>NW_027256888.1:3673677-3763677 GCF_029215685.1 Pituophis catenifer annectens
TCCTTGCCTTAAAAACAAAAGATGAGCACCGTCCATCCATCCGTCCATCCATCCGTCCATCCATCCATCCACAAATGCTCCATTTTGGCAACGCACGTTCTCCCTTTCAGAAAGCAGCAGAGTTACTAGAATTACAACATAACAAGAGATGGAGATCGTCAGTCATTCAGTCCACGGTGCTTTTCAAAAGGCAACCGGAGTTTCTTATTGGTTGGTTGGTTTCTTTCTTTCTTTTTTTTTCCCTTGAAAAACATTTCGCTGTCGAGTCCGAACTGAAGAAGCTTCTCGGATGAGAATGTTTTCAAGGGAAAACAACAACAAGAAGGGAGTCCAGTTGCCTTTTGAAAAGTACCTTTGGGACAAGGGATCTTGGAGGCCTTCTGGTCCAGCCAGAAGCAGGAGATCCATTCTGGACAAATGACTGTGCAATCTCTTCTTGAAGACCTCCAGTGATGAAGCACTCACAACTTCTGGAGGCAAACTGTTCCACTGAATGGTGACACCGCCTGTCCCAAAAGATGCCCAGGTTCTACATTTCGTCTGCAGAGCAGAAATTTCCAACCTGGGCAACTTTAGACATGTTGACTTCAACTCCCAGAATTCCCCAGGAGCCGGAAAGCAGCATAGGACAGCAAAGATGCCCAGATTCCCATCTCTTTTTCTATCAGTTGAAGAAGGCCTGTTGACCTCAAATCCCAGAATTGAATCTCTTCTTGTGTCGGTTGAAGACTTGTGGACTTCAACTCCCAGAATTGAATATCTTCTTGTTATCAGTTGGACCTGTGAACTTCAACTCCCAGAATTCTATCAGTTGAGACTTATGGACTTCAACTCCCAGAATTCTATCAGTTGGACCTGTGGACTTCAACTCCCAGAATTGAATATCTTCTTGTATCAGTTGGACCTGTGAACTTCAACTCCCAGAATTCTATCAGTTGAGACTTATGGACTTCAACTCCCAGAATTCTATCAGTTGGACCTGTGGACTTCAACTCCCAGAATTGAATATCTTCTTGTATCAGTTGGACCTGTGAACTTCAACTCCCAGAATTCTATCAGTTGAGACTTATGGACTTCAACTCCCAGAATTCTATCAGTTGGACCTGTGGACTTCAACTCCCAGAATTGAATATCTTCTTGTATCAGTTGGACCTGTGAACTTCAACTCCCAGAATTCTATCAATTGAGACTTGTGGACTTCAACTCCCAGAATTCTATCAATTGAGACTTGTGAACTTCAACTCCCAGAATTCTATCAATTGAGACTTGTGAACTTCAACTCCCAGAATTCTATCAATTGAGACTTGTGGACTTCAACTCCCAGAATTGAATCTCTCCTTGTCTCGGTTGAAAACCTGTGGACTTCAACTCCCAGAATTCCCCAGCCAGTTGACGTCCACAGGTGTTCTGCCCCAGCTACGGACCCCAAAGAACGCAGCACACACAAAGTCCGTTCAAACCTTAGTTTACTAAATAAACCAGTATTTTACAACAATGGCTGTTAATTATCAGGAAGCTGATAAGATAAGCAAGACAAGACACGAAGGTATGTGAATGAAGTTGTTCCCTGCAAATTGTTTCAGTCGGCGTTCCTCCTTAAATAGGCTAAGGGAGTGGTCAATTAGCCCCCAAGCCTTACTCTCGAGGAGACCTCCTCCTGAGGAGTCACTCTGCCTTTTGGCAGCTCTGCGCGCCCCGTGCATCGAGAAGAGGCTCCTCCTCTTCTTCCTCTTCACTTATGGGAGCTTCTGGAGGTTCTGAAGGCCCTGGCTGAATCCCCGCCTCTGGCACCACATCTTCTCCAGCCTCCTCATTGTCCGACTCCAGTGCCAGCCGCACAGGCTGCTGACGCAACACCACACCAGCCTCCTCGCTGTCGGAATCAGCTACTTAGCTGCACAGGCCCCGTACGGGCCACAACAACAGGTCTTATAGTTGCCAAGGTTGGGAAACCCTGCTACAGAGCTTCGCTGCTGCACCCATTTTCCTACTTGCTCCAAATAGTAGAAGGGACCATGAGTGGTTGCCCAAATTTGACCCTGCAATCTGTACATGGTGGATGAACATCCCCAAAAGGAAATGTTTGTACTTGGAGATACGGTCTGAACTGTCCTAGGAGCCCACAGAGAAAGGGTGAAAGGAACCAAGTTGGTGACTTGGATGACATGGTAGTGGCTGCCATCTTGGCATGTTGACTACATAGTCTACACTCCTACTAGGTGGTACATTTCAGAGAATTGTCAAGTTTAGCCTCCACACGGAGCCGTATTCCAAAAACCCTACAGCTGGATTAAAAAACTGAAAAGCACACGGGGAGGAAAACATATTTTGTATACAATATGCATCTTGCTTCATATCTGAAAGGAGACAGTCACTGCTAGGGTTGCTTGACAGCTAGATAGATCTGGTTAATGAACAGCGGGGGGCATTTCATCTCCTTTGGTCTTTATTCCTGAGTTGCCTGATCGTCAGAGGCATTTAAAAGAAAAAAAAGCCTCTGCCGATCAGGCAACTCAGCTGGGATCTTCAGACTCTTTTGAAAAGCATTTTTTCTACAACCTCTTCGGCCGAAGAGGTTGTAGAAAAGAAGGCTTTTTAAAAGCCTCTGATGATCCCAGCTGAGCAGCGCAATCATCAGAGGTTGTTTTTTTTTTTTTTTTTTTTACTTTTAAAAGCATTTTTTCGGCCGAAACTAACCAAGGAGAGAAGCTACCTGGAATTAAGGAGAAACTTCCTAACATTGAGGACAATTAACCAGTGGAACAGAAGTTGCTTTCAGAAGTTGTGGGTGCTTCATCCATCCTATCCTTCCCCTGGAGTGGGGTTGGGAATGGGGATTTTGCAGTAACCTTCCCCTGGAGTGGGGTGGGAATGGAGATTTGGCAATATCCTTCCCCGAGGAGTAGGAGGGAATGGGGATTTTGCAGCATCCTTCCCCTGGAGTGGGGTGGGAATGGGGATTTTGCAGTATCCTTCCCCTGGAGTGGGGTGGGAATGGGGATTTTGCAATATCCTTCCCCCAGGAGTGGGGAGGGAATGGGGATTTTGCAGCATCCTTCCCCAGGAGTGGGGAGGGAATGGGGATTTTGCAGCATCCTTCCCCAGGAGTAGGGAGGGAATGGGGATTTTGCAGTATCCTTCCCCTGGAGTGGGGTGGGAATGGGGATTTTGCAGTATCCTTCCCCTGGAGTGGGGTAGGAATGGGAATTTTGCAGTATCCTTCCCCTGGAGTGGGATAGGAATGGGAATTTTGCAGTATCCTTCCCCTGGAATGGAGTAGGAATGGGAATTTTGCAATATCCTTCCCCTGGAGTGGGGTGGGAATGGGGATTTTGCAGCATCCTTCCCCTGGAGTGGGGTAGGAATGGGGATTTTGCAGCATCTTTCCCCTGGAGTGGGGTAGGAATGGAGATTTTGCAGCATCTTTCCCCTGCCATGCCCACCAAGCCACGCCCACAGAACCGGTAGTAAAAAAAAATTTGGATTTCACCACTTGAGAAGAACCACTAGTAACCGGCCCTAAATTAATAAAAAAAAAAAAAAGAAAGAAATAGAAGAATACGGAGAAGTGGCAGGACTGAAAAAATAAATGACCTAAAACAAGAATCAAAAATCTTACGGATAAACAGAAAGGTGAATTGACAAAGAAGACAGATCTTCAGACAGTTAAGGAATATTTTCATTTTGCAAACCCCTAGTAAGGAAGTTACATTATTCCCACTTCAGAGTCTCTTTTGATTCAAGCAAAAGCTACATAAAATGGGCTTTAGTTTTAGTTTTATTGAATTTGTATACCGCCCTACTCCCGAAGGACTCAGGGCGGTGAACAGCCATAAAATAAAACCATATAAATACAAAATTTAAAATAGAATAAAACGAATTAAATAATTAAATGGCTTTAAATGTTTCCACCAGAATAAACGGGAGGTATTTTCGAATTAACCAGACCCATCTCTCTCATTCCTTTTTTTAGACACAGATGTTCTGGACGTCACATTTTCAACATCGTCTCTCTTTAATATTTGATTTTTTTTTTATCCTGAGAGATCTATTTCTTTCTTTCTTTCTTTCTTTCTTTCTTTCTTTCTTTCTTTCTTTCTTTCTTTCTTTCTTTCTTTCTTTCTTTCTTTCTTTCTTTCTTTCTTTCTGGGGGAAGGGTTATTTATTCAGCATTTTTACAAAGCCAGCCTGGTTGAAAAGCTGGGTTGTTGTGTGTTTTTTTGTGTTGTTGTTGCCATGTGTGGGAAATGCTTAGCAGATTTTCTCACTTTGTCCTCGTGTGAATAAGGAATAATAGTTTTGGGGGGGGGGATCCTCATTGAGATCTGAAGTTTTTTCCTGCACAGAAAATTCTCTAACTTTTGCTCATTTTCTCTAGTTTTTTTTTTTCTTTTCTCCTTCTTCTTCTTCTTCTTTTTTTCACCCCCTCTTCCTCCGCAAGGAACAATGCCAACATTGAAGGCCTCGGTTGGAGACAGCACAGTGGATATCTTGGTGCCGTTTTAGACAATCTTTGAATTTCATCAATCAAAACTGACTGCAATTTTCCATAAAAAACCCTCCTGAATTTGGGTCAGAAAGTGGGGAAAGCAGATAAAGATCACTGGAGCTGTCTTATGAGATGATAAATAGATAGGCTTTCAGGCCAACAATGCAGAAAACTGAATCCCCTCCCTTTTCCCCCGCTTTTTTTTTGCTAATTCACCCCGAAATGAGTTTGAATGCAGCGAGCCTAAACAATTTTTTTCCGTCATGTTTTCCCATGCTTTAAACGATGTCTGCGGACTTGATCCCTTCACCAGAGAGTTAACGAAGGCTTGTTTCTTTCTTTTTTTTTAATTTTTTTTTCTCTCTTTTTTTTTTCAGGAAAATTCTCTCATCCTTCCAAAATGATCTATTTATCCCCTGATGGAGGTACGTGACACTCAAGAAAAACTGCAGTCTGCATTCCGCAGATATTATGGAGGCAACGGGGATAGATCCGTGGCTGAGATTTCCTTGTAGCTGAGCAGGATGAGTTTTAAGGATATGGGGAGCTGTTGGACTTGCTCTTGAATTTGAGAAAGGAAGGAAGGAAGGAAGGAAGAAGGAAAAAGGAAGGAAGGAAGGAAGGAAAGAAGGAAGGAGGGAGGGAGGAAGGAAAGAAGGAAGGAAGGAAAAGGGAAAGAAAGAAGGAAGGAAAGGAAGGAAGGAAGGAAAAGAAAAAGAAAGAAAGAAGGAAGGAAAGAAGGAAGGAAGAGAAAGGAAGGAAGGATAGGAAGGAGGAAGGAAAGAAAGAAGGAAGGAAAGGAAGGAAGAGGAAGAAAGAAGGAAGGAAGGAAGAAAAAGGGAAAGAAAGAAAGAAGGAAGGAAGGAAGCGGAAGGAAAGAAGGAAGAAAGGAAAAGAGAAAGAAAGAAGGAAGGAAGGAAGAAGAAAGAAGGAAGGAAGAGAAAGGAAGGGAGGAAGGAAGGAAGGAAGGAAGGAAGAAAAAGAGAAAGAAGGAAGGAAGGGAGGGAGGGAGGGAGGAAAGAAGGAAGGAAGAGAAAGGTAAGATGAGGCATGGTTTATAGGAGCATTTTCAAAAGGTTGCAGTGCCGTAAAACCACCTTGAGCTGAAGAAAAGCTGGAATACAAATGGAAGGGAAGGAAGCCGCGTTCTAGCCTACCTCAGGCAGGACAACATGCTTATTTCTGACTGATGGGATTGTCCCGAATGTGCTTTTTCAAGAGGCAACTGGATTTTATTTGTTTTTTTCTTAAAGATGTTTCGATTCACATTCAAGAAGCTTCTTCAGTTCTCCTTCTCTTTCTCCCTCCTCCTCTTCCTCTTCGTCTTCTTCCTCCTCCTCTCCTCCTCCTCACCTCCTCCTCCTTCAGTTCTTCTTTGCTCTTCTTCCTCCTCCTCTTCACCACCACCACACCACCACTTCTTCTTCTTCTCCTTCTCCTCCTCTTTCTTCCTCCTCCTCTTCACCACCTCATCCTCCTCTTCTTCTTCTTCTCCTCCTCCTCCTCCTCTCCTTCTCCTCCTTCTTCTCCTTCTTCTTCCTCCTCTTCACCCCAACATCTTCTTCTTCTCCTTCTCCTCCTCCTTCTTCCTCCTCCTCTTCACCACCACCTCTTCTTCCTCCTCCTCCTCCTCTTCTTCTTCTCCTCCTCCTCCTCTCCTTCTCCTCCTTCTCCTTCGCCTTCTCCTTTTCCTCCTCCTCCTCTCCTCCTCCTCCTCTCCTTCTCCTCCTCTCCTTCTCCTTCTCCTTCTCCTTCTCCTCCTCCTTTCTTCCTCCTCCTCTTCACCACCTCCTCCTCCTCCTCTTCTTCTTCTCCTCCTCCTCCTCCTCTCCTTCTCCTCCTTCTTCTCCTTCTTCTTCTCCTCTTCACCACCACATCTTCTTCTTCTCCTTCTCCTCCTCCTTCTTCCTCCTCCTCTTCACCACCACCTCTTCTTCCTCCTCCTCCTCCTCTTCTTCTCCTCCTCCTCCTCCTCTCCTTCTCCTCTTCTCCTTCTCCTTCTCCTTTTCCTCCTCCTCCTCTCCTCCTCCTCCTCTCCTTCTCCTTCTCCTTCTCCTTCTTCCTCTTCACCACCACCCCTTCTTCTTCTTCTTCTCCTTCTGCTCCTCCTTCTTCCTCCTCCTCTTCACCACCACCTCTTCTTCTTCCTCCTCCTCCTCCTCCTCCTCCTCCTCCTCCTCCTCCTCCTCCTCACTCCTCCTCTTCTTCTTCGCTTCTTCTTCTTCTTCTTCTTCTCTCTTCTTCTTCTTCTTCTTCTTCTTCTTCTTCTTCTTCTTCTTCTTCTTCTTCTTCTTCTTCTTCTCCTCCTCCTCCTCCTCCTCCTCCTCCTCCTCCTCCTCCTCCTCCTCTTCTTCTTGTTCTTCTTCTCCTCCTCCTCCTCCTCCTCTTCCTCCTCCAACTTCTTCAGCTTTTCAATCAGAAACTGAAGAAGCTTCTTGGATGAGAAGCGAAATGCCTTGAAGCAAAAACAAAGTAAGTTCAGCTGCCTCTTGAAAAAGCCCCTTTGGGGACAACCACGACCTGGATGAGCTGAGAAGCTCCATTGACGACTGATAAGATTAACATTCATACACTCCAGAGACACTGCCATATAACCCCCACCTGCCAATCAAAAGAAATCAGCATCCTATATGGACCAGCATAGGAGCTACATCCCTGCTTGTACCGCTACCAGCGAGCAATCACCGGCTGTAATTTATGGAACGCTTCCAGTCCGAGAGTCCCTGCCTACCGAGCAGTTGTTAATATACAGCGTGTGCTTTGTGTACCTGGGTTGTGTTGTGTGTGAAAGGAAAGAAGTGCGATCTGTTGTTTTTGTATTTTAATTCTTGCAAATAAACACATTATCTTAATCCGGGTTTCTTGGGAATCTTTCTTTTGTGGATGGCCTAGTCCAAGGCTCTGCAACCTTAAACACTCAAAAGAGGCATTTGGACCCGTTTCCCACAGAAAAGAAAACACCGGGAGTCACAAAAACCCTTCCTGTGCCTGACTATTTCTTGAGCGGCCACAAAACTAGCATATGTAGTTGAATTAAACGTTCTGTTTTCTTCTGAAACTTTTCTTTTCTTGGATGTATCCATGGTTGGCCTACCTAGGGTTGAAAAGCTCAATAAATCACGTGCCGGTGAGTGTCGCACATTGGTGGTTGTGACGCATATTTTGAGTGACAGGGAGCCGCAGCAGAGGGGTGAAAGAGCCACAGGCGGCTCCAGAGCCGCAGGTTGCTTACCCCTAGCTTAGTCCCTCAGAGGAAGACCACTGCTGTTGTGACAAACGATGATCCTCTTTCCAGAGGCCAAGCTTTTCCAACCTGGTGCATTCCAGGTGAGGCAATACTACAACAGCTAGCAGTTCCAGGAGCAAGCAAAGAAACGAATGATCAAGGAGAGATTCAACCTGGAAATAAGGAGAATGTCAACTTGCAAAGCTTTCAAGTTCCCATGAGCAGGAGGGAGGGAGAACTGATAGAGCTGATTGATTTCCCTAACTGAAGCTGCATTCCATACATTCTTCCTGACCGCAATCAGAAGGAGGGTGTTGGATTTCACAGCCAGCCAAAGTGGTGAATTGGAGAATGTGATTTATGACATGGCCAGAGAGGAGGGGGAGAGACAGGGTCATAGGGGAATGTAAATCTATGTGGGATTAGTTCTAACTGCATCCGAATATTGCCGAAATGGTGCTCCCTAATAAATGACTGTATTTCTTTTGAAGTTCGGCTCGTGGCTCATGGATTAATTAGGGCATCTTTCGGAAACTTCACAGAGAAGTTTTCCAACAGTGGGAACAATCAACCCGTGGAACAGAAGTTGCTTTCGGAAGTTGTGGGAGCTTCATCACTGGAGGCTTTCAAGAAGAGACTGGGACTGCCATCAGTCAGAAGGGTTGGACTAGATGACCTATAAAATCCCTTCCAACTCTGTTAATCTGTTATTATTCTGTTATTCAGAAATTGTGGGGAGCTCCCATCGCTGGAAGCTTTGAAGAAGAGACCTCTGTCAGAAATGGTGTAGGGTCTCCTGCTTGGACAGGGGGGGTTGGACTAGATGACCTCCAAGGTCCCTTCCACCTCTGTTACTCTAACTAAATACAGGCACTTTTAAAAAACAGTCGAACTAAGCTAGCTTTCAGAGATAAAGAAGGGATCTGTTATTGAAAGTTGCACTATGTACTAACTGTCAGCAATTCAAGCTGCATTTACTCTAGTGCTGACATAAGAAGGGGAAATGAACTGTTGTAACTCGAGGACTTAAACAACTCGAGGCTGTTCAAGCAGGAAGAACGTGAATTGAAGACGGAATCAGAGATTTTTCTTCTACTTTCGTGCAAATTTTTTTCCCCACAGTGTAGAATCCAGTATAGTCAGGTGTCAGCACTTCAAGCTGCATTTACTCTAGTGCTGACATAAGAAGGAGAGGCGGAGGCGTCTGGAAAGGGACGTTTGACTTTTCACCTACTTATTTTCCCTTTTGGCGACCTTCCAACATGCAAAGTCAACGGGGAACCCCCATTCGCTTAAGAGCCGTGTTATTAATTCAACAATCGGTTCTCTGCCTTATGACCGGGTGGGTGGGCGTGGCCTTGGTGGGCGTGGCCAGGGGGTGTGTGGCAGGCAGCACTCGGTCTCCTGCCACCCCCCCCCCGGGAGCAAAAACGAGGTGCGGGGAGGGGCCCACGATGCACCCCCCTGTGCCCCGTTTTGGGCCTAGTAGGCTTCCCTTCAGCTTCCTGGGAGCAAAATCGGGACGCGTGGGGACTTCCGGAAGAGGCGGGAAAGGGACGGGCCAGCCAGCAATTTAACAGCCGGTTTGGCGGAACTGGTGCGAACCAGTTGAATCCCACTACCGCAAGTACTGAACAATGCCTTCTCATATACAGTTGTATTTCTGTTCCTTGCAAAAAAAGTCAGACTGGATAATTATGGTGGTACCTTCTAACTCTCTAACTCCGTGGTTCCGTATCATGAAATCTGTACAGGTAGTCCTCGATTTACGGGCCACCACTGAGTCCCTGTGGTGATTGGTTGAGTGAGCTTGGCTCCACGGTACGATTTTTCTTTTCCCTCGCTTGTTCAGCGAAACACTGCCGTTCTCGAGTTAGTGACCTGGTTGTTGAGTGAGTCTGTCTTCCCCATTGATGTTGCTCGTCACCCGATGGGATCACATAACCCTGGTCATAAATGTGAACCAGTTGCCAAGCGCCCAGATTTTGATCGCACGAACATGAGGAGGCTGCTGTGGTCGTAAGTGTGAAAAACAGTCATAAGTCCCTTTTTTCAGTGCTTTTGTAACTTTGGTCACTAAATGAACTATTGTAAATCGAGGGCTACCTGTATTAGTTCTTTCCTCTGTTTCCACGCCTGATGAATATACGTCAAGGGACCCACAGGAAAAGAAACATGTACTCACAGAAGCTTGAATTTGAATAATGAGATCCTTCTCCACTGAGATATAAAACACTTTCATTAAGAAACTGGCCATAAATAATTTAGTAAACTATCATTAGTAGGACATCTTCAATCACAATAGATTTGGCCGTTGTAATAATAACAGCTGAAATTCAAGGACAGCAACATTAATTTTCAGAATAATTAGATTTTGGTAAAATTGGAGAAAAGCAATGAAGTCAGATTTTCGCCCTACGTATTTCTCAATTTCTTTCTGTAGTTACGTCTGGTCTGACGTATCTAGAAAACCCAGCCCAAATTTTAATCTCAGGAGCCAAAATAAAGCAGAATTTTTGCTTTGACTTGCAATTGATCGGCGATTCCCGAAAGTAATGTTTAAAAAACAATCGTATCATTTTCTCACTTTATATCAAAGGATTGAAATAAAGATGATTTTGAGATGAACTTGAGAAGGGATTCCGTTTTTCTTGACCGTGGAAGGATTTTTAATTTGGGGGTACTCAGAACCAATTCCTGAACTCACAATTCTTTAATTCTAAATATATTTATTTTGAACCAAGCTGTAGCTTGCGACTTCCAGAGTCTAATAAAAAGTGTAAAGTGAACTTTTACGTAATATGGGAGAAATGGTATAATTGGATTGAAGATAGAAAAAAAAAAAGGGAAATGACAGATAGTAGATTCTGTAAAATTATATAGAGTATAGGAGAACATTAGTGTGATGATATGTAAATGGCCAAAGTCATGTGCAAGAGTTGAATAAGAATTGTTTAATTGTTAAAACCCAATTATATATATATATATGAAAAAATTAAAATCTTGGGTGTTTTCCCGCGTCATTGTAAATAAGTTGGTTAAAATATTTAAAATCCTGGTTAAAATCCCAGCTTAAAATCTTCTAAAAATCCTTACAGAGCACTCTGCAAGGTCCTTTAAAACCTCAGCTAAAATCCTACCAGTGACTTTAAACGTTTTTCTTAAAGCAACGTTTCGACAGGCTCACAACCCTGTCATCTTCAGGCTCTTGTTTCATTTAGAAGCTATGAGTTCTAAAAGAAACAGTAAGGATTTTTAGAAGATTTTAAGCTGGGATTTTTAACCAGGATTTTAAATATTTTAACCAACTTATTTACAATGACACGGGAAAACACCCAAGATTTTATATATATATAGATTCGTAGATTTTCACGGGTACAGGTATGCAAGTCTTGGCGTATCCGGGTCTTTTCCCGTGTAAGATTGAGAGTATCTGGCGACGTTTCAACGAGGTCACACTCGTCATCTTCAGGCTGGTGTTTTCGGCTTCGTGCTTGTGCGAGCAAAGCGTGATCGAAGATGCCCTCTCTCTATAAATACTGGTGGGGAGATGTGGAGTGCTGGCTTTGTTGTTGTAAGTGGGTTGGACACATGAACACATGACAAGACCTCAGACTTGGAGCCAAACCAAAGCCCGGGATGTTGCATCACAGCCCTCTGCTCAAGACAATACATCACAGAACTCAGGATGTTACAACACTAAAGCTCAGGGATGTTACAACACAGCCAACTACCCAGGATGTTGCAGCACAGGACTCAGGATGTCACAACACTAGAGCTCAGGATGCTACCAGACAAACCCATTACCCAGGTCGTTGCAACACAAAAGGCTAATAGGCACACAGCTAGGACCTCGGGCACACAGGATGTTACGAAACAGCTGACTAATCTGCAAACATCAACTCCATCAACCAATCAAGATGTAACAACACAGCCAACCAACCCGCTTACAACAACAAAGCTAGCACTACCTACCTCCCCACCAGTATTTTATAGAGAGACGGCATCTCCGATCACGCTTTGCTCACACAAGCACGAAGCCCGAAGACACCAGCCTGAAGATGACGAGTGGGACCTCCCCAAAATAAGCCCCAGTGAAGATTGTCAGCCAGATGGATGCATTTAGTACCGTATTTCCCCCCCCCCAAAATAAGACCTAACCAGAAAATAAGCCCTAATGCGTCTTTTGGAGCAAAAATTAATATAAGACCTGGTCTTATTTTCAGGGAAACACGGTATTGAGGGGTGGGGGGAAAATAAAAATCTATATGGATAGACAGGCTGGATTTTCATTTTTTTTTTTCATTTTATTAAATTTGTTATACCGCCCTACTCCGAAGGACTCAGGGCAGTGAACAGGCACAAAATAAAACACATAAATACTAAAGTTAAAAAACATGATTAAAAACCCAATTAAATAATTTTTGCCCAAGACAATTAAAACTCCCAATAATTTAAAATTGAATTAAAATTTCAATTTAAAAATTTTAAAAGAAGGGGAGAAAATTAGGCCAGGCCAGCCTGCTGGAATAGGAGTGTCTTCAAATTCACATCCTCCCTGCTACCTTGACATTTTATCGAAAGATAAAAGGCTAAGCATGAAAAAGATGGGATAAGATAAATCCTAGGAGTCTGAATCTTTCCTTTGCAATCTAACAACATACAGTTTTGGGCTTGATTGCAGCCCTAAATTGAGGGCTACCTTTAGTTGGCATTTTAAGGACTAAGCACAATGATGGCCAACCTTTTTGGTACCAAATGTCCCAAACTGAAATGTGCGTGCATCTGCGCCAGAGTGCCAAAAACCTGAAGCATGCCTGCTTTTTGCCATTTTTCAGGCTGTTTTTCAGGCCAAAAAACGTTTCCAGATCTGTTTCCAAAAATGGCCTCCAAAAAACAGCCTGAAAATCTTTTTTGGCTGTTTTTTGGGCTGTTTTCAGGCCATTTTTCCGGTGCTTTGGCGCCTGCGAAGACCAGCTGGCAAGCGTTCATGTGCATGCCGGAAACCAAAACAGCAGCTGGCGACTGCATGCATGCCCACAGGGAGGGTTCTACATGCCACCTCTGGCATACATGCCATAAATTCACCATCACGGGCCTAGCATAATCACATCTGGAAGATGTCACAATATTTGGACATAGTCGCCTTTCGGGACAGACGATCTATCCTGAAAGAGCTGAAATATTTCAGATTCCCCCAATTCTTTTTGGAAGAAACTCACAATCCCAGAAAAAAAAGCCGGCCCAACCTTATCTTGGGGGGGGGAAGGAGGAGGAAGTAGCATTACGTACATTCGCCACCTTGAGGTATTTCCCAACAATAATAAAAGTAGGTTAAAAATCAAAGAAATAAAAATAGATTTTTAGAGCTGCTGGGGGCCACAACAATTTGGAAACCATCAGAGGACAGCCAAGGATGTCCAGATGCCCAACCTCTCCAGCCATCCGTATTTCTCAAATTTGGCAAAGTTTTAAAGACCTGTGGACTTCAAGTCCCAGAATTCCCTAGCCAGCCAGGGGAATTATGGGAGCTGAAGTCCGCAGGTCTTTAAAACTTTGCCAAATTTGATGGAGGCAGCAATTTGGAAAACACGAGAAGACAGCCAAAGACGTCCAGATGCCCAACCTCTCCATCCATCCGTATTTCTCAAATTTGGTGAAGTTTTAAAGACCTGCAGACTTCAACTCCCAGAATTCCCCAGCTGGGAGGAACTTTCAGACCTGTGGACTTCAGCTCCCAGAATTCACCAGCTGGGGGGAATTCTGGGACTTGAAATCCACAGGTCTTCAAACTTTGCCCAATTTGAGACAAACTGAGATTGTTCAAACTGGATAGCCCCATGGATGGAGAAGCCACAGGAAAGGGTTTGCCAAGTCCTTTCCGAATCAATGCCCCCTTTCTCAAGATGCTGGCAAGAGGAGGGGCTGAGCCATCGGGACCCTCGGCATTAGGGGGCACCCCCCCCCTAACCAGGCAACCGGTCTCCAAACCCAAAGAGCGCATCACACCCGGAGTTGGCGAGGTGCAGGTGGCTGAGCCCAGTCCGGGGGGCGCTTTTCCCGGCTCCCCCATCCCTCCTCCTCCTGCCTCTCCTTCGGGGGGGATGCCCCATGCATGCTAATAGTCCCCTAGCCCAGCTTGGCCCCTGCCGGGGCGCTCGGGACCGCTCCCGCCGGCGGGGGGTGGCCGGGCCGTTCTCAAAGCCCCTTTCAGCAGCGCCGCGGGCTGCTGCGCTCTGGCAGAATCTGGAGCGCATAAAGGCGCTTTATTGAAGCCGGGGATGCTTCAGCTGGGCTGGAAGAACCCTTTAAACGCCGGGCAGGAAAGAAGGGGTGGGACACACACACACACACACACACACACACACACACAAACACACACTACTTCTGCAGAGGGCGGTGGGCGCAGTTCTGCTTCGCGCTCTGCGTAATTGGTACCCGGCGCCACCGAGGAGGAAATTCTTTTTTTGGTTTGGACTTGGGAATCTTAGGGCTGGCCTGGAAGGGACCTTGGAGGTCTTCTAGTCCGACCCCCGGGCCAAGGCAGGAGTCCTCCTCCTCCTCCTCCTCCTATGCCGGATAAAGGGTTGGTCCCATCTTTGGTTGAAGGTCATCTCCAGCGATGGAGCAGCCACAAGTCCAGAAAGTAGGAGTTATCTCCTCACTGTTAGGAAATCCCTCCTGAATTCCAAGTTGGATCGCCTTCTGAGGAGCTTCCATCCATTGCTTTTCCCTCCCTCCTTCCTTCCTTCCTTCCTTCCTTCCTTCCTTCCTTCCTTCCTTCCTTCCTTCCTTCCTTCCCTCCCTCCCTCCTTTTTGCCTTCCCTTTCTCCTGCCTTCCTTCCCTCCTTCTGGCGTTCCCTTTCTCCCTTCCTTCCCTCCTTCTTGTCTTCCCCCCTTCTTGCCTTCCCTTTCTCCTTCCTTCCTTCCTTCCTTCCTTCCTTCCTTCCTTCCTTCCTTCCTAGTACGATTTGATAGCTTATTAATAACCTTGACTCTCATTAAGTGTTGTATCTCTTTATTCTTGACGAATGTATTTTATTCTCCTTATGTACACTGAGAGCATATGCACCAAAGACAAATTCCTTGTATGTCCAATCACACTTGGCCAATAAAGAATTCTATTCTATTCTCTTCTTCTTCTTCTTCTTCTTCTTCTTCTTCTTCTTCTTCTTCTTCTTCTTCTTCTTCTTCTTCTTCTTCTTCTTCTTCTTCTTCTTCTTCTTCTTCTTCTTCTTCTTCTTCTTCTTCTCCTTCTCCTTCTCCTTCTCCTTCTCCTTCTTCTTCTTCTTCTTCTTCTATTCCACTCCACTCCACTCCACTCCACTCCACTCAATTCTAATTCTAATTCTAATTCTAATTCTAATTCTAATTCTAATTCTAATTCTAATTCTAATTCTAATTCTAATTCTAATTCTAATTCTAATTCTAATTCTAATTCTATATAGTCTTAGGTTGTTTAGCACCAAAAACGGTGGAAATCTGATACTGAATCCAGTCAGAGGAAGATTACAGAAAAGAAGTAGTTGGAGCCTGTAGATTGCCAACCCTGATCCCAAGGAAGCTCATAGGATTTGAGGGATCCTTTTAAGTGCTTCAATGGAGAATGTCATTGTCCTGTCAATTAATGGCATCCCACACTTTCTGGAGTTCGGGAATCAGCTGTAACCTAAAGGTGACAGGTGTCCCTCGAAATTCCCTGTCTTTTAACTCCTCCCTCAAGGAGCGTTTGAGTTTAGGCCTGAGATAGGCCTGTGAAAAGACAGGGGATTTAGAGATTCCTTCAAACCTCAAGAGGAAAAGGCCTGGAGGGTAAAACATGAACGAGAAGCGAAACGTCTTCAAAGAAAAACCAGAAAGTCGAGTTGCCATGGTTATCTTCAGGAAAACCATGACCTGGATGATGGATAATTTCCATAAACATATGAAGAACGGTTGCAGGATTTGGCCAGTCTAGAGAAAAGAAGGACTAGGGGGTGACATGATAGCAGCCTTCCAGTATTTGAGGGGCTGCCACAAAGAGGAGGGGGTCAATTTATTTTCCAAAGCACCTAAAGGCAAGACGAGAAACAATAGATGGAAACTAACCAAGGAGAGAAGCAACCTGGAATTGAGGAGAAACTTCCTAACAGGGAGGACAATTAACCAGTGGAACAGAAGTTGCCACCAGAAGTTGTGGATGCTTCATCACTGGAGGATTTTAAGAAGACACTGGACAGCCACTTGGTCTGAAATGAGCAGGGGGTCGGAATAGATGACCTACAAGGTCCGTTCAAGCTTTATTCCATTCGAAAAACCATCCTTGTTTTCACAACTGGCAAATCTTATGCCAATCATTGAAGTCCAGGCCCTTCCAGAAAACTGGCTCCCACAACTGATTGTACACACAAATGTCAGCCAGGTTGCTCTGTGTGCTTAAAGTAATGGATGCTTTGTCCTTGGCTTTAAGTTAGCCATGTGTCAAGTTTCAAGGTCGTCTCAACTAAATTGCATTTCAAACAAAGTCTTTGAAGAAAAAACTCCTATTTATTAAGCACGGCATTCTAACCCGACTCCAAATGAAGCCAACACTGACGTCCAGCCCCCAAAACCCTCCCTTTCCGTTCCCCACTCCCCTGCACTCATTGGCCATTTTCCAAGTCACTCTACCCCTAATCTACTGCTCCAGCTCAAAGGAATTTCCTCCCTCCCATCCCATCTCCTAGGGGATATTATCTCCAGAGAAAATAAGTAGGTGAAAAGTCAAACGTCCCTTTCCAGATGCCTCTGCTTCTCCTTCTTATGTCAGCACTAGAGTAAATGCAGCTTGAAGTGCTGACACCATGATTAAGTTAAATGTAGATAAGTATATCAAAGTAACCTGTACTGGGGTTAAGGCCTGGTTTATTCCTGTCCTCTTCTAGATGGCTTATGATTATATATCTCTCTCTCCATCCCTCCCTCCACCTCCCTCCCGTCATCTATCTCTCTATCCATCTCTCTATCTCTCTATCTATCATCTCTCCCTTCGTTCATCTATCTATCTATCTATCTATCTATCTATCTATCTATCTATCTATCATCTATCTATCTATATATCTATCTAACTATCTATCATCTCTCTCTCCCTCCGTTCATCTATCTATCTATCTATCTATCTATCTATCTATCTATCTATCATCTCTCCCTCCCTCCGTCTATCTATCTATCTATCTATCTATCTATCTATCTATCTATCTATCATCTCTCTCTCCCTCCGTTCATCTATCTATCTATCTATCTATCTATCTATCTATCTATCTATCATCTCTCTCTCTCTCCCTCCGTTCATCTATCTATCTATCTATCTATCTATCTATCTATCTATCTATCATCTTTGTCTCTCTCCATCCATCTATCTATCTATCTATCTATCTATCTATCTATCTATCTATCCATCCATCCATCCATCCATCCATCCATCCATCCATCCATCTATCCAGGGGTGAAATCAAGCAGGTTCTGACAGGTTCTGGAGAATTGGTAGTGGAAATTTTAAGCAGTTCAGAGAACCAGCAAATTCCACCTTTAGCTGTCCCCAGAGTGGGGTGGGAATGGAGATTCTGCAATATCCTTCCCCCAGGAGTGGGGAGGGAATGGGGATTTTGCAGCCTGAGGTGGTATTTGCTAGTTCTCTGAACTGCTCAAAATTTCCGCTACCGGTTCGCCAGAACCTGTCAGAACCTGATGGATTTCACCCCTGCTCCAAGGTCCCTCCCAACACTATTATTCTATGTTCTATTGTGTGTGTGTGTATGTGTGATGTGTACCCAAACGAACAGGGCTACTCACCGTCGTACACTAGCCTACTAAAATCTGCATCTCATAAGCCAAGGAAATGGAAACGTTTGAAAGGGAACATCTCAATTCTGAACTCTGATACGCCTTCAACCCAGGGTTGAAATGTTCCTGGATCGGACCGGATCACCCGAACCGGTAGCGATTTTTCCCTGTGGTTCGGCGATCTGGTAGCGAGTTTCATTACTTCCTGGTTTTAACCAGGAAGTAATGTTTTTTTTTTAACCTTCTGTGCATGCGCAGAAGATTTTGCGCATGCTCGGAAGGTGTGCGCATGCATATGATGTGGAGGCGTGAGTGAAGCAAGTGTACGCGCACGGCACGCGTGCTTCTGAACCGGTAAGGAAGGTAAGTAGATTTCACCCCTGCTTCAACCTACAATAACTTCATTTCCCTTCCTTCCGAACAGAAATATTCAATTTCAATTTCAATTTTTCAATTTTAATTTGATTTATATGCCGCCCTTCTCCGGAGACTCAGGGCGGCTTACAATGCGTTAAGCAATAGCCTTCATCCTTTTGTATATTTTTTTATACAAAGTCAGCTTATTGCCCCCACAAACTGGGTCCTCATTTAACCCACCTTAGAAAGGATGGAAGGCTGAGTCAACCTTGAGCCTTGGAGAGATTCGAACCAGCAGTAAATTGCAGGCAGCTGTGTTAATAACAGGGTGCACTAAACCACTGTACTATCAAGGCTCTTTTATTCCCTCCCCACCCCACCCAATTAATAATAATAACTTTTTTTAAAAAAAAATAAATCCAAAGGAGCTTTGGCAGATATGATGTATGGGAGACAGATGAGCTGAGCTGTATTCAAAATATTACCCATTGTGTTGCTAATTGCCCTTAACTCAAGCAGGCTCTACGACTATAATAAAAACGCTTTAATATTAATAAAGCGAAACCTCCGGCCTTGTGAAGCTGGGTGTGCAGGTGTCCTTCCCAGCAACCTGTTCACAGGGAGAACTCCTAATGCTTTCTCCGTTCCCTGGGAATGATGATTTCTTTGGCTAAGCAGATGCTCTTTCAGCCATTCATTCATATTTTTTTTTTTTAAATTTTCTTTCTCCAAAGTTATCAAGCCCGAGAAACAAAGGGCTTGTTTAAAAAAAAAAAAAAAAGAAAAACTGTGCAAAAGGCATTAGTTAATTTCCAAGTTGGAGGGTTGTTATGTGTGTTGGAAATGGGAATGGGGGAGCCCCCCCACCCCCCACCCCCACCCCCGAGCCTCTTCTGCGGCTGCTGGGCTATGAGATTTCCTGTGGCAAAGCCTGCATGGGCTGCTAATAGAGATCTAATTGATGGGCGAAGTCCCATTTCCGCACTCTCTCCTTTATTGCTCTATCCAGTCGGCTGCAAAATATAAACCGTAATCTGATTGAGCAATCCCTCCAGGATTCGGGGCGAGCTCGCGGCCCAGGAAAGAAAGCGGGGGGGGGAGGGGGAGGGGGAAATAAAAATAAAATCATTATTAAAAAAGTTAAGAGTACAAAGCAAGGATCTCGGAGCCTTTGGGGGATGGGGGCGGGGGTGGGGAAATAATCCCTGGCAGTCATTTAACGCTTTCTCTCTCTCTCTCTCCCTCCGTCCCTCACTCTTCTCTGTCTGTCTGTCTGTTTTTCTCTCTCTCTCTTTCTCTCTCTGTCTGTCTCTCTCCTTCATTCTCTCTCTCCCTCCTCTCTCTCTCTCTGTCTCTCTGTCTCTCTGTCTCATTCTCTCTCTCTCTCATTCTCTCTCTCCTCTCTTTCTCTGTCTCTCTGTCTCTCTCTCTCATTCTCTGTCTCTCTCTCCTCTCTGTCTCTCTCTCTCTCCTCTCTCTCTCTCCCCCCTCTCTCTCTTCTCTCTCTGTCCCTGTCTCTCTCTCTCATTCTCTCTCTCTCTCACTTTCCTCTCCTCTCTTTCTCTCTGTCTCTGTCTCTGACTCTCATTCTCTGTCTCTCTCTCCTCTCTGCCTCTGTCTCTCTCTCTCATTCTCTCCCTCCCTCCTCTCTTTCTCTGTCTCTCTGTCTTTCTGTCTGCCTGTCTCTTTCTCTCTCTCCTCTCTTTCTCTGTCTCTCTGTCTCTGTCTCTCTCTCCTCTCTGTCTGTCTCTCTCTCCTCTCTCTCTGTCTCTCCCCCCTCTCTCACTCTCTCTTCTCTCTCTGTCTCTGTCTTCTCTCTCTCATTCTCTCTCTCTCTCTCTCCTCTCCTCTCTTTCTCTATCTCTCTCTCTCTGTCTGTCTCACATTCTCTGTCTCTCTCTCCTCTCTGTCTCTGTCTCTGTCTCTGTCTCTGTCTCACATTCTCTGTCTCTCTCTCCTCTCTTTCTCTGTCTCTCTGTCTTTCTGTCTCTCTCTCTCTCTCTCTGTCTCTCTCTCTCTCTCTCTCTCTCTCATTCTCTCTCTCTCTCATTCATTCCGAAGGCAACTTCTGTTCCATGGGTTGATTGTTTTCACTGTTGGAAAATTTCTCCTTATTTCCAGGTTGAATCTCTCCTTGATCAGTTTCCATCCATTATTCCTTGTCTGGCCTTCGGGTGCCTTGGAAAATAGCCTGACCCCCTTTCTCCTCTCTGGGGCAGCCCCTCAAATATTGGAAGATGCTCTCCTGTCTCCCCTGGTCCTTCTCTTCACTAGACTAGCCAGGCCCAGTTCCTGCAACCGTTCATCGTATGTTTTAGCCTCCAGTCCCCTCATCATCCTGGTTGCTCTTCTCTGCACTCTTTCTAGAGTCTCAACCTCTTTTTTATAGTGTGGTGACCAAAACTGGATGCAGTACTCTTGGTGTGGTCTTACTAAGGCTTTATAGAGTGGTATTAGTACCTCCCTTGATCCTGGTTGTATCCCTCTGTTAATGCAGTTTAGGATTGCATTGGCTTTTTAGCTGCTGCTGCACACGGCTGGCTCATATTTAGCTGGTGGTCCACTAAGACTCCAAGATCCCTCTCACAGTTCCTGCTATTAAGCCTGGTTTCCCCCAGTCTATATGTCTGCTTTTGGTTTTTCTTACCTAAGTGTAAGACTTTACTTTTCTCTACATTGAATTTCATTTTGTTAGTTTAAGTCTTCTTATCTTCTAGGGTGTTGGCTATTCCTACCAACTTAGTATCATCTGCAAATTTGGTAAGATCCCCTTCTATTCCCTCATCTAAGTCGTTTATGAAGATATTGAAGAGTACTGGCCCTAAGTACTGGCCCTAAGACGGAACCTTGTGGTACCCCACTGCTCACTTCCCTCCATGTAGGCGTTGACCCATTAAGGACTACTTGTTGAGTACCGTACCCAACAGGGGTGAAATCGAGCAGGTTCTAACAGGTTCTGGAGAACCGGTAGTGGAAATTTTGAGTACTTCGGAGAACCAGCAAATACCACCTCTGGCTGGCCCCAGAGTGGGGCGGGAATGGAGATTTTGCAATATCCTTCCCCTGCCATGCCCACCGAGCCACACCCATGGAACCAGTAGGGAAAAATTTTGGATTTCACTCCTGTTGGGTATGTTTTGTCAGCCGGTTACGAATCCATCTGGTGGTGATGCTATCTATCCCACTTTTTTCTAGCTTACAAAGACGTAGGTTGTGGTCTACTTTGTTGAATGCCTTACTGAAGTATATTATGTCGATAGTGAGATGGCTGGCCTAATAAATTTAACCATTTTTTTAAAAAAATTAAGATGCCCCTCTAGAAACCATTAGTGGGGAAATAACCTTGCTGTAGAGGGTGGCCGTGCTAGGAGAAGCGTGGAAGATCGTTTCTCCCAAGGATTAACCCCGAGCGATGCCATCGCCAGTAGATTGGAGTAACTCCGACGCCCCTTCCTCACTTTCCCTTTGGCCTTTTGAATGTGCCTGTCACCCCCTCCTCTTTGTCGGAGGTGTAAGGCCACTGGCCCTGCTTCTTTCTTTAAATGTTTGGGAAGGTCCCTCTCCGCCCCGGCCGTGTCAATAGAGAAGCGTCCATTCTTTCACCACCAGGAGCCTGTTTCTACTCTCCTGGCGGCCCTGCTTCCCCATCTCAGCAGCGGCAGTGAAGCTTGGCTCTGCTCTGTGTGTGTGTGTCTCTCTCTCTGTCTCTCTCTGTCTGTGTGTGTGTGTGTGTGTGTATGTGTGTGTAGGCATTCTGCTCCTTTACAACCTCTCTCTTCAGTTCTGGATAGGTTAAATGAGGCGGAAGATTATGAAGGGGACTTGAGCGGCTCCCAATGATTGATGAAGCCGGGGGCACCGCCGAGCCTTTTCCAGATAAAGCTCCATACATGTTAAGATAATGGCTGGATAGTGGCAGGGCTCGGAGGCCCAGGCGCATTGAGAGAAGAAAACAGGCAGGAAGGTGCTCTGTTGTTGCCTAATCAGCTTATGCGCTGCGCCACCAGCCGCCCGAAGGCGCAGATCCTTGGAAAGGAAGTGGGAGCGGGTGCAAAGGGGACAGATCAAGCCCAAAACACACAGCCTCCCACCCCCGCCCCTTTGGCACATCCCACCTGCCCTACCTCCTCCACCCTCCCTGCCTTTCTGGCTGAGATCGGCCCAGCAGCTGCCTGCCTGGGAGCCCAGCGTGAGGCGGCCTTGCTCGCTGCGGGGAAGCTTCAAGATGGCAAAAACCAAGGAAGAAAGCAAAAATAAATAAATAAATAAATAAAAAGGACAGCGGGAACTCTTCCAGCCCTGCCCGGCTCACATCTCCTGGGTGGAAAGCTTGGGAGACCCCCTTCCCCAAAAACCAGTCAAGGCGCGTGACTTTTCTGCCCCAGTGTAGGAAAATGCCAGATTGTCCTCCAACCCAGTGGTGAAATCTGAACCGGTTTGCTATCTGTTTGTTGGCTGTGTAAGTGTGCGCTTAACGCCAAATGTATGCTGTGTCCACATACGCAGTGCGCACCAAGCGTGTGCTGCGCACACATGTGCAGTGCGCACCAAAAGGAGGCTTGGGAAGGTAAGTAGAACAGTGACCGGGGGGTGGGGGAAGGAATCAGCTGTGCTGCGCGATTTAGCTTCGCTAGAAAGCAGGATTTTCTGCTTTTTAGCAAAGCTAAACCGCGCAGAACAGCTGATCGTCGGAAATACCGGTTCAGAGAAACTGGTAGCTTTTTTTAAACTACCAGTTTGCCCAAACCGGTATCTTTTTAAACTACCAGTTAGCCTGAACTGGAGCGAACCGGTAGCATTTCACCCCTGCTCCAACCCTGAAAAGGACAGCGTTTATTTCCAAAAGCCCTCCTCTAGGATTGGCATGGAATCGTATCAGCCTCCTTCCATTCTCGATCTTTGGAGCCACGTTCCAACAAGACGAGAAACCATGGTTGGAAACAGAGCCATATCTGTGGGCGCATAAGCGTTGTCAGAGTGCTAATTAATCCCATTCTGCTTTTCGGTAATCGCACCTTGATTTAGAGACGTGGATCGTGGCATTTTCCTTGTGTATACTTTTGTAAGAAAAATAAACCCCGAAGATATATTTTTCTAAGAAAAAAAAACAAACTAATTTGTTATAAAGAAAATAAAACATCTCACTATCTAAATAATTACATTTTGGCAACGTTCCTGCCAGCCACCTCTCTGCAGCCGGACCTCTTGGCAGGAGAACAAAGAAAGTGTGAAGAAAGAAAGTGAAGGAATGCGGACATGCGTGGTGGTGGATCAGAGATAAGGACTTGGCAAGCTACGGAAAGTCTGACAGTCCAGAAATATGAGCTCATCTGGTAAATACAAAAACGCAGTGACAAGTGTTGCCCTAGCTCAGCTCCAGCGCGCATGCGCACGCCGGCCAACTGATTTTTGGGCCTTCTGGGCCCACCGGAAGTCAGGAAACTGGCTGTTTCCGGCCTCCAGAGGCCCTCTGGGGGAAGGCTGTTTTTGCCCTCACCAGGCTCCTAGAAAGTCTCTGGAGCCTGGGGAGGGCGAAAAACAGGCCTACCAGGCCCACCGTGCCATTGTGTGCCAAAAGCGGGGGCCGTGTGTGTGGGGTCACACACGCATACACGAGGGTGCGGGGGGCTTTGAATTATGGATGTGGGCACACGGGCGCACAACCCCCTGCGCTCCCCCCATTTTTGGCACGTGACGGCAAAAAGGTTAGCCATCGCTGATATAGGGTTTCCTGCTCAAACTGGGTATGGATTAGAAGACCTCCAAGGTCCCTTCCATCTCTGTTATTCTATGTTCTATTCTATGGCTATGAACCTACTCAAATATCTGTCTGTTCCATTAGGTTGCTAGCCAAGATACAACCAGGATTGGTCACACACAAATGTGTTGACTGAGGTAAAAGCAAGCCTACCCATTCTTGATGTCTTTGGAGATTCTCCGTCATCCAGGTCCTGGTTGTCCCAAAGGTGCTTTTCGAAAAGACAACTGAACTTTTTTTCCCCCTCTTGTAAAAATTTAGTTTCTCACCCAGCAGCTGAAGAAGTTTCTTGAACCGAACTGAAGGAGCATCTTAGATGAGAAACGAAACATTTTCGGGGGCGGGGGGAAAGAAAGACCATTCTTGAGTTGACCAGAAATGGTGTTGGCGTAACAGTTGCTGTTCCTGTGGCTCAGTCTACCTCATTTAGGAGCTGGGGATGGGACGAGGGAGATGTTATGGACTGTTGTGGCTCCGTTACCTGAGCCTGTGTCATCGGCAGGAGAGGACTCCGAGAGTGAAGGAGAGGAGTTGGCAAGGCCTCCCTCTCCAGGACCCTCCTCTCTGGCAATGCCTTCGGTGTCCGCCGAAGGGCAAGAGATAGGGCCGGGGCCAAGCACGTCCACGCAGCCACAGGTGGACAGTGATGAGGGAAATGAGTCTTGGCTGGATCCTCGGCAGCGTCGCAGAGATAAACGCACGCAACAGAAGAAGAGGCATGCCAGAGATTAAGCTGAGTCACTGGACCACACCCCACAGGGTATAAAAGGGGCTGAGGTGGCCATTCAGACTCTGTGACGGACAAAACTAACTACTATCGAGTCACATTGCATCTTTGGAAACAACATTATCGGCCTTGGATTTATTTTACGAACTGGACAATTCTTGACTGTGTGTATTTTGTTTATTGAGTAAAGTTCTTGGCAAGCAGCTACTGGGTTGCTGCCAAGCTTCTTATCAGAAGAATTGGTTGTCTGCCAGTTTATTTAACCCCCGGCTGTCTGTTTGTGTGCGTGTGTGAGACGGGGACAGAACATGGACCAGGTGAGGCCATATTTGTCCCGTGGTTAGGTTCGAAGGGAGAAAGGACTTCTGGAACCATAAATGTTTCCTTTGAGAGCCATCAGATCAAAGTCAACCACCTACCAGTTCAGAGGTGGGTTTCAGCAGGTTCTGAAGAATCGGTAGCGGAAATTTCGAGTAGTTAGGAGAACCAGTAGTAAAAATTCTGACTGGCCCCGCCCCCATCTATTCTCTGCCTCCCGAGTCCCAGCTGATCGGGAGGAAATGGGGATTTTGCAGTCACCTTCCTCTGGAGTGGAGTGGGAATGGAGATTTTACATTATCCTTCCCCTGCTATGCCCACCATGCCATGCGCACCAAGCCACACCCACAGAACCGGTAAAATAAAATTTTGAAACCCATCACTGTTGAGGACTACCTGTGTATAGATCCATTTTATTTTACCGCTGGTTAAAAAAAAGTATATTTCGGATTTCATTTTATTTCCATTTAAAAACGAATGCAGCTGCATATAAAAATGTTGCCTTTCATCCTGTATTTGTTCATCTTAAGCGTCGTCTTAAAAATGGCCATGATAAAAGTTGAGTAATAAGTTTGGGAGGACACCCCATCTTCCCTGAACAACTGATCAAGGCTTGGTAGCTTCCTTCATCATTTAAACCCCTGAATTAATCACAATTTGTCTCTCTTTTTTTTTAAAAAAAAGCCCCTCTTCATAGACACATCTTTTTTTTTTTTTTTTTTTTAAATGAAGGTGGAAGACAAACCAAGCTATCTTCCCTGACAGGACAAAGGCATGGAAATTGTCCTTGAAAAAAAGAGTTCCTGATTTAATCCAGGACCGACGAAGTTATCTTCAGATAACCGCTTAATTCCTGAACTCCAGAAAGTGTGGGATGCCATTAAATGCCAGGACAACGAAATTCTCCATTGAGGCACTAAAAAGATCCCTTAAATCCCATGAGCTTCCTTGGGATCAGGGTTGGCAATCTACAGGCTCCAGCCAGTGCTGGGATTCAGCCGGTTCGGGCCAGTTCAGGCGAATCCCATTTCGGCTCCTAGGTAAATGCAGGGAGGCCTACTAGGCCCAAAACAGGGTGCAGGGGGGTGCAATGCCCCCCGTGGCCCATTTTTGCTCCCAGGGGGGTGCAGGAGGCCGAGTGCTGCCTGTCACCCGCCCCTGGCCACGCCCACCATGGCCACGCCCACCCAGCCAGTCATAAGGGCAGAGAACCGGTTGTTAAATTATTTGAATCCCACCACTGGCTCGAACTACTCCTTTTCTGTATCTTCTTCTGACTAGATTCAGAACCAGATTCCCACCAGTTTTGGTGAAAAGCACCCTAGGACTATAACTCCGATCCTAAAATAGGTTTAATGCTTTTTTTTTTTTTAATTCCATTTTCATTCATTGGGCCAGAAGGCGGAAAAGGATGGGAGCTGGAAGGAAGGCAATTGCCTATCCTTCAAAATCATATTTCAGCACTGTAGGTAACTACAAATAAACTAGATCTAAAATTGGAAGAAGCAAGTTAAACCCAGCTTCGTGTCTTATAAAGACACCAAAATAAGATAAATACTTGTAGGGACTAAATCATAGTCAGATAGTTTCTCCTTTTCAGTGCTCCTGTGCCAGACCTGGTATATATATATATATATTCAATGCTTTTCCAATTCAATCCCCAGCTAGAAAGCAGAATCTCCATGCATTTTTCCAGCCATAGACGATGGCTCTTCCACCTTTGCTGTTTTTAAAAATGGGGTGTCTCTAAGGAGGCTTTTTTTTTAATAAACAAAAAGGAGAGAAATTCTGATTAATTCAGCGGTTTAAATGATGAGGAAGCTATCAAGCCTTGTTCAGGTTAATTTAAGCTGCTAATTTAACAACTGCAGGGATTGGCTTAACCAATTTGGCAAGGAGAAGTCGTAAAATGGGGCAAAACTCCCTTAACAAATTTCTCACTTTAACAACGTAAATTTTGGGGCTCAGTTATGGTCGTAAGTTGAGGACTACCTGTACAATGGCCAGCAGCCATCATGCCAAGCATAAAATGACAATGTTTTTTTTACTCTTTTTATAATATATGAGGAATAGGGTGATGTAATGATTAGATTAGCAATAAAGGAGAATTTTTGTAGCTCAGAGCTGACACGAGGGGTCCCTGGTGCTCTCTGAGCTTGCTTGCTTTCTTCAGACGTTTCATGACCCAACTAGGTAACAGCATCAGTGCTAGAAGGGAGAAGGGTGTGTGGAGAGGAGGAGGAGGAAGAGGAGGAAGAGGAGGAAGAGGAGGAAGAGGAAGAAGAGGAGGAGGACTGTGAGGTCCCTGGTGCTCTCTGAGTTTGCTTGCTTTCTTCAGACATTTCATGACCCAACTAGGTAACAGCATCAGTGCTAGAAGGGAGAAGGGTGTGTGGAGAGGAGGAGGAGGAGCAGGAGGAGGAGGAGGAAGAGGAGGAAGAGGAAAAGGAAGAAGGGGAAGAAGAGGAGGAGGACTATGGGATCCTTGGTGCTCTCTGAGCTTGCTTGCTTTCTTCAGACGTTTCATGACCCACCTAGGTAACATTATCAGTGCTTCGATTAGCCTAGGAAAGATTCAGGACAACTAAAACCCAGCCACACTTTAAAATAAACATCAAAGGGAAGTTGTGAGAAAGAAAGAAAAAAACACTTGACATGTATGCTGGCTTGGACTTTTTGAAAAAATACAGGGTAAATTTTCTTTCTGCAATATTGATGCTCAAAATATATATTCTGGTTGATGAGCTCTGGGGTTGATGGCTATAGTCTAACTTTGGGTACGCTCCGTGTTGGGGCTGCCTATTTTCCAAGCCGCGTCTCTTTTAAAGTCTTGTTCGGATATAAAAATGTCACCGCGCCTTTTCTGTTCTGGGGGTCATTGTCTTTTCTCTTTTATGCCCCATTTTCTTTCAAGCGTTTGTTTTGTCTTTGGTCCCGTTTGGCATCTCTATGAAAGTGTGCTACTGTCCAACATCCTGTGAGCTGTGTAATCAATTAACCTGAATAGCTTTCCACAGCTAACCACAGATGCTTTCTCCGGTCGAAAAACTATAAACCCAACTTTGCAAAGAAAATCACCAATGTACTGGGCTCAACTCAAGCAAAGCAAAAGAAGAATCTGTAGTTAAAACACCATCTGGATCTCATCCAGCACTCGAGCGAATCGAACGAGGACCGTTAACGCGTTAATTCAGAAATAAACTGTATTTAGTGGGATTTTACTGCACGAGAAGCCTGCATAGCGTTACTGCTTAAAATCCATTAATATTAGGAGGATATCAAGTGTATTTATTATTAGATTTTGGCCACTGATTTATAAAGGAGGTTTCGTCGATGGCTGAACAAAGTAATCCACATGAAATATAGCGTAAAGAGATTGTTTAAGTGCATATTTTTTTATATTTAAAGGGTCTGATTACCTCAATCTTGAAAGATTTCAAAGAAATAACGCATTCCGGTTCAGCTGGAGTCTATTTAAACTCTATTGGCTTCTAATAAGAGTTTGAAAGTATGAATTTTCTACGGCAGCCAATGAGTCTTACAATGCTTCCCCCAGCAGCTCATCATTTAATTTGTTTTAAATTATGGGGTATTTTAAATTTCAGCCAAATTATTTAATTCGTTTTTATTCTATTTTAAATTTTTTGTATTTATGTGTTTTATCTAGTGGCTGTTCACTGCCCTGAGTCCTTCGGGAGTAGGGCGGTACAGAAATTTAATAAAATAAATAAAATAAATAAATCACCCTATGACTAAAAAAAAAAAAAATTAAAAAGGGATGAAAGCTAGGACAAGAAATGATCCAGAACAAAATAATCAGAAATTCTTTTTTTCCCCCTTGAATTAAGATCGAGCAGATCCAAGGCAATATCAAGGGAGTCTTTGCAAAAAATAAATTCCAGTGGAAAATGATTCAAAAATAAACATTCAGTGGAATATAACAAGCATGTATTCTGAATTCCGTCTTTGGTGACTAGCATATTCAGTACTTCATGAAGTCTTTGTAATGTTTAAGGCAGGAGTGTCCAACCTTGGTAAGTTTAAGACTTGTGGACTTCATCTCCCAGAATTCCCCAGCCAGTCATGGGAATTCTGGGAGCTGAAGTCCACACGTCTTAAAGATGCCAGGGTTGGACATAAATGTGGAAAATTGTAGTTGTATACGTTGACAGCAGCAAGAATGTTTAATGCACCAAAATGGAAAGCTATATTAATTTCCACAATAGGAGACTGGTTGGAGAATAATAGAATAACAGAGTTGGAAGGGACCTTGGAGGTCTTCTAGTCCAACCCCCTGCTTAGGCAGGAAATCCTATACCATTTTAGACCAATGGTTGTCCAATCTCTTCTTAAAAACTTCCCAGTGTTCCCACAACTTCTGGAGGCAAGTCGTTCCACAGGTGAATTATTGTCAGTGTCAGGAAATTTCTCCTTAGTTCTAGGTTGCTTCCCTCGTTGATGAGTTTCCATCCGTTGCTTCTTGTCCTACCCTCTTTGGAGAATAGCTTGACTCCCTCTTCTGATGAAGTCAACTGCGGGAACTAAGGAAGATGGCCAAATTTACTGTTTTAATCAAAGTGAAGGATACACTTAACTTTGTTTCTACCTGGAAATCACTTCTGGATTTTGTGCTTGAGATAGAAAGGAAATGAAACCTTGGTTTTGGGATTCACTGGTTAAACAAGGGTGAATAGAATAGAATAGAATAGAATAGAATAGAATAGAATAGAATAAGGAATAGGAATAGGAATAGAATAGGAAAGAGTAGAGTAGAGTAGAGTAGAGTAGAGTAGAATAGAGTAGAATAAAATAGAATAGAATAGAATAAAATAGAATAGAATAGAATAGAATAGAATAGAATAGAATAGGGAATAGGAATAGGAATAGGAATAGGAATAGGAAAGAGTAGAGTAGAGTAGAGTAGAGTAGAGTAGAGTAGAATAGAATAGAATAGAATAGAATAGAATAGAATAGAATAGAATAGAATAGAATAGAATAGAATGAGGAATAGGAATAAGAATAGGAATAGGAATAGGAATAGGAATAGGAATAGGAATAGAATAAGAAAGTAGAGTAGAGTAGAGTAGAGTAGAGTAGAATAGAATAGAATAGAATAGAATAGAATAATAATAATAGAATAGAATAATTAGAATAGAATAGAATAGAATAGAATAGAATAGAATAGAATAGAATAAGGAATAGGAATAGGAATAGGAATAGGAATAGAATAGGAAAGAGTAGAGTAGAGTAGAGTAGAGTAGAATAGAGTAGAATAAAATAGAATAGAATAGAATAGAATAGAATAGAATAGAATAGAATAGAATAGGGAATAGGAATAGGAATAGGAATAGGAATAGGAATAGGAATAGGAATAGGAATAGGAATAGGAATAGGAATAGGAATAGGAAAGAGTAGAGTAGAGTAGAGTAGAGTAGAGTAGAATAGAATAGAATAGAATAGAATAGAATAGAATAGAATAGAATAGAATAGAATAGAATAGAATGAGGAATAGGAATAAGAATAGGAATAGGAATAGGAATAGGAATAGGAATAGGAATAGGAATAGGAATAGAATAAGAAAGTAGAGTAGAGTAGAGTAGAGTAGAGTAGAGTAGAGTAGAGTAGAGTAGAATAGAATAGAATAGAATAGAATAATAATAATAGAATAGAATAATTAGAATAGAATAGAATAGAATAGAATAGAATAGAATAGAATAGAATAGAATAGAATTCTTTATTGGCCAAGTGTGATTGGACACACAAGGAATTTGTCTTGGTGTATATGCTCTCAGTGTACATAAAAGACAAGATACATTCGTCAAGAATCAAAAGGTACAACACTTAATGATAGTCATGGGGTATAGATAAGCAATCAAATCATATTTGGAAACAGTCAATATAAATCATAAGGATACCAGCAACAAAGTTACAGTCATACAGTCATAAGTGGAAGGAGATGGGTGGTGGGAACGATGAGAAGATTAATAGTAGTGCAGACTTAGTGAATAGTTTGACAGTGTTGAGGGAATTATTTGTTGAGCAGAGTGATGGCATTCAGGGAAAAACCGTCCTTGTGTCTAGTTGTTCTGGTGTGCAGTGCTCTATAGCGTCGTTTTGAGGGTAGGAGTTGAAACAGTTTATGTCCAGGATGCGAAGGGTCTGTAAATATTTTCACAGCCCTCTTTTATCGGTATAAAAATTGCTAGCCTATATTGAGGCTGTAATGTTATGTTCATTCTACTCAGGGGTGGGTTCTACTTATCTTTACTACCAGTTCGCATCGTGCCCACATGCACTCGCTTCACGCATGCGCAGATCACTTATGTTGACATCCGGGTCGGTGGGCGGAGCCTCCCGCCGGTTTTATTACCGGTTCTTGCGAACCGGTCTGAACCGGGGGCAACCCACCAGTGATTCTACTGCACTGAAAAGATTCGAACGTTAATCTTTCTTCTTCTTTTTTTTCTCCTTTGTCCTACACTCCCCTTTTCCTCCACTATTTTCATTTTCGTTTGTATTTTATATTCTAATAAGTTTAATAAAGTCATATTACGGAAGGGATCGCTCTCTAGCAAGAAGTCCGAATGCCGGCTTCGCTTGGCTGGAAATGTGCAGGACTTCGTGAAGTCTTGGTAACGTTGAGGGTCACGGCTTAAAAGACCCCTTCAAGTCAGCAAAACGAGCCAACTGAGAGACCCCAGGACACGTCCATTCAGCTTTCTCTCTCTCTCTCTCCCCCCTTCCCACCCCACCCTCCCCTTTCCATCCCTCCTGTCAATGGCTGCCTGGAGCTCCATTCAAATCTTCCCTCGCTAGACAAACCAGAAGGCCCACAGCCAGAAAAAATTTCCAGCCACGCTTCCCGACACTGGTTAACGCCGATCAATGGATCCATAACTCGTCACCTTCTAGATATGGGGGTCAACTTTCAATGCTTACCCCCACTGTCATATACAACATTTGTCTTGTCCACATGCAGTTCTCGGTGTCAATCCACGGAGCGATGTTATAATACACATCTACAAAGGGACAAAGCCACGAATAATGTCCTCTCCCGGAGCTTTTATTTATTTAAGGGCTATTACAAAGTTCCCTGCAGTAAAAACAAAACAAAACAATAACAAAAAAATCCAAGGGAAGCTCCAGTCTCCTGGGCCCTCAGACAATGTCTTTTTTGCACAAAAAGAAACATGGGACTGGCTATCCTTGTTTTTAAACTCATGATAAATACAGATCAGCAGAGTTGGCGGAGGATGGCGCTGAAAGGATGACATGCTGTGCAAAGAATGAAGATAATAAAAGGCTGATTTTCCTATTGCTTCTTCTTCTTCTTTTTTAATTTTTAAATTGGTTCCCTGCAGTGGTGAAATCCAATTTTTTTTACTACCAGTTCTGTGGGCGTGGCTTGGTGGGCGTGGCAGGGGAAGGATACTGCAAAATCTCCATTCTCCACCCCACTCCTGGGGGAAGGATACTGCAAAATCTCCATTCTCCACCCCACTCCAGGGAAAGGATACTGCAAAATCCCTATTCCTTCCCCACTCCTGGGGGAAGGATATTGCAAAATCTCCATTCCCACTGCATTCCAGGGGAAGGATACTACAAAATCCCCATTCCTTCCCCACTCCTGGGGGAAGGATATTGCAAAATCTCCATTCTCCACCCCACTCCAGGGAAAGGATACTGCAAAATCCCTATTCCTTCCCCACTCCTGGGGGAAGGGTACTGCAAAATCTCCATTCCCACTCCACTCCAGGGGAAGGATACTACAAAATCCCTATTCCTTCCCCACTCCTGGGGGAAGGATATTGCAAAATCTCCATTCCCACTGCATTCCAGGGGAAGGATACTACAAAATCCCCATTCCTTCCCCACTCCTGGGGGAAGGATATTGCAAAATCTCCATTCCCACTCCACTCTGGGGCCAGCCAGAGGTGGTATTTGCCAGTTCTCTGAACTGCTCAAAATTTCCGCTACCGGTTCTCCAAACTGCTCAAAATTTCTGCTACCGGTTCTCTGAACTGCTCAAAATTTCCGCTACCAATTCTCCAAACTGCTCAAAATTTCCGCTACCGGTTCTCCAAACTACTCAAAATTTCCGCTACTGGTTCTCTGAACTGCTCAAAATTTCCGCTACCGGTTCTCTGAACTGCTCAAAATTTCCGCTACCAATTCTCCGAACTGCTCAAAATTTCCGCTACCGGTTCTCCAAACTACTCAAAATTTCCGCTACCGGTTCTCTGAACTGCTCAAAATTTCCGCTACTGGTTCTCCAAACTGCTCAAAATTTTCCCGAACCAGCTGAATACCACCTCTGGATACAGCCAAGATGCAAAAATAATAATTACAGGGGCTTCTCAATTATATCTGAACGATTTTGCTTCCATGTTTCCAATGGCGCTCAACAAAGCATTGTCATGTCCGATATTATTCTATTCTTTTCCAATATTGTTCTGTTCTATTCTATTCTATTCTATTCTATTCTATTCTATTCTATTCTATTCTATTCTATTCTATTCCATTCCATTCCATTCCATTCCATTCCATTCCATTCCATTCCATTCCATTCCATTCCACTCCACTCCACTCCACTCTACTCTACTCTACTCTATTATCCATACTGTATCCTCAAGCCGTAATTATATTGCTTGGAGATTTTAATTCGCTAAATTAGGTCCATTTTTGCAAACATTTGCTCAAAAGAGGGGATTCCCAAATGAATTTCTTGACAATCATGCTCAGTGGGTTTTTTTTAGAGGCAACAAAATTCCTTATTTTTTTTTTAAAGCTAGGAAGAAATCCTACAGTGAGCCAAAATATTTCACCCAATTTTTATTATTCAATTCATCTTCAAGTATTTCCTTCGACGTTGTTTTCTAATACTTCTATTTTATTCCTCTTTAAAAAAAAAAAAAACTGAAATGCTTGCGCAGTTGTACAAGGTAATTGAAACATGGTTAAATAAAACATTTCCCTCCCCAAGTATCAGTTGAACGAAGGGACCACCAGATCTTGAATTAAACAAAGAGGTTGACCATTCAGCCTTGGTAGTACAGTGGTCTAAGGCACCCTGTTATTAAGCTGGTTATTAAGACCAGCTGCCTGCAATTACTGCAGGTTCGAATCTCGCCTAGGCTCAAGGTTGACTCAGCCTTCCATCCTTTCTAAGGTAGGTAAATTGAGGACCCAGATTGTGGGGGCAATAAGATGACTTTGTATAAATATACAAAAGGATGAAGGCTATTGCTGAGCACATTGTAAGCCGCCCTGAGTCTCCGGAGAAGGGCGGCATATAAATCAAATTTAAAAAAAAAAATTGTAACTTATTCAAGGCAGGTAGAATAAGAGGAAGAAGATCCAGGAATACAGTTGAATCCTGAATCTCTGTACATCGAAAATGGGTTATATCCTACGGGGGTTGGACTAGAAGACCTCCAAGGTCCCTTCCAGCCCTTTGACTCTATGGTAACCCGTTAAAGCGTTGTCAATTCCAACGGAAACGAATTGATGGAGCAAATAAGCAATTACGTGGCGCTGTCCATGGTCCTGATTTTTTTCTTCCTACCTAAGCAGTGATGTCATACCTCCGAAGGAACAATTGTTTGGCAGCTTAACTAAATTATTATTTTTTTAAAATTTGATTTATATGCCGCCCTTCTCCGGAGACCCAGGGCGTCTTACAATGCGTTAAGCAATATTATGCCCATTTTCATGTATCCAATGATCTTTTTTTTTAAAAAAAAAAAAATTTGACAACAAAAGTTCTACAAAGCAAATAAAGAATCAGGTAAATTTTAATGGGTCATTAAAAGACCAATATTTATACAGCCTACGGGTTGAGTATTTATTTATTTATTTATTTTAAGCTAAGAGATGTTTTTAATTTCACGCTGGCCAACAGAAATAAAAACATTCTTTGGAAGACACCAATCACGTGCTAATATTAAGTAACATTTCTTCTAATTAAGGAAGGTGGGACACATTTTTTTTCCCCAAAAAATTTTTATAAAGGAGCTACTGGAAGATTTACAAAAAATATTCAATGGTTGGATATCAAACCATACGCATTTAGGATTTCATTGAACCTGACAATCCCCAAGAACAATTTTCCATGCTTTAGAATTGAAGCATACATGCATGAAATAGGTCGACCTTGGGGATTAATTTTCACCGAAATCAACAAGGAATACTTGTCTGGAATCATTTGCATTGACAAACCAGGATTGAATGCTTGAGAAGGAAACATATGACTAATAGAATAATGTAGAGCAGTAATTTTAAAAAAAAATAGTTCATGATAACGAAAACGACTGAGCCGTATAAATTAAACAATACCGTAGATATTAATGCAAAGAAAACAACTCACCAAATATCTGCAAACGAAAAACGTACCCAAAATCATCGTGCATTTAACGTATCATTGAAGAGACAAATAAGAATCTAATTCATGATAAAAAAAATTTAATTAATTGCAAATTGTGTCTCAAGGCCCTTTTCCATTAGAAAGAATGTGAACTATAAAGAAAGCAAGAACTTTGTAGAATCAATATATAATATATATCAATATATATAAAGCCAGGGAGTTAAGGTGCTGGCCTAGGAACCAGGAGTCTGGGAATTCTAGTCTCACCTTAGGCATGAAAGCCGGCTGGGTGACCTTGGACCAATCACCAGGAGTCTGGGAATTCTAGTCTCACCTTAGGCATGAAAGCCGGCTGGGTGACCTTGGACCAATCACCAGGAGTCTGGGAATTCTAGTCTCACCTTAGGCATGAAAGCTGGTTGACTTTGGGCCACTCCCTCCCTCTCCCACCCGCGATACCTGCTACCGGTTCGTCCGAACCAAGCCGAACCGGTTGAATACCACCTCTGATGAGAACAGAATATATAATAGCTACCCATTCTTCTCCAAGTTGTTAAAGGCACCTAAGCTCAGAGTTACAAATCGGTTCAGGTTTGCCGACCAGCATCTGAGTGGAGTTGCAAAAGATTGTCCGACTTGTGTTTAAATGCTCCTTCTGGAAATGTGAGAGGCAGAATCTCTACCGCAGAATCAGACCCATTCTTTCTCAAAACCATCATTTGCAGGGCATTGTTTTATAACAATGACTGGTCGTTTCTGGGAAGCGTTTATTTTGGTGGATCTATCTAGTCCAATCCCCTGATCAAGCAGGAGCCCCTATAGCCGTGATGGCCTATGGCACGCGTGACACAGGTGGCACGCGGAGCTGTATCTGTGGGCACACGAGCATTGCCCTAGCTCAGCTCCAGCGCGCATGTGTGGCCCGGCCAGCTGATTTTCGGGCTTTCCGGTCCCACCGGAAGTCAGGAAACAGGATGTTTCCGGCCTCTGGGTGTGTGGGGAAGGCTGTTTATGCCCTCTCCAGGCTCCAAGAAAGCTTTTGGGGCCTGGGGAGGGCAAAAAACAGGTCTACCGGGCCCACTGTGCCATTGCGTGCCAAAAGTGAGGGGAGCGTGGGGGGTCGGGAGCGCATGCGCGGGGCGCACTGAATTATGGGTGTGGTCACGTGCACGCTCGACTCCCTCGCTCTTCCCCCGCTTTTGGCATGCGACGGCAAAAAGGTTAGCCATCACTGATCTAGATCAAAGTTCCCCAACATTTCTGGGTTGGAGGCAGGGGTGAAATCCAGCAGGTTCTGACAGGTTCTGGCGAACTGGTAGCAGAAATTTTGAGCAGTTCAGAGAACCAGCAAATACCACCTCTGGCTGGCCCCAGAGTAGGGTGGGAATGGAGATTTTGCAATATCCTTCCCCCAGGAGTGGGGAGGGAATGGGGATTTTGCAATATCCTTCCCCTGCCATGCCCACCAAGCCACACCATGCCCACCAAGCCACACCACACCCACCAAGCCACGCCCACAGAACCGATATTAAAAAAAATTGGATTTTACCACTGGTTGGGGGCCAAGAGAAAGAGGGGGGGAGGATGGGAGGAAAGAGGGGATGGTTGTTGTTTTATTTAAAAGATTTTATTTTTTATTAGTTTATAATACAACACACAAAGAGAATACACAAGCAAATACTAGGAAGTTAGGGAAGGAAAAGGGGAAGCAAATAGTGGGAAAGGAAGGAAAAAAAGAAAAAAAAAAGACACTGACTTCCGACTCCTTTGGTGCAGTAAAATAAGGCATGAAGATCTACCCTCAACTTTTTACTTTTTCATAATAATAGAAACAGGCCATTTCTGTAACAACAAATCTATCTAATCCAGGGGTCTCCAACTGAAGGCCAGCGGGCCGGATACGGCCTGCGATGTGGTCGGATCCGGCCCACGGAAATGTAAGGGCCCAGTAGAGGTGGGATTCCCTACCGGTTTGCAAATGTGAGCATGCGAATTGCACATAGCTTTCCACGCATGCGCAATTGCTCGCGCATTACATCCGGATGGGTGGGCGGAGCCTCCCACAGTCACCTCTACCGGTTTGCCAGAACCGGACAGAAACGGCTGAATCCCACCACTCGCCCGGCCTGCGTCATTTCTGCCCGGTCTACCCAATGCGAAGAGGAAACATGCCAGACGTTTGGGGAGGGGTGTCGAGCTGGCCACGCCCACCCAGTCAGCCACACCCACCCAGTCAGCCACGCCAGCCGGGCCCCCCGAGGTCAACCCCATCCCTCAATGAAATTGAGTTTGACGACCCTGATCTAATCGGTAAAACCCAAGATCGAAGTTTCATCTTTTTCCACCTCAAGCACAAAGTCCAGAAGTGGTTTCCAAGTCGAAGGAAAGGTATTTGTGGTTATTTCTCCCCCCCTTCAATCGGAGCAGTCGATTTAACCGTCTCTGCTAACTAACTCCATCATCCCCATCAAGAGGGGATGGTTTTGTGGGAGAGGCAGACGCGTGGCATCACGGTGGCCTGTGATGTGGTCGGATCCGGCCTGCGGAAATGTAAGGGCCCCGGCAGAGGTGGGATTCCCTACCGGTTTGCAAATTTTTTTCCCCCTTCAATCGGAGCAGTCAATTTAGCCGTCTCTGCTAACTCCATCATCCCCATCAAGAGGGGATGGTTTTGTGGGAGAGGCAGACGCGTGGCTCGCAGGAGTGGGGCCGCAAGCCCCCACGATCCCCATGGGGATGAAGCCCCGAGACCCCATGCCAAATGCGTGAGTGCAGCCCCCGAGCCCCAGCTTTGCTCGTGAGAATCGGGCTGTGCATGCACACACGCATACAAACATTCAGTGACGAATAGGTCGGGCACCCCCTGATCTAGACTAAATAAGTTGATTTTCCATGCTGACCTGAAATTAACGGCAGAGGAAAGTCATAGTTAAAATGCACAGAGCTCCATCCAGACTGAATCCAAGCCAAAGTATTTATGTTGTGGCTCTATATTGCTCACGGCGCAATCAACTTCTCAGACTTCAGCCGACTTTGTTAGACGCAAAAGATTAGTCTTGGGTATTGGCTGGCTTCCAAATTCAGGAATATTTTTTTTCCCCTAACCTCCCTCCTGAACACCACAGACACAACCCCCCCTTCCTCTCTCCCCCCTCCCACTCCTTCCTCAATATGTCCATCACTTAGTATCCATTGCAGAAACATCTGCTTCTCATTACTGTCCATTTAGGGAAAGTGGAAAAAGGTCAAATAACAAAACTTGGTTGCATCCGCTAATGAAATAGATCGTTTCTTTTTTTTTTTCAAAACACAAGGGCAACTGCACAGACTCGGACTGGAAGGAATGAGCCGTGATGGCCTAGTGGTTAGAATGCAGTATTGCAGGCTGACTCTGCCCACGGCCAGCGGTTCGATTCTGACCGGCTCAAGGTTGACTCAGCCTTCCGTCTTTACAAGGTCGGTAAAATGAGGACTCAGATTGTTGGGGGCAAGAGGCTGACTCTGTAAACGGCTTAGAGAGGGCTGGAAAGCACTGTGAAGTGGGATATAAGTCTGAGTGCTGTTGCTATTTTCCTTCCTTCCTTCCTTCCTTCCTCTCCTCTCCTTCCTTCCTTCTTTCCTTTCTTCCTTCCCTCATTCCTGCGCCTCTCCTCTCCCTCCCTCCTTCCTTCCTTCCTTCCTTCCTTCCTTTCTTCCCAGTGGTTAGAATGCAGTATTGCAGGCTAACTCTGCCGACTGCCAGCAGTTCGATCCTGACCGGCTCAAGGTTGACTCAGTCTTCCATCCCTCCGAGGTCGGTAAAATGAGGACCCAGATTGTTGGGGGCAAGAGGCTGACTCTGTAAATCATTTAGAGAGGGCTGTGAAGCACTGTGAAGCAGTATAGAAGTCTAACTGCTATTGCTATTCCTTCCTTCCTTCCTCCCTCCCTCCCTCCCTCCTTCCCTCCCTCCCTCCCTCCCTCCCTTCTCCTCTTTCCTTCCTTCCTTCCTTCCTTCCTTCCTTCCTTCCTTCCTTCCTTCCTTCCTTCCTTCCTTCCTTCCTTCCTTCCTTCCCAGTGCTTAGAATGCAGTATTGCAGGCTAACTCTGCCGACTGCCAGCAGTTCGATCCTGACCGGCTCAAGGTTGACTCCGTCTTTCATCCCTCCGACGTCGGCAAAATGAAGAGCTACTGTACCGTAGATTGTTGGGGGCAATAGACTGACTCTGTAAAACCGCTTTGAGAGGGCTGCAAAGCCCTGTGAAGCGGTATATAAGTCTAAATGCTACTGCTAAACGCTACTGCTATACGTACCAGGCACAAAGTTAATTCTTTCCCCCATCTAAGTCTCCTTCCAGAAAGCCGAGCTCCTTTGTCAATGAACATAGCAGCAGGAATTATGCTTCCCCAACATACACAGGGCCGCCTCCTTCTATTTAAAGGCAGCTGCTCAGACCATGCAGAGATCCCTGGCAACTCTCTTTAATATTTTCCTAACCACCCATCTCTTCCATCTGCACGCAAACATCCGCTTCGCCCAGCGCATAATTGCGGATAATTCAATGTTCAGATTTGATAATGGATGTTCAAATAAATATGAGAATTCCAAGCAAATTTCTGCAAATGAAAAAAGATTTCCTCTGACATAATGGCCTGGTGCGAGGCTGTCTATAATGAGCTGTAATTTGCTCGGAAAGGCCGTTCGGAGTTTGGGGGGGGAGACACACCGCCTCATCCCTGGGAAGAGCGGGGGGGGGTCGACGACGACGGGGGGGGAGGCCAACCATTCTGCGCGATGCAGAGCCACGAAGCCAGCCTGCTCCGTCTCCAAGGAAATTATGCGGCTAGCCAGCCAAATTTCTGACAACTTCCATAAATTATTTCGGATTTTCATATTTCAAATTTCATCTGCATTCATCATGCGCGTTGGATAGAGAGGAGGAGATGGTGGGGGGGGGAAACTAACGTCTAAGCGGAGTCTCTGTAAGCATTCAGGAGAGGAGTCCCAGGAGCCTGGCCTGGGACTAGATAATTGAATTTACTTTTGATTAGATTATTCTTCCTGCAGCTTGACTGCCAATCTGAAGTATTGTGCCTTCTCTCCTACTTAACCTCCTTGCCCTGTGCCTGTTCAGCTTGCATCCAGCTCTTTCTATTGTGGGATATATCTGAACAATCAAACTTCGGAGTTATTATTTTGCCTCCCATTGTCCGTCCTTATAAAGGCACACATCTTTCAATCCCCTTTTTTCTCTTCCCAGAAATCAGATTACTCCTTTTTTTTCCCCTTCTTTTCCTTCTTTTTCTTTTACAGTTTGTAATGCTGTTTACCATTTTTTTTCCAGCGGAAAACGCCCTGTCATTTGGCAGATGGGCAGGGGATTTTTTTTTTCCCCAATAAATAAATAAATAAATTACGAAAATCTCTCTGTAACTCAACGTGCCATAAATAAGAATCATCTTATAAATAAATATCAGGTAAGGAAGGAATAAATAAATTCATCTATCGTGGGTAAAACTGTAACTGATAACCGAGGCTATTGATCCTCCCTCGTGCTAAATGATCAATAATCATTGTCGTAAAAACTTTGGAAACTTGGCTTCTCAGAAGCTCTCAAAAATTCAGAATATAAATATCTCGGCAGATGTACGGTAGATGCTCGAAATATCAGTCGGTAAGCTGTTGCCAGAAAGGAGCCTGATTGAAATAGTTTATCCCTCAATCGTTTTTGAATGTTGCATATAAAGCCGCTAACTGTAAAAAGAATAACAATACGTCAACTATAAACAAAGCGTTTATAGTTTTTAATTCTGTTTTCCGAGAGAAAGCAATTCTGCTTCAAACACCTGTTTCAGGGCAAGGCAATCCCTCATTCTGCAACCTCAATTCTGAGCAACACAGAAAAATTAAGCAAAACCGTGTTTTTACTTTAAGTAACGTCCGTGGCTTCCTGGGTTATTGGTTTATTTCTTTTTTTTTTTTTAAAAAAAATGTAGACTATTTGATGCTGTGAGGGTGAGCAGTTTAGGTACTTTATTGTTCTCCATTTTGATGAAAAACAATTGAATTGGGGGGCTGCTCTATTGAGTTTCCTTCAGTAAATATCCCGAAATCCCATTTTTTTGTTAGAAACTATCAATAAATCCAGTCTAAGGAAAGTAATAAGATACAAATATGAACAGGACCTTTGCAAAGGAAATATTACAAAGAGAGCAAAACCATAAAGTATATTAGGGAAAGGCAGTTTCTCCCTCACCACGGAAAGCAATGCAACACCAAGACGCTTGTGAATTAAATGCAATTTGTATCTCTGTGGTTGATCCAGAAAGGGACTTACAAGCAATAATTATACAGCGAGCGCTTAGTTGTTTTTATCAATGAAGGTGTGTTAACCAGGAGGCATCATTAAAGGTTCGCTCAGATGCATTTAGTTTTACTTTCATTAACAGGACCTGCTAAATCCTTGGCTGAAACAAAATCCGGTACAAGTCACAGGCTTAAAAACACACCCTGCTGATTTTTTAATTCATTTATAGACAAGTCCATCAGCAAAAAAAAAAAGAGAGAGAGAGAGAGAGAGAAGTATTCCTTTCAGAAAAACGGGTATTTCTGTGTGTGATCGTACCATCTTTAAAAGCAAGTTTTTCTCTCTCTCTCTCTTTCTCTCTCTTTCTCTCTGTCTCTCTAAAACAGCCTGTGGAATTTGCAATTTTTTAAAAAAAATTGCTTAAGCCAGCTTTGCAAGATATTTTTGGAAAAGAAAGATATCGGACCCCCAAGGAATAAAATACAGCATTTTTTGCTCGGCATCCTGCCTGTGGTTGCATATAAGTTTGTTATATTCTTAAAAAGAAAACCCGACAGAGAAAATATTTCCTATTGTGTATGTCGTGTATCCAGACGGCAGCTTGCTTACCGTAGCGAACTGTGCATTGATATGTGTCTTGTTCTAAAATGTTAAAAATAACAAGCAGGCCGCCATAAATTTAAGCACATTTTGCCAACGGTGTGTTATTTATTATTTTTAAAAAAATGTTTAGAATTATCTTGTAAGAAACAAAAAAAAAACAACCCCAAATATATTATACAGGCGTAAACCGGGGTCAACTTAAACGTGCTACGTATTCCTTGTAACCTGCAGATCAAGATTTAATAACAAAAGAAATTAAGTGGGGGAGATCGAAACGGCAACGAATAATGTATTCGCAGGCTAATACATGCTTAATTCAGCATAATGCGGGCTTAATTCCAATTATTAGTGGGGGAGCCCGGAGTACATTATTACATGAAAGAATACGATGCTAAATGGCGCATGCAATATGAAGGCATAATACGGTTAAAGGTAGTTAATGAAAACGCGTATTCATAATCATGTTCTATGAAATGCAATAGAAGAATACTACTGCTTAAATTAAAAAGACTTCCCTCTGCATATGTACTTTTCTTGTGGCACAAAATAGTCACCGGGATTAATTAAATGCTAACTTGCTTGCTCACCAGCTCTTGTGAAGAATCAATCCAACATTTCCTCTGAATGGACCCAAACGGGGTCCAGATACAAAGTTGGAAGAAGGAAGCATTTAAACTTCACTTTAAACCAGTGGTGGAATTCTTTCTTTTTTTTTTTTTAACGGTTCTGTGGACGTGGCTTGGTGGATGTGGCATGGCTTGGGGGGTGTGGCAGGGGAAGGATATTGCAAAATCCCCATTCCCTCCCCAATCCGGGGGGAAGGATACTGCAAAATCCCCATTCCCACGCCATTACAGGGGAAGGATATTGCAAACTCTCCATTCCCTCCCCACTCCAGGGGAAGGATATTGCAAAATCTCCATTCCACCCCACTCCAGGGGAAGGATATTGCAAAATCCTCATTCCCTCCCCACTCCAGGGGAAGGATATTGCAAAATCTCCATTCCCACCCCACTCCAGGGGAAGGATATTGCAAAATCTCCATTCCCTCCCCACTCCAGGGGAAGGATATTGCAAAATCCCCATTCCCTCCCCACTCCTGGGGGAAGAATATTGCAAAATCCCCATTCCCACCCCACTCCAGGGGAAGGATACTCCAAAGTCCCCATTCCCACCCCATTGCAGGGGAAGGATATTGCAAAATCTCCATTCCCTCCCTACTCCAGGGGAAGGATACTGCAAAAGCTCCATTTCCTCCACACTCTGGGGCCAGCCAGAGGTGGTATTTGCCGGTTCTTCGAACTACTCAAAATTTCTGCTACCGGTTCTCTGAACTGCTCAAAATTTCCGCTACTGGTTCTCTGAACTGCTCAAAATTTCCGCTACCGGTTCGCCAGAACCTGTCAGAACCTGCTTTAAATGCAATTAAACTTCATTTCATCCAGTTTTTTTTTTTAGTTCTTAAGCTTAGAGCATCAATATAAGACTATCACATCCTTTTTAATGGTCCATCATGGTACCTGGATCTCGTACATGGAGAGGCAGGTGTTCCTCGACTTACGGCCACAAGGGAGCCCAGCAATTCGGTTGCTAAGCGAAACCTGTCAGCGAACGTCGCTCCATTCTACAACCTTTCTTGCCACGGGCGCTCCATGAATCCCTGCAGCTGTTAAATAACATGGTTGCTCAGGGAATCTCGTTCTCCTACCCCCCACCCCCCGCCTTGACCCTTGCCTGTTAAGAAGGTTGCAAAAGTTGATCACGGGACTCGGGGATGCTGCAACTGTCACAAAAGGAAGTTGGCTGCCAAGCGTCCGAATTTTGGTCACATGACCATGGAGATGCTGCAACGGTCGTTAAGTGTGAAAAACAGCCCTGTTCCTTTTGGCTGTGACTTTGAATAGCCACTAAATGAACTGTTGTAACTCAAGGACTACCTATGGCTGTTTAAGCAGGAGGAAATCCTCCTTCTACAGGTAGTTCTTGACTGACGATCAGAATTGAGCCCAACATTTCTGTTGTTAGGTGAGACATTTGTTAAATGAGTTTTGCTCCATTTTACGACCTATCTTACCAATAACAGCTGTGCTATTTCCAATTCGCCTCCTTGTCTCCATCTTCCCTGTGTTAAAGAGTGTAGGAAGGGAGCCTGTTAGCCAATGATAGCAAAATATAAGAGGAAAGAAGAAGGAGAAGGAGAAGGAGAAGGAAAAGGAGAAGGAGAGGAGGAGGAGGAGGAAGAAACAGCAACAGGAGGAGGAGGAGGAGGAGAAGGAGAAGGGGAAACAACAGAAGGAAGAGGAGGAGAAGGAAGAAGAAGAAGAGGAGGAGGAGGAGGAAGAAACAACAGGAGGAGGAGGAGGAGAAGAAGAAGGAGGAGGAGGAAGAAGAAGAAACAGAAGGAGGAGGACGAGGAGAAGAAGAAGAGGAAACAGGAGGAGGAGGAGGAGGAAGAAGAAGAAGAAACAGAAGGAGGAGGAGGAGAAGAAGAAGAAAAAGAGGAAGAAGAAGAAGAGGAGGAAGAAGAATGAACAACAGGAGGAGGAGGAAGAAGAAGAAGAAGAAGAAACAGAAGGAGGAGGAGGAAGAAGAAACAGAAGGAGGAGGAGGAGGAGGAGGAGGAGGAGGAGGAGGAGGAGGAGAAGAAGAAGAAGAAGAAGAAGAAGAAGAAGAAGAAGAAGAAGAAGAAGAAGAAGAAGAAGAAGAAGAAGAAGAAGAAGAAGAAGAAGAAACAGAAGGAGGAGGAGGAGGAGGAAGAAGAAACAGAAGGAGCAGGAGAAGAAGAAGAAGAGGAGGAAGAAGAATAAACCAACAGAACGAGGAGGAGGAGGAGAAGAAGGAGGAGGAGGAGGAAGAAGAAGGAGGAGGAGGAGGAGGAGGAGGAGGAGGAAGAAGAAGAAACAGAAGGAGGAGGAGGAGGAGAAGAAGGAGGAGGAGGAGGAAGAAGGAGGAGGAGGAGGAGGAGGAGGAGGAGGAGGAGGAGGAAGAAGAAGAAACAGAAGGAGGAGGAGGAGGAGAAGAAGAAACAACAGAAGGAGGAGGGGGAGGAGAAGGAAGAAGAAGAAGGAAGAAGAAGAGGAGGAGGAGGAGGAGGAAGAGCCTTTATTGATGAAGTCAACTGACCGTATCAAATATATAAAAGCGATAGAAAAAACTACAGAGAAAGAATAGGACATGTTGGAAAGAAGCAAACAAAAGAGTTCATGGCCCTGGCCTTTTGGCTAAAAGTACTGTAAAAGAAGGAAATTCACAAAGCTAAGAGCCTGGGCCTCTTTTCCTCACCCCAGATTTGGGGGGGTCATTGGGGAGAACGGGGATAACCCCCCCCTGAAAGAACCACAAACCGAGCTCCCCGGATAACCTTCCTGGAGTCCATCTCTCCTGCCGTGCGGAATCGCTCAGAGCTGCCCTCTTGCTGGCCACCCCACTTTGCTGTGGGTATCTGAGAGGCACCGCTGGCGATGCTACAGCAATCAATAGCCATCTTCCAAGGCTCTGGGAAGAGCATCCCTTAATCTAATTTTGGGGGGGGGGGAAGCCAGAAGCCATCCGGTCCCTCTCCAGGTCTCCCAAGGCGGTGCTTTCCTCGCGAGCGAGTTTTGCTAGGCTGCCTCTTCCCAAAAGGATATCGATCTGAACGGAACCAGGTTAGTTCCGTTCACACATGAATGGAGCACGCCTCTGGACTGGAGGCAGCTGGAAGCAGGCCAAATTTCACCCAAAACCCACCCTTTTTCTAGCAGAGCCATCTGGGGTTAGCTGGCTCCTTGCTCCAGATTTAGAACTCAAAACTCTAGAAGACGGTTTGTCAAACTCGGTTTCATTGGGGGCTGAATCAGGGTTGTGTCTGACCTTGGGAGGGGGAGGAATGGGCGTGGCTGGGATGGGCGTGGCCAGCTCGATAGCATTCTTTTTTTTAATAAAAAAAAGTTTTGTATTTTTTTAAACAAAACATAAACATAAAAACATCCATCATCCATTCCAATTACAAATAGCGTGTCGGTCGGTTACAAATCTTTTGTGCTTCATCTCGTATTCATCGTTACAAATTCTCTAATTTCTCGTTATTATCAATCTAACAGATATCTTTATATCATTATTCTCATTGATCATTTATTGAACAATGGCATTTTCACCCCATTAAAATCATTTCCATAAATTGTCTTGTAACATCTATTTCATATTTCATAATTTCCATGTTTTATTATCTAGCCATTGATAAAATAAATCCCATATCTTATATTATTGTTTGTCTTCCTGTTCTCTAATTTCAAATGTCAATTGCTCGTTTCAGCACATTCCATAGTTTTCCTAATAACTTCGTCTTGTTTGGGTATTTCCTCATTTTTCCAATTTTTAGCAAACACAATTCTAGCCGCCGTCAATACATTCACAGTCAGGTAACTCAATTCTCTGTTAGATAGTTCTGGTAAGATCCCTAATTAAAAAAAATCTCTGGTTTGAAATCAATGTGCTTTTTAATCATTTTTTTCCCAATCATGTGTGGATTTTAGGCCAATATCTTTTGGCTTCTACACATGTCCACCACACATGATAATATGAGCCCCGTGTCTGATGACATTTCCAACACTTTTTCTATTTGTTCTTGAACATTCTGGCTATTCTCATTGGGGGTAGATGACACCTGTAGAACATCTTATAGCTCGATATCACTCTTATTGGGGGTACCCGTGGTGGCCAACTGCTAAGGCAGGACTTCCTTCAGACCCTCCTTCCCTTATAATATCTACTTCCTTCTTTCCTTCTTTCTTTCTTTCCTTCCTTCCTTGCCTTCCCTTTCTCCTTCCTTCCTTCCGTCCATCCTTCTTGCCTTTCCTTTCTCCTTCCTTCTCTCCTTCTTGCATTCCCTTTCTCCCTCCCTTCCCTCCTTCTTGCCTTCCCTTTCTCCTTCCTTCCTCCTTCTTGCCTTCCCTTTCTCCTTCCTTCTCTCCTTCTTGCATTCCCTTTCTCCCTCCCTTCCCTCCTTCTTGCCTTCCCTTTCTCCTTCCTTCTCTCCTTCTTGCCTTCCCCTTTCTCCTTCCTTCCTTCCCTCCTTCTTGCATTCCTTTTCTCCTGTCAGGTTTCGATGCTATCTCAAAATAAATGAATTTCCAAACTGCCGATCTTTAAGGAAATTTTCTCTTTATTCGAGCACAGCAATCTGATCCCTGACTCTTTTCGCGGGTCAGTACTGACCTTTGCCCCCCAATCCCTTCCTTTTCGATCTCCAATTCTCCGCTTCTCATTGGCTATCTTCCAAGCCACTTTCCTCATCTCTTCTTCGTCAGATCACAGGAATGTCTCCCCCCCCTCCCATCTCCGAGAAGACAGAATCTTCAAAGGGATTTAGTAGGCAAAAGTTCAAGCTTCTCCTCTCTTTATATATGTCAGTGCTGGGACGCTGACATCTCCCTTCCTTCCTTCTTGCCTTCCCTTTCTCCTTCCTTCCTTCCTTCCTTCCTTCCATCCATCCATCCTTGCCTTTTCCTTTCTCCTTCCTTCTTTGGAATTGTTATGTTCACACAAGCGATCCAAGCCCAACCTCCTTTGAATGCCATTAACTTTTATCTAGTACCAAATTAGTGCTCAACGTTAGTTGACTAGATTCTTACACATTTACTGGTGCAATAAGGGAGCTTAACTAGAGCACAATATTTGGTCTTGAACTTTTTGTACCTGACAAACGCAATGTCCAGGCTTGATAAGGTCATTGCAATTCCCAACTTGCATTTCAGGAAATCATTTCAAATGAAACCAGCGGGTTCCTATTGATAGTAGTCACACTTCTTGAAGAGAGATCAGTGAAAATTCAGAAGAAGACAACTTTAAAAGATAGGACCAAAAATATTTGCCTGGAGCAAAAATTCACCCAGGGTATAAATATGGAGTATTGTAAACCCATGAGGATTCAATCAACTATCCTAGAGAATCAAAGGGACCGGTGGAGTATTTTTCCATAGGAGAAGGAGTAGCAAAAACTGAGGGTGGAGTCAAAAGAGGCATCAGTCTAGAGTTTCTGCGTAGCCACAAACAGACTAAGCCCAACCCCTCTTGAATTTCGTTGACTCCTATCTAGTGCCAAAATAGTGCTAACCATCATTTGAGTAGCCTCCTACGCATAGAGAGGAAGAGGAAGAGGAAGAAGGAGAAGGAGAAAGAGAAGGAGAAGGAGAAGGAGGAGAAGGAGAAGGAGAAGGAGAAGGAGAAGGAGAAGGAGGAGAAGGAGAAGGAGAAGGAGAAGGAGTGGAGAAGGAGAAGGAAGAGAAGGAGAAGGAAGAGAAGGAGAAGGAGAAGGAAGAGAAGGAGAAGGAGAAGGAGAAGGAGAAGGAGAAGGAGAAGGAGGAGAAGGAGAAGGAGAAGGAAGAGAAGGAGAAGGAGAAGGAAGAGAAGGAGAAGGAAGAGAAGGAGAAGGAGAAGGAAGAGAAGGAGAAGGAGGAGAAGGAGAAGGAAGAGAAGGAGAAGGAAGAGAAGGAGAAGGAAGAGAAGGAGAAGGAGAAGGAGGAGAAGGAGAAGGAGGAGGAGGAGGAGGAGAAGGAGAAGGAAGAGAAGGAGAAGGAGAAGGAGAAGGAGGAGAAGGAGAAGGAGAAGGAAGAGAAGGAGAAGGAGAAGAAGAAGAAGGAGGAGAAGGAGAAGGAGAAGGAGAAGGAGAAGGAGGAGAAGGAGAAGGAGAAGGAGAAGGAGAAGGAGAAGGAGAAGGAGGAGAAGGAGAAGGAGAAGGAAGAGAAGGAGAAGGAAGAGAAGGAGAAGGAGAAGGAAGAGAAGGAGAAGGAGGAGAAGGAGAAGGAAGAGAAGGAGAAGGAAGAGAAGGAGAAGGAAGAGAAGGAGAAGGAGAAGGAGGAGAAGGAGAAGGAAGAGAAGGAGAAGGAGAAGGAGAAGGAGAAGGAGAAGGAGAAGGAGGAGAAGGAGAAGGAGGAGAAGGAGAAGGAGAAGGAAGAGAAGGAGAAGGAGAAGGAAGAGAAGGAGAAGGAGAAGGAGAAGGAGGAGAAGGAGGAGAAGGAGAAGGAAGAGAAGAAGGAGAAGGAAGAGAAGGAGAAGGAGAAGGAGGAGAAGGAAGAGAAGGAGAAGACATCCGTTTAGTTGAGTCTGACTCTTGGCGATTCTATGGGCCAGGTCTCTCCGCATTTACCAATTTTGCACTATTTCTTTGAATTTTGCTATGCTCTGGCTGGTGTCAGCTTTGAGGCTTTCCAGCTACCCTGAACTCTTCCAAACATGATTGCTTTTGCCAGTAAATTCCCCCTCCTGGCATGGCCAAAGTCCGTGAGACACAGTTTCGTTATTTTGACTTCTAGTGACATGTCTGGAATACAACATCAGGAGCTGTTGTAACCTAGGCTCACTTAGTCATTACAGGACACAATCAGTCAAACAAAACTATTTTATTAGAACAGCTGAGAATTACTTCATTCCCAGCTGAGTCCAAATTAATTCCAAAAACAAGTCCTTCAGAAAAAGTCCTTCAGGCTTATCACAAACCTTTATCTTCTTTGGCACCCTACCAAAGGCCTTTCCTGGCAAAGCCCCATGAATATTCAGAAACAAGAGATGCCGACTGGAAAACAGATTTAGCAACATTGCTTTCCAACAAAGAGCCCAAGAGCCTTTGCTGCTCTTTTAAGCCTTCTGGGAGGGGCCAATCATCTCCTGGCCTTACTCCTGAGTCGTCCTTTTTGCTTCAGCTGCTCTTGCCTTCTGGCAGCTCTGCACATGTGTGCACTAGGAACAGGCTCCTCCTGTTCCTCTGCCTCTCTGCTATCTGACTCTGGGGGCTCCGGAGTCCACACATCACTCCCAGATGGCCCTGGACCCATCTCTGCTTCTGACGCAGAGCCCTTGTCCGGGCCTTCCCCAGACTCCAGGACTGGCCCACGTTCCTCCCCAGCCTCCTCACTGTCCGACTTCGCTGCCAGTTCCGCAGGCTGGCATAGAGCTGGGGCGGGTGGGCGGGGCCGCCTGTGATCTCTGCTACCAGTTCGCCCGAACGAACCGGCTGAATACCACCTCTGCACGGTTTGTGACCTTCTGCATAGCAAAGGGGGAAGGTCAAATTCACTTCACAACCATGTTGCTCGCTTCGTAACCGCCGCGATTCCCTTAAGAACTGTGGCAAGACATGCCATAAAATGGGGCAAAATTCACCTAAGCGTGGTCTCTCTGTCAATCATGGTGGTTTGTCAGTGACAGACATTTCGGACTCAATTGTGGTTGTAAGTCGAGAACTACCTGTGTTCATTTTCCGGGCTGCAAAACAACAGGGAAATAAAATCAATTTAAGTTGGACTCCCCGTAACTTCTAGTTAGCGGACATCTCCTTAACCATTGGCGTTTGGCAAATGCAACCTGGGGAATTAACCAATGCTGGGATAAGACAACCTTCTTCCTCATCAAGGTTATTGTGGTTTCATTATGCAGCAACACATCTGTCTTGAACCCCTGGGATTCTGATACTCTAATACAGTAATAACCCTTGCAACCGCCCAGAGATGCATTTTGTTGGATTAACTCTCGCACAGCTGGTCTTCTTAGCGGCATTTAGTTTTTATTGTTAAAAAAGGCCATTTTTTAACGAGCCCATAATTACCACAATCATTTCGGAAAGTGCAAAAATGGTCTTTTTGAAGTTCAGGAAATAGGCCAAATTTCTTGCTTTCTCCTTTCGTCCTTTTTTTTTTTTTAAAATCAGATGTTTGGGAAAATCTTTGGGAGGAGAATTTGGTCGTACGAATACAAGAGCCTTGATGGTGTAGCGGACTAAAGTGTTGTTAAGTAGCACCAGCTGCTTGCAATTACTGCAAGTTCAATTCTCACCAGGCTCAAGGTTGACTCAGCCTTCCATCCTTCCGAGGTAGGTAAAATGAGGACCCGGATTGTGGGGGCAATAAGCTGACTTTGTATAAAAAAGAACACCGCTTAGGGGGTGGCCCGAAAGCCCTACTAAGCAGGTATATACAAAAGTATGACGGCTATTGCTTAACGCATTGTAAGCTGCCCTGAGTCTCCGGAGAAGGGCAGGCATATAAATCGAACCAATAAATAAATAAATAAATAAATAAATAAATAAATAAATAAATAAATAAATAAATAAATAAATAAATAAATAAATAAAAAAAATAAATCCGCATAGCGAAATCCGTCGAAATTCCTTCCTCGAATAAATTTAGTTTTTAATTCTTTAGTTCCAGCTTCCTCACCATCGCTTTGGCATAGAGCAGAGATGGGGAACTTTTATGACCTGTGTGGACTTCAACTCCCAGAATTCCTGAGCCAGCATGCTTGGGGGAGGGAGGGGGTTGGACTAGATCTGTGATGGCGAACCTATGGCACGCGTGCCACAGGTGGCACGTGGAGCCATATCTATGGGCACGCGAGCGTTGCCCTAGCTCAGCTCCAGTGCGCATGCGTGCGCTGGCCAGCTGATTTTTGGGCCTTCCGGGCCCACCGGAAGTCGGGGAAAAAGGCTGTTTCCAGCCTCCGGAGGGCCTTGGGGTGGGGAAAGCCATTTTCACCCTCCACAGGCTCCAAGAAATACAGTTCCTCCATGGAAGACACAAGGAGCTGAGGACTCTGTTTCCTCACACGGCGGAGGCCATCTTAGGACCTGCCTGGTGCCTTCACCCATCTGGTAGATCTTTTGAGATCTTTTAAAAGAAAGATCTGAAAGCTCGAACAGCATTCTTCAAAATGAAAGAAAGGTCTTCTGCAGTCATGACATAAGCCTAAGATTGAAAATCAGGCTTGTCAGATGCTACATCTTTTCTATCCTGCTCTACGGAGTTGGTCTCTGACAGATAGCCACTTGAAGGGACTAGAACAGTGATGGCTAACCTTTTTGCCGCCGCGTGCCAAAAGCGGGGGAGCATGGGGGGGAGATCACACACATGTGTGGCCACACCCATAATTCAATGTCCACCCCACACCCCGCGCATGTGGGCACAACCCCCATGTTCCCCCCGCTTTTGGCACCCGACGACAAAATGTTTAGTGGTGGGCCCGGTAGGCCCATTTTTCACCTTCCTCAGGCTCCAGAGGCTTTCTTGGAGCCTGGGGAGGGCAAAAAACGGCCTCCCCCACCCCCTGAAGGCCCTCCAGAGGCCAGAAATAACCATTTCTTGACTTCTGGTAGGCTTGAAAGATCCGTTTTTTCGCCCTCCCCAGGATCCAGAGGCTTTTTTGGAGCCTGGGGAGGGCAAAAACAGCCCCCCCCGGGAGGCCCTCTGGAGGCCAGAAACTCCTTCTCTGTATTTATCTGGCATCCAAAATGGGCCGCGTGGAGACTCCTGGGAGGGGAGGGGTGTTGTGAGTAGGGCTAGCTGAAAATCAGCTGGCTGGCATGCACATGCACGGTGGAGCTGAGCTAAGGCAATGGCTCGTGTGCCCACAGATATGGGGAACACAGATATTGCGTGCCATAGTTTTCGCCATCACGGGACTAGAAGCATTTGAAATGTGGATTGAGAGGCGGCTGTTACGTATAAGTTGGGTTGACAAAATCAGAAATGGGGAAAGCCAAGGGAAATCATCAAAACCATTAAAAAGCAAACAAGTTAGAATATTTTGGACATTTTGGAAAAATACGGCATCCTTCCCTTAATCCTCCAAGGAAAGATGGAAGGCAAATGAGGTCCAGGCAGAAGAAGAACATTGTGGCTTCAAAATCTAAGGGACCGGTTTGGATAAAACTCAGCAGAGCTTTTTCGTGCGTCCGTTGATAAAAATAGGATGGCCAATAGGATCGCCAATGTCCGATGATGGATATGGAAGGAGGAGAAGGAGAAGGAAGAGAAGGAGAAGGAGAAGGAGAAGGAGAAGGAGAAGGAGAAGGAGAAGGAAGAGAAGGAGAAGGAGAAGGAAGAGAAGAAGGAGGAGGAGGAGGAGGAGGAGGAGGAGGAGGAGAAGGAGGAGGAGGAGGAGGAGGAGGAGGAGGAGGAAGAAGAAGAAGAAGAAGAAGAAGAAGAAGAAGAAGAAGAAGAAGAAGAAGAAGAAGAAGAAGAAGAAGAAGAAGAAGAAGAAGAAGAAGAAGAAGAAGAAAAGATTAGGCAGAGTTTTGTCCCTGTGGTTGAATGGGGGAGGCGGGGGTGTCCGTGTCCAAATCTCATTGTTTGCTCCAAAATAAACACCATCCGTACATTCCCAGCTAGTTAAAGGCGGCGAAAGATCTTTGTTGAACAACAAACATGCCGGATGGGGATCCATTCTTCTTCGCCTGCCATTGGGTGTCAGTGCAGTAAATGGAAATTATAGACAAATGATTTTAAAAGGAGAAGCCGCTGCTAAAGAAAAAGATCCTTTTGAAATAGAGGAAGAAAAGCGGACAGAGAGAGTGATGGTTGCTGGACGGAGGCTTCGAATGGAGCCCGGCCTCCACAAGACACGGGTTATTTGCTCTCTGCCAAAGGACACAAATGCTTTGGTGTTGCGTGACAGGCCAAGAGCCGCCCAAATCCTCCCAGAAAAATCTGCGTGCGTTTTAAGAAGGATCCAGGAATGTGTATGGGGGGGAGGGGGGAGCCTACATTATCAAGGAACGTATGCACTGCTCTTTACGGGAATCCCATCTTTGAAAAAATAAGTAACAGAAAGAAGAGAAAGGAACGGGGTGAAGGGCTGCTCTTTCGAATTGTTTGATGGACATGGTGAAAATTCCAATGTATGTATGGAGAAGAAAGAAAGAAAGAAGGAAAGGAAGGAAGGAAGGAAGGAAGGAAGGGGGAGGGGGAGGGAAAGAGGGGGTGGGAGGGAAGAAAGGAGGGAGGGAGAATAACGAAGGAGGGAGGGATGAAGGAACAAAGAAGGGAAGGAATGGAAAGAAAAAAGAAAGAAAGGAGGGAGGGAGGGAGGGAAGGAAGGAAGGGGAGGGAGAGAGGGAGGGATGAAGGAAGGAAGGAAGGGGGAAGGAAAGAGGGAGGGAGAGAGGAAGAAAGGAAGGAATAGAAAGGAAGGAAGGAAGGAAGGAAGGAGGGAGGGAGGGAGGGAGGGGGAGAGAGGAAAGAAAGGAGAGAGGGAGAGAGGAAGGAGGGAGGGAGAGAGGAAGGAAGGAAGGAATGGAAAGGAAGGAAGGAAGGAAGGAAGGAGGGAGGGAGGGGAGGAGGGGGAAGGAGAGAGGGGGAAGGGAGGGAAGAAAGAAATGAGGGAGGGAGGAAGGAAGGAAGGGAGAAGGAAGGAGGGAGAGAGAGAGGAAGGAAGGAAGGAAGGAAGGAAGGAAGGAAAGAAAGAAAGAAAGAAAGAAAGAAAGAAAGAAAGAAAGAAAGAAAGAAAGAAAGAAAGAAAGCTCTTTAACCACCGGGTTACTCATTTAACAACTGTTAAAAGTGAAACTCACTTTTCAAAAGAGGCGAGAATTGTCCTAAAATGGGGCGAGACTCACTTAACCAATTTCTCACCCAGCGACATAAATTCTGGGCTCCACTGTGGTCGTAAGTGGAGGACTACCTGTAGTTTTTCATGTCAGGTTGCTGTGCAATTATTTCAAACCATTTCTTAATCCCCCAAAATCTGTGGGCCTTTTTTTTTTTTTTTTTTAAATATTACTATTTTCCATCTTTCAAAGCTAGATCTTCTCATCCGCTGGTGGGTTGCTCCCGGTTCGGTCCGGTTCTATAGAACCGGTAGTAAAACCGGCGGGAGGCTCCGCCCACCCTCCCTGATGTCATCATGGGTGATCTGCGCATGCTCAGAAGCTTCTGGGTATGTGAAGAAGCGCGCGCGCGCAAGAGACAGAGAAGCAAGCGTACGCGCTTGCTCCTGTCGCGAACCGGTAGTAAAGGCAAGTAGAATCCACTCGTTCTCATCATCACTTGATGTCCTCACCTGCCTACAAAAGGCCTAACTTCCTTACAGACGGGTTTAAGAGTTGTGTATTTCCTCCACCACAACCGTCTTGCCTTCCACTCTTCTTTGGGGGAGGACTTCTATTTCGGGAGAGATGAAGACAAAAATTGAGACCTTGAGAAGCATGCAGGCCGGTCAGATAGATGCTATCTGCCCCCCAACATCCTACAGGGAAAAAAAATTAAAAAAACAAAACAAAACAGAGAGCCAGGTGCATTTCTGCCAAAATCAAATTAGCCACCAGATGCCACATCCAATTGTAGTAAATTGATGGGAGAGTTTGTGATGTCTGTAGCAGATCTTACAAGAAAGGTCAACGCGGGGAGAGATAGACAGACAACAGGCTGGGCGTATAATGGAGCGGGTGGGACAATAGCAAAGAGCTTTTGGAAATTCAATCCGGCCTCTCCGAATTGCAAGAGAATACGGTTATCGGGAAGTCGGTTTAAGTGCCTTCGCAAGTCCAGCTCTTTTACATTTCTCAAGACGTTGAAATCGGCCTTCACTAAAAACATTTCAAATTGAAAGCAAGAGAGGAAATGCAACCCTCTCGGGGGTTGCGATGGACGGTATACCTGGAATGCGTGTCTACGCACACTCATGAAACCAGGGGTGGGCTACAAAAACTTTAGCAAGGAGTTCTCTGCCCGGTGGCTGGGTGGCCGTGGCTATGGCGGGTGTGGCCTAGTCGGCCTCCTGCACCACGGTGGAGGGGGTGTTTTTGCCCTCCCCAGGCTCCGGAGGCTTTTTTTGAGCCTCCGGGAGGGCGAAAACAGCCTCCTCAGGCTCCGGAGGCCCTCTGGAGGCCGGAAATGGGCCAAACGTCTGATAGGCCGGTTTTTTGCCCTCCCCAGGCCTCTGCGCGCACCCTGCACTTATCTGCAACCAAAATGGGCCACGTGGGAACTCCTGGGAGGGGCTGGGTGGGCGGAGCCAGCCAGGAGTGGGATTTGGGGGTTCTCCGAACTGCACAGGATCTTAGATTTCTCCCGAACTCCTGCGAATCCCCAGCAGCCCATCCCTGCATGAAACCCCCCTTGTTCCAAAAGAGGAGAAAATTAGGATTTCCGCGCAAGAGAAAGGCCGTTGTTGCCTCTCTTTGGGTAACAAGCATAATTATTTTTACACCGTGAGTATCGGGAAGTAAAAAAAAGAAACTAAACGTTGACATATTGAATTTGTCCGCGTTGATAGCTACTCTTCCGCCTCTCCCCGAAGTTAACATCGTGTTTTATGGCTGCCTAACTAGTTTTATTTCATTCTAACTGAATTAATGTTGGAAGACATCCAAGGCAGCTCAACTGTTTTCCTTAAATAACAAGTTGTTGCCTCGTGGGGTGGGGGTGGGAAGGAGCAGTAAACTAATTTAATAAATAAACAAACAGAAACATGGAAGCGTCACATACTGCGTGGTTAAATGCTTTGGGACAAAGGTCACCGTTCACCTTCATTCCAGGGGGAACCCCAAGACCAAAAATGAAGGCATCTGGGTGACATCCAGTGGTGGATTCAGCCGGTTCGCACCAGTTCGGGAGAACCGGTTGTTAACTTTCTCAGCAGTTTGGCAAAGTGCTTGTTGGAAGAAATAATTAGGGAAGAGAACCGGTTGTTAAATTACTTGAATCCCACCACTGGTGACATCTCACCGCACCCCCCCACCCTTGCCAAAACCCACAAGTGCTGTCTCATCCTTCTCCCAATAAATATTCCTTCAACAACTGGAGGAAAAGTACCGCCTGAAAATGGCCTGAAAAGGGCCCGAAAAACAGCCTGTTTTTTGACCGTTTTTCAGGCTGTTTTCTGGCACTCTGGCGACTGCAAAGACCAGCTGGAGAACAGCCTGAAAAATGGCCTGAAAAACGGCCTAGAAACGGGCTGTTTTTGGGGTCGTTTTCCAGCTGGTCTTCGTGGGTGCCAGAGCGCCAGAAAATGGCCTGAAAAATGGCCAAAAAATAGGCCATTTTGGGGCCGGTTTTGGGCCTTTTTCAGGCCATTTTTCAGGCTGTTTTTCAGGCCATTTTTCAGGCCATTTTTCAGGCTGTTTTTCAGGCCATTTTTCGGGCCATTTTCTGGCTGTTTTTCAGGCCATTTTTCAGGCTGTTTTTCAGGCCATTTTTTGGGCCATTTTCTGGCTGTTTTTCAGGCCATTTTTCGGGCTGTTTTTCAGGCCATTTTTCAGGCTGTTTTTCAGGCCATTTTTCAGGCTGTTTTTCAGGCCATTTTTTGGGCCATTTTCTGGCTGTTTTTCAGGCCATTTTTCGGGCTGTTTTTCAGGCTGTTTTTCAGGCCATTTTCTGGCTGTTTTTCAGGCCATTTTTCAGGCTGTTTTTCAGGCCATTTTTCGGGCCATTTTCTGGCTGTTTTTCAGGCTGTTTTTCAGGCCATTTTTCAGGCTGTTTTTCAGGCCATTTTTCGGGCCATTTTCTGGCTGTTTTTCAGGCTGTTTTTCAGGCCATTTTTGGGCCATTTTCTGGCTGTTTTTCAGGCCTTTTTTCAGGCTGTTTTTCAGGCCATTTTTCGGGCTGAAAACAGCCTGAAAAACAGCCTGAAAATGGCCCAAAAATGACCTGAAAACACCCTGTTTTGGGGCTGTTTTTCAGGCCATTTTCCAGCTGGTTTTTGTGGGTGCCAGAGTGCCAGAAAATGGCCTGAAAAATGGCCAAAAAAATTTTGGGCTGTTTTGGGGCCTCTTTCAGGCCATTTTCTGGCTGTTTTTCAGGCCATTTTTTGGGCCAAAAATGGTCTGAAAATGGCCCGAAAAATGGCCTGGAAATGGCCCAAAAAGGGCCTGTTTTGGGGGCATTTTTTGGACCATTTTCTGGTCCTCTGGCCATTTTTGGAACTTTTCAAGACATTTTATGGCTATTTTTCAGGCCATTTTTCAGGCTGAAAATTGGCTGAAAATGGCCTGAAAAATGGCCAAAAATATATTATATATATTTTTATATATCCGTGATGGCGAACCTATGGCATGCGTGCCACAGATGGCACACGGAGCCATATCGGTGGGCACGCAAGCATTGCCCTAGTTCAGCTCCGGTGGGACCGGAAGTTGGGAAACGAAGGGCCTCTAGGGGGTGGGGAAGGCCATTTTTGCCCTCCCCAGGCTCCTAGAAAGGCTCTGGAGCCTTGGGAGAGTGAAAAATGGGCCTTCCAGAACCACCAGAAGTCAGCAAACAGGACATTTCTGGCCTCTGGAGGGCCTCCGGGGGAGTGGGGAAGGCTGTTTTCACCCTCCCCAGGTTCTTAGAAAGATTCTGGAGCTGGAGAGGGTGAAAAATGGGCCTATCGGGTCCACTATGCTATCATGTGCCAAGAGTGGGGGAGTGTGTGTGGGGGGTCACACGCGCATGCATGGGGGCAGAGCGCATTGAATTATGGATGTAGGCATGTGCATGCACAAACCCCCCCTCCCGCGCTCCACCCCTCGCTTTTGGCACGCGACGGCAAAAAGGTTAGCCATCACTGGTATATATCAATGTATATCAATATATCAATGTATATTGAATTTGTGAATGTAATAAAGGTTTATTAAATATACGCATAGCTGTTTAGGAAGTAAAATAGTGTATACTTGATATATAATGAAATAGGAGATATGTAAATTTGTATATAGTTTAAGGAATATATTACTTATTAACTTGAACTTGACGCAAATGTTAGAAACCAGAGACTTTCAGCAATGTCCACTGTTTTACTTTTAAAACTAATTAAATACTTTTTTTAAAAAAACGTGCGTAAATAGGACGACATAGAGCCGGAGCAGGTGGGCAGGCCTATTCGTGATTTCTGCTACCGATTCGCCCGAACCGGTTTAAACCAAATGAATACCACCTCTGAAAATAACCTAGAATTCAGTTAAAACAATACCAAAGGGAATTTTAACAAAAGACAGACCTAAAATGTTGCTTAATCTCATAAAGATTAATCCACAAATCAAGGCGAACTCTGGAAAATAATCAGTGGTGTTTGATTTGAGGATTATTTTGTGTTGTTGTTTTTTTTAATCGTTTCTTTCGGACAGCTCTCCTTCCTTCTGGGCTGAGCCCCCCCCCCAAAAAAAGGGGTTGTGTTTAATAGCAGTATCTGCCTCGGTGGGTCCCAAATGACTCAAACTCCAGAGGGCTGGGAGATGATTAGCATGGTAATCTCATTCCGAAGGATAAAATTAGCCAAGATTTATCCCCCGAATGGAAAACTGCCATTGGCGAGCTGCCGTGCTTAGAATCAATTACGAAATTACTCCGAGCTCTAAGAGACGACATTAACAGAAAAAAATTGCCATCGACCAAAAGGAAATCAGATAATAATAATAAAAAAACCCGGCGATCATTAAATCTCTCGCTTCTATTTGCAAATGTGGCACACGAGGAAACGCACCCAAAAATAAGGCGAAATTTAATTTTTCAGCGTAGCCCCTGTCATCGTTTCAGCCAGAGAGCTCTCTACACCTTAAATTTTGTTTGATGATGATGATGATGATGATGATGATTCCCTCTGCAGGAATCGGAGGAGAATACAAGGGGATAAAACTTCACAGCGTTCCCAATATAACCTTGGTTCTGTCTGAAACCATGTCCACATCAGATATATATATATATATATATATATCTGTCTATCTATATCTATCTATCTATATCTATCTATCTATATCCAGTGGTAGGATTCAAGTAATTTAACAACTGGTTCTCTGCCCTAATAATTTTTTCCAACAACCAGTTTGCCAAACTGCTCAGAAAATTAACAACCGGTTCTCCCGAAGTGGTGTGAACCAGCTGAATCTCATCATTGTCTATATCTATCTATCTCTATCTATCTATCTCTATCTATCTATCGATCTATCAATCTCTATCTATCTATCTATCTATCATCTATCTATCTATCTATCTATCTATCTATCTATCTATATCTCTCTCTCTATCTCTATCTATCTATCTCTATTTATATCTATCTCTATTTATTATCTATCTCTCTATCTCTATCTATATTTATCTCTCTCTCTCTCTACCTCTCTCTATCTCTATCTATCTATCTATCTATCTATCTATCTATCTATCTATCTATCTATCTATATCAATCTCTATCTATCTATCTATCTATCTATCTATCTATCTATCTATCTCCATCTATCTCCATCATCTCCATATCTATCTATCTATCTATCTATCTATCTATCTATCTATCTATCTATCTATCTATTCTGCCCCAGCTACGGACCCCAAAGAATGCAGCACACACAAAGTCCGTTCAAACCTTAATTTACTAAATAAAACAGTTTTTTACAACAATGGCTGTTAATTAACTGCATTAACAGCCGCCAAGAATTCAAAGAATAATACTGAAAGCTTACTATGGTTGGCAGAATGCCCAGAAGCAATTTGCAGGAAGCTGATAAGCAAGACAAGACACGAAGGGATATGAACGAAGTTGTTCCCTGCAAATTGCTTCAGTCGGCGTTCCTCCTTAAATAGACTAAGGGAGTGGCCAATTAGCCCCAAGCCTTACTATCGAGGAGTTCTCCTCCTGAGGAGCCACTCCTGCCTTTTGGCAGCTCTGCGCACTCGTGCATCGAGAAGAGGCTCCTCCTCTTCGTCCTCTTCACCTAAGGGAGCTTCTGGAGGTTCTGAAGGCTCTGGCTGAATCCCTGTCTCTGGCACCACATCTTCTCCAGCCTCCTCACTGTCCGACTCGAGTGCCAGCTGCACAGGCTGCTGGTGCAGCACCACACCAGCCTCCTCGCTGTCGGAATCAGCTACTAGCTGCACAGGCCGCGTAAGGGGCCACAACACTATCTATCTATCTATCTATTTATCTATCTATCATCTTGAAATTAATCTAACCATTTAACTGGTTATGCATATTAGAGTCCTCGATTTATGACTACAATTGAGCCCAAAACTTCTGCTGTTAAGTGAGAGATGTGTTAAGGGAGTTTTGCCCCATTTTACAATCTTTCTTGCTCCCATGGTTATAGGAAGCACTGCCATCGATAAGCTAGTAACCAGATTCTTAAGTGAATCTGGCTTCCACCCATGGATTTTGCTGGTCAAAAAGTCGCAAAAGGGGGAAATTGCGTGACCTTGGGACACAGACAATGGTCCCAACAATGAATCAGTTGCCGAAGCGTCCGAATTTTGATCGCACGATCTGTTATCCCATCACATTTTATTAAGTTACAAAGCATTGTTAAAATACAAAATAAGTAAATAAGAGGACAAAGCAAATAAGTGAATTTTGATCACATGATTGTGGGGATGCGGCAGGGGTCTTAAGTGTGAAAAATGGTCGTAAGTCACATTTTTATGACTCAACAAACATTTGGGTGTACAAAACACAGCAATTATACACCCAACACAATGTGGGTCAGAAGACTGAGTCTCATCCCTCCAAATAACTAATATAAGGTGTTGAATATGCAAGTAGGAGTGAGTCTCACATCAGCCTTCACTCATTGGTTCATTTTCCCCGGCGGGAAAATGAACAAGCGTCAGTGGCTGACATGCTGGACAGCTCCCTGTAAAAGGAACTGCAGCCTCGAGCAGTTCCAATTCGTAGTTATTTTTGTTGTTGTTCCTGTTGTCTGAAATAAACAGTTGTTTTACATCACTACGATCGTCCTGCCTCTCTGTTTGTGTCCAGATCTAACATAAGGAACGCATCAGGAAACTTAAGTAATCAAGAGAATGGACAGCCATCTGTCTGAAATGGTAGGGGGTTGGACTAGAAGACCTCCAAGGTCCCTCCCAGCTCTATTCTGATGGATCGACCTCGTCCTCCACAATCTACATTATCAGCCGTCAAAGACAAGGAGAACTGGGTTGAGGCGTGGGGGGGGGGGGCAGGGAGCCAAGCCCAGCTCATTAACCCGTGTTAATTAACCACTAACAAGGACAATTAGCCATTGGAACAGCTTGCCACCAGAAATCGTGGTTGCTCCATCACTGGAGGTTTTTAAGAAGAGACTAGAATAGTCACTTACTGTATCTGAAATGGCATAGGCCAGGGATGGCTAACCCTTTTGCCATCGCGTGCCAAAAGCTGGGGGAGTGCGGGGGAGTCACCCATAATTCTAGGCGCCCCAATGCATGCGCGCGCAATCCCATGCTCCCCCCCAAGCATGGTGGGCACGGTAGGCCCGTTTTTTTTTCCCTCCCCAGGCTCTAGAGGCTTTTTAGGAGCCTGGGGAGGGCAAAAAACAGCTTTCCCCACCCGATCGGAGGCCCTCCAGAGGCCGGAAACAGCCCGTTTCAGCTGGCCAGCGCACGCATTCATGCTGGAGGTGAGCTTGGGCAACGCTCGTGTGCCCAACAATACGGCTCCACGTGCCACCTGTGGCACGCGTGCTATAGGTTCACCATCACGGGCATAGGCTCTCCTGCTTCAGCGGGGGGGCTGGACTAGAAGACCTCCGAGGTCCCTCCCAGCTCTATTCTATTCTAACTACAGGATCCTGTCCGGGTTTACATCTAACCGTAGGAGCCTGGAGGAAGGTTCTGCTTGATCCAGCCCTGTAGATTAAAGTGGGAGGGAGGGGGGGGTCATGACACACACATTAGTAATAGACAACTAACTTTTGTTTCCGGGGAGGAAGGTTTACTGGAATTAGCCGATTAGTGTCAATTTGGACACAAAGACTTTTGTGTGCCGTTGCATGCTGATGCTTTTACGGAACGGGTGGTCGCCCAATATAAATCCTAAGAGGGGCTGGGTTTGGATGACGGAGGAGGAGACGACGTTTTACTGAAGAAGAAATTGAGGAGAGGGGAGCCCACTTACAAACTTTCCCCCCCCCCATTTGTCTCGCACAGCACTGCCCTGTAAAGAAACGAGTGTGATCTTTACCCTATTCCACTTGGTGACTTCAGGGTCACAAGGGGAGCTAATGATAGCAAAGGAGCAATTAAGGGATTTGAACACTGGCCCGCAGACTCGAAAAGTCTTGCTGGAGCTATTTAAAGCAATGCAGGAAGAAAGAAAAAGAAAGAAAAGAAGGAAGGAAGGAAAGAAGGAAAAGAAAAGAAAAGAAAAGAAAAGAAGGAACAAAGGAAGGAAGGGAGGAAGGAGAGGAAGGAAAGGAGGAAGGGAGGGAGGGAAGAAGGAAGGGAGGAAGGAAGGAAGGAAGGAAAGAAAGAAAAAAGAAAGGAAGGAAGGAAGGAAGGAACAAAGGAACAAAGGAACAAAGGAAGGAAGGGAGGAAGGAGAGGAAGGAAAGGAGGAAGGGAGGGAGGGAAGAAGGAAGGGAGGAAGGAAGGAAAGAAAGAAAGAAAAAAGAAAGAAAGAAAAGAAGGAACAAAGGAAGGAAGGAAGGAAAGGAAAGGAGGAAGGAAGAAAGGAAAGGAGGAAGGAAGAAAGGAAGGAAGGAAAGAGGAAGGAAGGAAGGGAAGAGGAAGGAAGGAAAGAAAGAAAGAAAAAAGGAAGGAAGGAAGGAACAAGGGAAGGAAGGAAGGAAAGGGGAAGGAAGGAAGGAAGAAAAGAAAAAGAAAGAAAGAAAGAAAGAAAGAAAAAAGAAAGAAAAGAAGGAACAAAGGAAGGAAGGAAGAAAGGAAGAAAGGAAAGGAAAGGAGGAAGGAAGAAAGGAAAGGAGGAAGGAAGGAAGGAAAGAGGAAGGAAGGAAGGGAAGAGGAAGGAAGGAAGGAAAGAAAGAATGAAAAAGGAAGGAAGGAAGGAAATGAAGAAGGAAGGAAGGAAGGAAAGGGGAAGGAAGGAAGAAAGACAGAAAGGAAGGAAGGAAGGAAGGAAGGAAAGAAAGAAAGAAAGAAAGAAAGAAAGAAAGAAAGAAAGAAAGAAAGAAAGAAAGAAAGAGAAGCAATTTGACAGATTTTCTTCTCAATAAAACAATCAGATTTGATAAAGGGGTCAGAAAATGTATCCAAAGTAACTGTAAGTTCCAACCCACCTCTATTGTAAACAAAGGAATTTGCACCAAAATATGTCTCCGCAATTGAATAATATTAATATGCTTTTTTTTAAAAAAAAACTGTTTATTTACACAGATTTGACTTTTTTAAAAGTTTGCCCTTGTCCTGCCTGTCTATCAAAAAGGTTTAGGCAAATTTGAAACTTTTCATAAAAAGGTGGACCAACATTCTTTTGCTTCCATAACTGGACTGAATTGAAAATAAAAAGCGCCTTGGTAGTACAGTGGTCTAAAGCACCCTGTTATTAAGACCAGCTGCCTGCAATTACTGCAGGTTCGAATCTCCCCAGGCTCAAGGTTGACTCAGCCTTCCATCCTTTCTAAGGTAGGTGAAATGAGGACCCAGTTTGTGGGGGCAATAAGCTGACTTTGTATAAATATACAAAAGGATGAAGGCTATTGCTTAGCGTATTGTAAGCCGCCCTGAGTCTCTGGAGAAGGGCGGCATATAAATCAAATTTTAAAAAAAAAAATAGCTTGGGTAGTCTGTATTTTACCTTGTTTCCCCCAAAAGAAGACATCCCCTGATAATAAGCCCAATTGGGCTTTTGAGCACATGGCAATAAGGCCAAGCGCTTATTTCAGGGTTCAAAAAAAATATAAGACAGGGTCTTATTTTCGGGGAAACACAGTATAGTTACATATTTCACTTTGTTTAAAAGATTTCTATTTTTTTTTACTCTGATTGTGACCAGTGTTTCATAATTCCTTTCCAATTGTTATGGTGAACCTCTATTGAAAATAGAGGTTGAATATTTAAAAGCAGGGGCGTCTGCAAGATTTATAGCGTTACATTTAAAACCTGGCATGAAATGATTTTTCGTCGTCAGAAAATATCTGCTGCAGAACGGAATATTGCACGAGGTATTCAACATCGTGGCAGCTTTTCGATTCTCAGCGGCAATGCAGCGAGTTTCCATCTATCAAAAATTGTATCTCAGGTGAAACAGTAGTAAGGGCAATTCCTAAGAGAATTGCAAAAGTGCTTTTTTTGTTGTTCAAATCTGCACTGCTACTCAAGCTGAATCTGGTCTTTGACCTTCCCCGATCTGGAGCCCTCCAACTGTGTAGGAGTTAAACATTCTCAGAACACACTTTGTTGCGGAACAAATTCTAGGAATTGCAAATGTAGTGTGGTGTAATGGTTAAAGAGCTGGATTAAGGGTGGGGAGTAGTCCGTCCTCAGACGCAGAGGTCCTGGAGACTGTGAGGTCCTTGATGGTCTCTGAGCTTGGTGGTTCTCTTGTAGAGGTTTCATTACCCAACTATGTTACATCATCAGTGCTAGAAGGGAGTGGAGGGGGGGGAGGGGGAGGAGGAAGAGGAGGAGGAAGAGGAGGAGGACGACTGTGGGGTCCTTGGTGCCCTCTGAGCTTGGTGGTTTCCTCACAGACATTTCACTACCCAACTAGGTTACATCATCAGTGCTAGAAGGGAGTGGAGGAGGAGGGGGGAGAAGGAGGAGGAGGAGGAGGAAGAGGAGGAGGAAGAGGAGGAAGAAGAGGAGGAGGAGGACTGTGGGGTCCTTGGTGCCCTCTGAGCTTGGTGGTTTCCTCACAGACATTTCACTACCCAACTAGGTTACATCATCAGTGCTAGAAGGGAGTGGAGGAGGAGGGGGGTAGGAGGAGGAGGAGGAAGAGGAAGAGGAGGAGGAAGAGGAGGAGGAAGAGGAGGAGGAAGAGGAGGAGGACGACTGTGGGGTCCTTGGTGCCCTCTGAGCTTGGTGGTTTCCTCACAGACATTTCACTACCCAACTAAGTTACGTTATCAGTGCTAGAAGGGAGTGGAGGAGGAGGAGGAGGAGGAAGAGGAGGAGGAGGAAGAGGAGGAGGAAGAGGAGGAGGAAGAGGAGGAGGAAGAGGAGGAGGATGACTGTGGGGTCCTTGGTGCCCTCTGAGCTTGGTGGTTTCCTCACAGACATTTCACTACCCAACTAAGTTACATTATCAGTGCTAGAAGGGAGTGGAGGAGGAGGGGGGAGGAGGAGGAAGAGGAAGAGGAGGAGGAGGACTGTGGGGTCCTTGGTGCCCTCTGAGCTTGGTCGTTTCCTTGCAGACATTTCACTACCCAACTAGGTTACATCATCAATGCCGTAAAAGAATGGGGTTTGCTCTCTGCTTATATACAACAAAAGGCTCGGCCTGTCAGTGTTGGTAGGAATATTCTTGGTGATTCCTTGATTAGGCTGTTGCTTACTGTTTACCTGAGCTGGTAGTTTCTGAATTAGTAGAAGTATCAGATAAACAAGCGATCAGTACTACACTACGAAGAGTTGATTAAACGTTGACACCCCAATTCACTGACAGTCATTTCTTTTTTTCCTTCTAATTCAATTCAATATCCTAAAACTATTATCCTTTTTTTTAAAAAAAAGTCTGAGAAATAAACTTGTATTTAGGCATCACAGTCCAGCATTCCTTTAGAACAGGGGTCCCCAATCCCCAGGCCACGGCGCAGTACTGGGCCGTGGTCGATTCAGAACCAGGCCGCAGAAGCGATGAGTTTACGCGCTTACTCAACCCCACTTGCCTGAGTGATGGACAAGCATGCATGCGCCCAACTCCATTTGCACGACCAGCAGGTGTGGATGCCCGCTGCTCACACGAATGGAGCTGCGTGTGTATGTGCACGCTCGCCCGCCACTTGTCCAGAACCAACCTCTCTCCCACCCTCCCTTCCGCTGGAGAGTTTGGAGTCTGTGTTGTGACTCCGTCCTCCGAGCCTATCTTTTCGGAGGAAGAAGGCTCCGAACATGAAGGAGAGGAGATGGCCAGGCCTCCCTCTCCAGGACCCTCCTCTCTGGCAATGCCTCAGGTGTCTCCCAAAGGAGAAGAGATTGGCCAGGAGCCAGGTGTTTCTGAGCCGTTGGATAGTGACGAAGAAACATTGTGGTTGGACCCACGCCAGCGTCGGAGAGACAAGCGTGCGCAGCAGAAAAGGAGGCGTGCCAGAGATTAAGCTGAGTCACTGGACCACACCCCACAGGCTATAAAAGGGAGTGTGGTGGCCATTCGGACTCTGTGATGGACAAAGCTAAATCTCTGGCGAGTCACTTTGCACCTTTGGACACTGTGGATTTAATTACTCTTGGACTATTCAAACTGTGTGTATTTTGTCTGTGTTATCGGAGTAAAAGTTCTTGGCAGGCAGTTACGGAGTTGCTGCCAAGTTTCTTATCAGTGGTGTTTGAAGAGTTTATTTAACCCTCGGCTGGCTGGTTGGGTGCGTGTGTGAGACGGGGACAGAACAGTCTGCTGCTTTAGAAGTTCAACCATTCATTTATTGATGGTTGAAAGTTACAACGGCACTGAAAAAAGTGATTTAGGACCGTTTTTCACACTCACAGCCACTGCGTCATCCCTGTGGCCACGTGTTCGAAATTCAGACGCTTGGCAAGTGGTTGATATTTATGTCGGTCACAGCGTTCCGGAGTTAAGAGCCTCGGTGGTGCAGCGGACTAAAGTGCTGTTAAATGCTAGCACTTAGCTGCCAGCTGCCTGCAATTAGTGCAAGTTTGAATCTCACCAGGCTCAAGGTTGTCTCAGCCTTCCATCCTTTCAAGGTAGGTAAATTGAGGACCCGGATTGTGGGGGCAATAATCCAATTTTGTATAGAACAACACCGCTTAGCGGGGGGCGAAAGCCCTAATAAGCAGGTATATACAAAAAAGTATGCAGGCTATTGCTATAATGCATTGTAAGCCGCCCTGAGTCTACGGAGAAGGGCGGCATATAAATTGGACTAATAAATAATAATAAATAATAAATGTGATCCGTTTTTGCGCCCTTCTACCAAGTAAAGTCAAGGGGGAATCCCGATTCACTTAATAACCGTGTTACTAATTTAAGAACTGCAGTGATTCACTTAACAACAGGGCCAAGAAAAGTCGTGAAATGGGGCAATCTCACTGAACAAACATTTCGCTGAGCAATATAAATCTTGGGCTTGAATTGCAGTCATAATTCAAGGACTTCCTGCCATCACTTTCACGGAAGTCCCCGGGTTGATGTGATCTGAATAAGAAAGCGTGAAAATTTCCCCACCCTCAAAAAATCCTCTGAAATATTAGCGTGCTGGAATTAGCTCCCTGTTATTGCCAGATTTAAAAATTATTGACTGCTGTTGTTGTTGTTTTAAAGAAATCTGAATATTCACTTTCACACCATGACAATAACGAACCCAAAGCTCTTATTTAATTTTTGCAATATTTCTCTCTGGCTTTATAAATATCCAGGAGGTTCCCTTTCCTTGTTTGTGCCAGTGGTCCTTGAATCAGCAATCTTTCCTGTCCAATTGTTTTAGGAGCCTTTTTCAATCCACTATCCTATCATCGGGAAATTCAATTAATGAGCTATTTACATTTCCTTGAGCCAGGGAAACGCCTGTAAACCAGCATCAGAAAATGCAGAGAGATGGTTAAAAACATCTTAAGCAGAGAGCGCCTTTCAGCACTCCGATTCGCGTAGTTTAACAATCTTATTTGCCAGATGAAAATTCAGGGATCCCTTGAGGAAAAACAAACAAACAGATGATATTGCTGTCTCACTTCCTGTTAGGCGGGAAGGACCAGGTCCAGGCGTGACGGTCCAATTCGGTTGATTTATTGCTAAACATCCTATGCCAGGGGTGAAATCCAGCAGGTTCTGACAGGTTCTAGAGAACCGGTAGCAGAAATTTTGAGCAGTTCGGAGAACCGGCAAATACCACCTCTGGCTGGCCTCAGAGTGGGGTGGGAATGGAGATTTTGCAATATCCTTCCCCCAGGAGTGGGAAGGGAATGGAGATTTTGCAATATCCTTCCCCCAGAAGTGGGAAGGGAATGGAGATTTTGCAGTATCTTGCAAATGCCCACCAATCCACACCATGCCTAAAAGCCACGCCCACAGAACCAGTAGTAAAAATATTTGGATTTCACCACTGGCCCACGCATAGCTATCTTCTTAACTAATGGTTATGTTAGAATTTGCAGCAATCCAACCAGCACACAAGTAAATAATTCAGCAGGATCCATGTATAAAAGAAACTTCTTTATATACAGTAAATATAAAGCATGATGCATGTATACAATACCCATGCAGCAGAAGCCAGAACCAGAACTCAGAATCCAGAAGCACAGAATCACAGAAGCAATAATGCAAGGACAAACCAACTCTTTTTATACATAACAGTCAAGATAGGCCACACCCAGGCTCCAAACTGTGTGAGTCACCAAACAGTCCCCATTGGCTGACCTGTTGCCATGTCTATTCCAATTCATGCACTCTTATACACTGACAAGTTAGCACCTGGTTTAGACTGCAAGGTCAACGAAATTCAAGGGAGATTGGAGTTAGTTTGTTTATGGCTACGTAGGGATTCTAGGCTGATTCCTTTTTTAACTCTGCCATCAGGTTCTGCCACTCTTATCCCCTAGACTTCTTTATAAATCTGGGAAAATACTAAGCAGAATTAGACTTCGTAAAGTATTGGATGGGATACCACGAAGACATCCTAGGGCTGTTGGTTATATTCTGACTTAGAAAGTATACAGCACAATCTTAGTCCCGGCAAACCTCTTTAATTCATATGGCTGTGAATTATTGTCATTCCCAGTCCGAAAGGCTTCTCAGTCTATCAGGAGAGTGTTTACAAACACCCACCTTATCTCTCTTGGAATGCTGCCAGAGAACTAATTGCCAAATGCAGGGCAAGGCCAAACTTAGCACAGAGTCAGAGCGACCAGATGAACTAATTGCTTCCTGCAAAAACTCACGTCCCATTTGCTTCTCTTTTATGTCTTATGGGAGGGGCCAAGCATCTCCAAGCCTTACTCCCAAGTCGACCCTGTTTTCTTAATTATTCTTGTCTGCTGGCAGCTCTGCATATGCACACACTGGGAACAGGCTCCTGCTATTCTTCTGCCTCGCTGATGTCAGGCTCCGGAGGCAGCAAAGAACTACCAGATGGCCTTGGCCCACTCTCTGCCTCTGACTCAGAGCCCTCGTCCGAGCCTTCCCCAGACTCCAGGACTGGCCCACGTTCCTCCCCAACCTCCTCACTGTCCGAATCTGTTGCCAGCTCTGTTGGCCACTGGCGGGCCACAACAGGTTACACCTGGAAGAGGACGAGACGACTCTATTGGAGTCACCTTCGTCACAAAGGGTTGCACAGCTGTAATTTAATGGGACGCCGGCCTAAAATTGTGTTTTGCATCTTGGAAGAGTGACCCCCAAGGAAGGGGTCATAAATATGAAAGGCAAGGGAAAAGATCGACATCATCTGCAACCAATGACGGCAAACAAGGATACCATGGAATCTTTAAATGGGGTTGGGGAAAGGAAAACTGATTGATTTATTAAATTTATAGGCCGCCCATCTTCATTCTCAACCAGGAGATTCCCCAGCCACGGGGTTCACTAAAAAGAGAATTAAAAATTCTAAAACTAGGGGACTTTGCTGCAGTTCCAGCAAAGTATTCTTAAATATGATTTAATAGAGGAAACTGAAGATATTATATAATGCACGTTCCGTATCTGGAGATGTCCACTGGCAAGATTTGCATTCCACCCTGTCTCATCACCAAAGTCTAGTTTGGGATCCTAAGCAGAATTCTCAAGCTCCGTTAAGGTGTCGTATAACAACCATTCTTTGCTTTAAGGGAACTCTAAATAACTCAGTGACCGGGAGATGGTGAGTTCTAGATCCACCTTAAGTGATGAAAGCTGGCTAGGTGACTTTCGACCAATCACCAGGAGAAGGTGAGTTCTAGTCCCACTTTAGGCATGAAAGCTGGCTAGGTTACTTTCAACCAATCACCAGGGGAAGGTGAGTTCTAGTCCCACCTTAGGCATGGAAGCTGGCTAGGTGACTTTTGACCAATCACCAGGAGAAGGTGACTTCTAGTCCCACCTTAGGCATGGAAGCCTGCTAGGTGTGCTTGGCCAATCACCAGGGGAAGGTGAATTCTAGTTCCGCCTTAGATATGAAAGCTCGCTAGGTGTCTTTGGCCAATCACCAAGGGAAGGTGAGTTCTAGTCCCACCTTAGGCATGAAAGCTGGCTAGGTGACTTTTGACCAATCACCAGGAGAAGGTGACTTCTAGTCCCCCCTTAGGCATGGAAGCCTGCTAGGTGTGCTTGGCCAATCACCAGGGGAAGGTGAATTCTAGTTCCGCCTTAGATATGAAAGCTCGCTAGGTGTCTTTGGCCAATCACCAAGGGAAGGTGAGTACTAATCCCTCCTTAGATATGAAAGCGGCTAGGTATGTTTGACCAATCACCAGGGGAAGGTGAGTTCTAGTCCCGCCTTAGACATGAACGCCCGCTAGGTATCTTTGGCCAATCACCAAGGGAAGGTGAGTTCTAATCCCTCCTTAGACACGAAAGCTGGTCGTATGACTTTGCTCAATCCACCAGGAGACGGTGAATTCTAGTCCTGACTCAGCCCAGAAAGCCAACCGGGCGTCAGTCCTTCATTCTCAGCCCAACCCATTTTGCAAGGGGGTTGTTTGGGTGGGGAAAATAGGAAGAGAAAGCTGTGCTGGCTGGGTTTTGCCGCCTTGAGTTATTTGTAACAAAGCTAATAAAGGCAGGATACAAACGCACAAATGGGCAGCCCCTTTCCCTCTGGACTGGTGCTTTTGTTTTCATTTGTGACACGGTGCATCTGTTTCTCGGGTTTCGCTTGCCAAGAGAATCAAGGCCTCGTGGCCTAATTCAATTTACTTTCTTTTGTCATGTCACTTCTACATCTGGGCACCCCTTAAAGTGGTCTCTGATCCTTCTAATCCAGCAGCTCTTAGCAAAAAAGAAAAAAAAGGGGGGGGAGGACGACAGAGGGGAGATTCCTCTTACAAGGAGGAGTAGCAACTACTTCTGGGTTTCCCCCCCCCCCGCCCCTCTCATTTCCAGGGTTCACAATCTCTCCAATGGATTCTCTGCAGTTGATTTATTCCGAACTGCAATCCCAATTTATGGTGAGTAATTTCTTACCGTGTTTCCCCGAAAATAAGACCCTGTCTTATATTTTTTTTGAACCCTGAAATAAGCGTTTGGCCTTATTGCCATGCGCTCAAAAGCCCAATTGGGCTTATTATCAGGGGAGGTCTTATTTTTGGGGAAACAGAGTATCTCTCTATGTCTATCTATATCTATCTATCATCTATCTATCTATCTATCTATCTATCTATCTATCTATCTATCTATCTACCCATCTTACTATTTATCAATCATCTGTATCTACCATGTTTCCCCGAAAATAAGACCCTGTCTTAGATTTTTTTGAATCCTGAAATAAGCATTTGGCCTTATTGCCATGCGCTCAAAAGCCCAATTGGGCTCATTATCAGGAGATGTCTTATTTTTGGGAAAACAGGGTATCTGTCTATGTCTATGTCTCTCTCTCTCTCTCTCTCTCTCTCTCTCATCTCTCTCTATATATATATTTATCTCTATATCTATGTATCTATCTATCTATCTATCTATCTATCTATCTATCTATCTACCCATTTTACTATTTATCATCTGTATCTACCATGTTTCCCCGAAAATAAGACCCTGTCTTATATTTTTTTGAACCCTGAAATAAGTGATTAGCCCTATTGCCATGTGCTCAAAAGCCCAATTGGGCTCATTGTCAGGGGATGTCTTATTTTGGGGGAAACAGGGTATCTATCTATGTCCATCTCTCTCTCTCTCTCTCTCTCTATCTATCTATCTATCTCTATCTAGCTATCCATCTTACTATTTATCTATCATCTGTATCTACCATGTTTTCCTGAAAATAAGACCCTGTCTTATATTTTTTTGAACCCTGAAATAAGCGCTTGGCCTTATTGCCATGCACTCAAAAGCCCGATTGGGCTTATTATCAGGGGAGGTCTTATTTTGGGGGAAACAGGGTAGATAGATCCACTGATCAAACAATCAAATAAAGGGACCGTGTTAGCACCTTCCAGATTAAGTACATCCAATTTTGGTCCGCCTACCTAGAAGAGATTGACGAGAGCCATTTGAGCCCGTTTCAGTATTCTTGATATGCACAGAAGTGAGGGAAACGTATCTGCATGATTTCACGAAGGACATTTGATCTCTCCAAGCGCGAGAAGCAGAAATTAAATTTGTTTCGGCGGGATTATTCTTGGAGGCATTGCAACGATTCTAATCTTTTAACAATATGACCGAAAATATGATCCAAAAATCCATGATTTTCCAACAGGAGTCACAAAAAGAATTCTTTAGTTATAGGATACTTCGACGCCAAAGACAGGTAATCCTGGAATTCAAGATGGATTGGATCTAGTCCCTTTGTGACTATGTAGAGATTCTAGGCCGATTCCTCCATTTGACTCCACCCAAGGTTCTGCCACTCCTCCTTCTGCAGGGAGTCCTCGGCTTACGTCCACAATTGAGCCCAACATTTCTGTTGTTAAGCGAGATAGCTGATAAGTGAGCTTTGCCCCATTTTATGATCTTTCTTGCCACAGTTGTTAAGTGAATCACTGCAGCCCTTGTAAGGCGGTTGTTAAGTGACCCTGCCTTCCCCACTGACGCTGCTCATCGGAAGGTCGCAAAAAGGGATCACGTGACACAACAGCCGTCATAAATACGAATCAATGGCTAAGCATCTGAACTCAGGTGACCATGGGAATGCTGCACAGGTCGTAACTGTGAAAAACGATCCTAAGTCACTTTTTTCAAGGAAAGAAAGAAAGAAAGAGAAAGAAATAATGAATGAATGAATGAAAGAAAGAAAGAAAGAAAGAAAGAAAGAAAGAAAGAAAGAAAGAAAGAAAGAAGAAAGGGAAGAAAGGAAGGAAAGAAAAGCAAGGAAAGAAAGAAAGAAAAGAAAGGGAAGGAAGGGAAGGAAGGGAAGGAAGGAAGGAAAGGAAAGAAGGAAAGAAGGAAAGGAAAGGAAGGAAGGGAAGGAAGGGAAAGAAGGAAGGAAGGAAGGAAGGAAGGAAGGAAGGAAGGAAGGAAGGAAGGAAGGAAAGGAAAGGAAAGGAAGGAAGGGAAGGAAGGGAAAGAAGGAAGGAAGGAAGGAAGGAAGGAAGGAAGGAAGAAAGAGAAAGAAAGAAAGAAAGAAAGAAGAAAGGGAAGAAAGGAAGGAAAGAAAAGGAAGGAAAGAAAGAGAGAAAAGAAAGGGAAGGAAGGAAAGGAAGGAAAGGAAGGAAAGGAAAGAAGGAAAGAAGGAAAGAAGGAAAGAAAAGAAAGGAAAGGAAGGAAGGGAAAGAAGGAAGGAAGGAAGGAAGGAAGGAAGGAAGGAAGGAAGGAAGGAAGAAAGAAAGAAAGAAAGAAAGAAAGAAAGAAAGAAAGAAAGAAAGAAAGAAAGAAAGAAAGAAAGAAAGAAAGAAAAGCTATTGTCAGTTGGTGTGTTGAGGCTTCTCTCATGTTTTGCCTCGGAGTTTGGCCAAGACAGGATTTGGCTGTGATTCTCATAAGATCCTGGTTCCTTGGAAATGTCTAAGAGAAAAGGAATCCGAGTCAGGAGTATTTCTTTCTTTTTCTCCCCTGAAGGCATTGATGGTCAATTAAGTTGGACTCAGCCTCCCTCCAACTCCGTGTCCCCAGGTGGAACCCTTACGATCTCCTGCACAACCCAGAGTACTAACACCATTAACTGGCATCAACAGAAAGCAGGAGAAGCCCCCCGTTTTGTCCATTGTGATGGCTGCAGTAGCAGGGGAGAAGGGATCCCAAATCGGTTCACTGCCACCAGATCTGGGACTACAGGATCTTTGGCCATCACCAATGCAGAGGCTGGAGACGAGGCAGATTATTACTGTGCCAGCTCGAGCAATAATGTGTTCCACAGTGGTAAATTCTTATGGGGAAGTTTGACAGAGACCTCCTCTCTTCCTCTTCAGCCTGAAACAAGAAGCAACCTACTTTGACTTGTGACTTGTGGAAACTAGAGCGAAACTCCTGCAGGTTCATTTCCCTCTGCAAAGAAGTCGTTCTGTCTCTATGAAGAGGGGTGAGGAATGCAGGAACAGGAAAGAGAAAGGCCACAGGCCCACCATCTGAGTCCCCCATGGGTTGAGTAAAAACTATCAATGGATAAGATGTAAAATTGGAGAGGAGCTACAGGGGATTTGCAGATGCATCAACACCGTGCGCCCTCCTTGGCGTGTTGAACCGCAGCTTGCCTTTTTTTGTCTCACGACTCCAAAGACCATCAAGGGAAGGATGCCGGCCGAGGTTTCTCAGCTGCTCCTTGGCCACCTCTGGTGGGGATCGCTGGCGGTCTCCTCCAAATGAAGCAATCAAAAAGAAAGCCCCTCGGAAAGGCCCGCTGGTGTTTAATATTTGATCCGTTCCCTTGTTCCCGAGTGTTTATAGCCAGAGGGATTGGAAAAAAAAAATGCTTCGGAAGAGCGAGACAAGACAGGCCTGGCCAACGAGTGGTAACTTCAATACAATGGCATTTTGTCTTCCCCATTATTTTGCTGCCTCTCCATAATACTCTTTTCAACAGAGTGGGAGAGAAAAACGGGAAGAGGAGAGGAGAAGGAAGGAAGGAAGGAAGGAAGGAAGGAAGGAAGGAAGGAAGGAAGGAAGGAAGGAAAGAAAGAGAAAGGAGGGAGGGATAAAGGAAGGAGAGAGGGAGGGAGGGAAAGAAAGAAAGAAGGAAGGAAGAAAAGAGGGAGGGAGGGAGGGAGGAAGAAAAAAGAAAGAAATAAAAATGAAAAGAAAGAAAGATGGAAAGAAAGAAAAAGAAAGGAGGGAAGGAGGGAGGGAGGGATAAAGGAAGGAGGGAAGGAGGGAGGGAGGGAGAGAGGGAGGGAGGGAGGAAAAGAAATAAAGAAAAAAGAAGGAAGGAAGGAAAGAGGGAGGGAGGGAGGAAGAAAAAGAAAAAAAGAAAGAAAAATGAAAAGAAAGAAAGATGGAAAGAGAAAAAGAAGGGAAGGAAGGAAAGAGGGAGGGAGGGAGGAAGAAAAAGAAAAAAGAAAGAAAGAAAAATGAAAAGAAAGAAAGATGGAACAAAAGAAAAAGAAAGGAGGGAAGGAGGGAGAGAAGAAGGGAGGGAGGAAAAGAAATAAAGAAAAAAGAAGGAAGGAAGGAAGGAAAGAGGGAGGGAGGGAGGAAGAAAAAAGAAAGATGGAAAGAAAGAAAAAAGAAAAGAAGGCAGGAGGGAGGGACAAAGGAAGGAAGGAAGGAGGGAGGGAGAAAGAAAGAAAGAAAGAAAGAAAGAAAGAAAGAAAGAAAGAAAGAAAGAAAGAAAGAAAGATAGATTCTGAGCTAAGAATTCCCTCCAAGAAGAGTTTTATTTTTCTTTCTTTCTTCCCAGAGCCTGTCCTCAATACAAGTAGTCCTCAACCTACGACCAGAATGGAGTCCCCAAAATTCCTATTGCTAAGTGAGATGGTGGCTAAGGGAGTTTGGCCCCTATCTTGCCTGCCACCGTTGTTAAGTGAACCCCTTCAGTTCCTCCATTTGTGACACGGCTGTTAAGCGAATCCAGCTTCCCCGTTGACTTCGCTCGTCAGAAGGCCTCAAAAGGAGATCACGAGACCCCCGGGAACTCTTCGCCCGTCATTAACGTGAGCCCATTGCCAAGCCTCTGAATTTTGATCGGAGGATGCCACAACGGTCGTAAGTGTGAAAAACTGTCCCTTTTTTTCAGTAACTTTTTTTGTTTCTTACTTTTTTTACAGGTTCATCAAAATGTGAAATCCAAAGGCAAATCCCCAAAAGCAATAGGAACCTAGGAAGAGGGGGAGGGGAAAGGTGAGTGGGAAGTGCCGTTTTAACTTGCAGCGGTCACTAAACGAACAAATGCATTGTCTACCTATACCCTCCTCTCCCTTTCTTGTGGCTTTGTGAATCGCAGCCTTTCTTGGCTGCCCCACCTTGTCCCGATGTGACACTAAGCCTTGGTAGTACAGTGGTCTAAAGCACCCTGTTATTAAGAACAGCTGCCTGCAATTACTGTTGTTCAGAGGTAATATAGAAGACCAAAGTGCCAACGTCACCATGACTTGGCTGAGGAAGTCTGGGAGTTGAAGTCCCCAAATCTTATGAAAGCTGCCAATTTTGCAGAGCCACAGAGCATCCACAGAGACAAACCGTCTTTCCCTCTCAAACCAACATCACAAGATCTTGCAAGACGAACGTAATTCAGTATTTCAGGACAGAGGATTCTTTTTAAAATGTATATATATATATATATATATATATATATATATATATATATATATATATATATATATATATATATATATATTATTAGTTTTAAAAGTAAAATAATGGGCATTGCTCAGCGTCTCTGGTTTCTAACATTTGTGCCAAGTTCAAGTTAATAAGTAATATATTCCTTAATCTACATACAAATTTACATATCTCCTATTTCATTATATATCAAATATACAGTATTTTACTTCCTAAACAGCTATACGTATATTTAATAAACCTATATTACATTCACAAATTCAATATACATTGATATATTGATATCTACATTTCCAGACGGAGGATTCTTGATAGCCCTTGATAACCAAGAATACAGAAATTAAATCTGTCCCCGTCTTGGTTGTTTTTTTTTTAAAAAAAGGTGGGTTTTGGAAGATTATTTACTCTTTTGAGGTTGACTCAATGCAGGGGTGAAATCCAGCTGGTTCTGACAGGTTCTGGAGAACCGGTAGCAGAAATTTTGAGTAGTTCAGACAACCGGCAAATATCACCTCTGGTTGGCCCCAGAGTGGGGAGGGAATGGGGATTATGCAGTATCCTTCCCCTGGAGTGGGGTGAGAATGGGGATTTTGCAGTATCCTTCCCCTGGAGTGGGGTGAGAATGGGGATTTTGCAGTATCTTTCCCCTGGAGTGGGATGGGAATGGGGATTTTGCAGTATCTCTCCCCTGGAGTGGGGTGGGAATGGCGACTTTGCAGTATCCTTCCCCTGGAGTGGGGTGAGAATGGGGATTTTGCAGTATCCTTCCCCCAGGAGTGGGGTGGGAATGGGGATTTTGCAGTATCCTTTGCCTGGAGTGGGGTGGGAATGGGGATTTTGCAGTATCCTTCCCCTGGAGTGGGGAGGGAATGGGGATCTTGCAGTATCCTTTGCCTGGAGTGGGGTGGGAATGGGGATTTTGCAGTATCCTTCCCCTTCAAGTTAAACTTCCTTCCAGTTGCCTCCAAGTGTGTTGGAATGGATGCCCTGGGGGAATATCTATCTATCTGTCTGTCTGTTTGTCTGTCTGTCCGTCAGTCCATCCACCTATCCATCCATCTATCTACGGTATCTATCTATCATCTATCTATCTATCTATCTATCTATCTATCTATCTATCTATCATCTATCTATTTATCTATCCATCCATCCACCTATCATCTATCTACGGTATCTGTCTGTCTGTCTGTCTGTCTCTCTTTCTATCTATCTATCTATCTATCTATCTATCTATCTATCCATTCATCCATCTATCCATCCATCTATCATCTATCTACGGTATCTCTCTGTCTATCTATCTATCTATCTATCTATCTACCTATCCACTCATCCATCCATCATCTATTTATCATCTATCTATTCATTCATCCATCCATCCATCCATCAACCCATCCACCCATCCACCCATCCATCTATCCATCCATCATCTAGCTATCTATCATCTAGCTATCCATCCATCCATCCATCCATCCTATATCCATCCTATATCCATCCATCCATCATCTATCTATCTATCCACCCATCCACCCATCCATTATCTATCTATCTATCTATCTATCTATCTATCTATCTATCTATCTATCTATCTATCCATCCATCCATCATCTATCTATATCTATCTATCTATCTATCTATCTATCTATCTATCTATCTATCTATCTATCTATCTATCTATCTATCTATCTAATCTGTCTACCTACCTACCTGCCTATCATCCATCCATCTCTATCTTACTATTTATCATCTCTATCATCTATCTATCTATCTATCTATCTATCTATCTATCTATCTATCTATCTATCTAATCTGTCTACCTACCTACCTGCCTATCATCCATCCATCTCTATCTTACTATTTATCATCTCTATCATCTATCTATCTATCTATCTATCTATCTATCTATCTATCTATCTATCTATCTAATCTGTCTACCTACCTACCTGCCTATCATCCATCCATCTCTATCTTACTATTTATCATCTCTATCATCTATCTATCTATCTATCTATCTATCTATCTATCTATCTATCTATCTATCTATCTATCTATCTATCTATCAAAATAGCCCCGCTTTGCGCTGATTGGACTGGACGGGAGCCTGGTAAATACTCCGAGTTTGTTACTTTAATTACATAACGGGCGGTAATGAAGGTAATGCAGCTAATGAGCCCCTCCGTTTCTATCTTCAGGACCGGCCGGGAGGGGAAGGGAAGGGAAGGGAGGCGCCGCCACCCGGCGCTGAGAATTGCTTTCGCTCCGCCGTCTCGCCGTGGAGGAGACAAATAATCCGGGAAGAAAAATAATTAACGGAGGGGGGGCGGGGGGGAACCAACACGAAAGAATATGAACCTCGGGGAAAGGAAGCGAAGGAAACCATCCGCTGCGTAAATACGCAGCGCGCCAGCGAAGCCTCCGGACGGGGTTTTTAAACCGGACCCGTGTCCGTTTTACGAGAATCTTGCAGAAGTCGTGGGAAAGAGAAGAGGGTCAGAGCATTATGGGCCCCGGGCAAAGCAGCGTCCTGGGCCCCCTACGACAACTACCCACAGGAATAAACATGTAAATGGCCGATAAAATTAAACATATATTTTACACGTTAGCATTAATTTTAAAAAATGCAGTCAAGTGTAATAAACATGTTGCTGTGTTTATATGATACAAGGTGCATTGAAGGGTTAAGGTACATAGATCAGTATGGGGCCCCTATGCACCTGGGGCCCACGGGCAAGTGCCCATCAGGCCCAGCCCTAAATAAAATGGAGCCAGGAGCTTTAAGAATCGGAGGGGATCTTGGAGGGACTGAAACACCCGGGGACCCCCCCCCCCACTCCTGGAAAAAGCCCGGGGACCCCCCTTGGACCGAGGAAAAGGGGAAACTTCCCCGCGCAGGGATGTCTTCCAAGCGAAGAAATCGAAATCAAACAGAACGAGAGAGAGAGAGGGGGGGGGGAGGGAGGGAGGGAGGGAGAGAAAGAGGGAGGGAGGGAGAGAGAGAGAGAGAGAGAGAGAGGAAGGGAGGGAGGGAGGGAGGAAGAGAGAGAGGAAGGGAGGGAGGGAGAGAGAGAGAGAGGAAGGGTGAGAGAGAGAGGGAGGGAGAGAGGAAGGGAGAGAGAGAGAGGGAGGGAGAGGAGAGGGAGAGGGAGGAAGGGAGAGAGAGAGGGGAGGGAGAGAGAGAGAGAGAGATGGGAGGGAGTTCATTTAATGCAAGGACCCGGCTGGATCTTGCTGCACGATCTTGGGGGTGCCCAGGATTTCTTCCCGGGAGGGAACCCCGCGAGAGACCAGCCGCCAGACCGAAAGGCAGCAACCCAGAGCGAGTCCTGGGTTCGAAACCCCCGACGCCGGTGTTCCTGCTTGTTTCTCTGGCTCGGCTCGGCTCGGCCCTGCTTTCCTCCTCCTCCTCCTCCTCCTCCTCCTCCTCCTCCTCCCCCCCAGCGTCCTTTCCGAGGGTGCCCAACCTCCTGCTGGCGTCTCTCGGTCCTTGATAAGGTTTCACGCCCTTCGGGGAGTCCTTTGGGCCGGCAATTGGGCGTGTAACGCGTTTACAAAACCCCTTTTCGCTGTTGACATCAAGGGGGTAAAAAAACCCAACAGCCGCGGAGGGGAGAAAAAAAAAGTGAGGAGGGGGAAGGCTGGAAGATTTTTTAAAAAACCCACGCGGGAGGTGGGGAGTGGGAGGCGGGGGTCTAGGGAAGAAGAGGAAAAGAAAGCCCTCTCTCTCCTCCAGAGAGGGTTCCGGGCGTCCGTGTGAACGCGGTCCGATGCGTGTCTATGGATTTAAGGGAGGGGGGCTTGAAATCTCCCCCTCCCCACTTTTCTTCTTGCCCAAGGCGGCTGGTTGAATTAAAGGAGAAAGGGGGGGAGGTGGGAGGGAAGGAAGGAAAGAGAGAGGGAAAGAGAGAGGGAGGGAGGGGCAAGGACGTCAACGTTGGTTGGGGTGTGGGGGGCTTAAAGAGACGGGGGTTGGGGTGGGGGGGGCTTAGAGAGACGGGTTGGGTGGGGTGGGGGGGCTTAGAGAGACGGGGTTGGGTGGGGGGCTTAGAGAGACGGGGGTTGGGTGGTTGGGTGGGGGGGCTTAGAGAGACGGGGTTGGTGGGGTGGGGGGGCTTAGAGAGAAGGGGTTGGGGGGGCTGGGGGGGCTTAGAGAGACGGGGTGGGGTGGGGGGGCTTTAGAGAGACGGGTTGGGTGGGGGGGCTTTGAGAGACGGGGTTGGGTGGGGTGGGGGGGGCTTTGAGAGACGGGGGTTGGGTGGGGGGGCTTAGAGAGACGGGGTTGGGGGGCTGGGGGGGGCTTAGAGAGACGGGATTGGGTGGGGTCGGGGGGGGTTTAGAGAGACGATTAAAGTCTAATTAGAGATGCAGGAATCAGCCGGTGGGACCGTGGGGATGGAAATGGGGATGGGGATGGATGGAGATGGGGGATGGGGGATGGAGATGGGGGAGGGGGGAGGGGGGATGGAGTGGGGAGGGGGCGTAGGAGCAAGCTCGGGAGCGCGCCTTCTCCACCTCGCGCGCTCCCGCCCTCTCGCTCTCTTTCCCCCCCCCTCCCTCCTCCTCCTCCCCTCGCTCCCCCTCCCACCTCTCTCTCTCTCTCTCTCCTCTCTCTCTCTTTCCCCCCCCCTCCCGCCAGCCCAATAGACTGATGAGTTATTGTCATGTAAAAAAGCGGCAGCCTTCAGACCCACGCTTCGCTATTGTCCAGGAGGAAAGAGCCAAGTTTTATGATGAGGACTATATGCTCTAGAGACCTCAAGGCAAGGCAGGTCCTCGCAGCCCTTTTTTCATAAAAGCAGGCCTCGGCTGCTGGCGAGGAGGCCACTCTGGAAGCGAGAGCCGAGCGGTGAGCATCTCTCTTTTTTTTTTTTTCCCCACCGCCCCCCCCACCCCACACACAAGCCCCCCCACCCCCCGCCCCACACGGCCTCGGCCAGCCGGCTTCTCTCTCCCACCCACCCACCCACTCACCCCACACTCCCGACCCCCCTCGGCTGGGCCAGCTCGAGCCTTTTTCCAATGTATAAAATGGAATATTCCTACCTCAATTCCTCCGCTTACGAGTCGTGCATGGCCGGCATGGATACGTCCAGCTTGGCTTCGGCTTACGCGGATTTCAGCTCCTGCAGCCAAGCCAGCGGCTTCCAGTATAACCCCATCAGGACCACTTTCGGCGCCACTTCGGGCTGCCCGTCGCTCACGCACCGGATCCTGCAGCCTGGGCAGCCTTAGGGACCACCAGAGCAGCCCCTACGCGGCAGGTAAGCCCACCCTCCCCACCCCCAAACTCTCCTCCGCCTAGCTGTTGGGGAGGGAGGAAAGGCAGTGAAGGCAGGCAGCCGGGCGAGCTTAAAACCCTCGGCTTAAAACCCCCCCGCGCCTTGATTGCGTTTGGATAACGGCAAACGGGCTTTTTTTTTTTTTTCGTCTTTACCAAACCAAATTTGCTTACCCAAATGAAAGGATTTATCACGTTAGGAGCGATCGCGGGAAGGAGAGAGGAGAGGAGAGGAGAGGAGAAGGGAAGAAGGAGGGGTGGGGGGTGGGGAGGAAAGGGGTGGGGGGGGGCGGCGGGCGGCGGCTGTAATTCACTTACACGGTTACACTATCCGAAGTCACACCCGAAACCGCCAACAAAATTATCTTAAGCTGCCAAAATGATCGGCATAATTTATTTATTTTGCGACGGAGACTGAAAAGCGAGGGTGGGGAATAATTAGATAAGGCGAGTTGGAGGCTGAATATTTGACACCCCGACGACGGCGACGGCTTTCTCGCCTTCTTCTTCTTCTTCTTCTTCTTCTTCTTCTTCTTCTTCTTCTTCTTCTTCTTCTTCTTCTTCTTCTTCTTCTTCTTCTTCTTCTTCTTCTTCTTCTTCTTCTTCTTCTTCTTCTTCTTCTTCTTCTTCTCTTCCTTCTCTTCTTCTCCCTCTATCATCTTCTTCCTTCTCTTTCTACTTCTTCCTCTTCTTTTTCTTCCTCCTCCTCCTCTATCATCATCATCTTCTCCTCCTCCTCTATCTTCTTCTTCTTCTTCATTTTTCATTTTCATTTTTCATTTTTCATTTTATTAGATTTATATACCGCCCTACTTCCGAAGGACTCAGGGCGGCGAACAGCCAAAGAGATAAAACACACAGACTACAAAATTTAAAACGACAGTATAAAAACCCATTAAATAATTTGGCCCGAAACAGATTAAAACACCCCCCAATGTTTTAAGACAAATTTAAAAATTTATAATTAAAAAGAGAAGTTAGTTCATCATCATTCTTCTTCTTCATCATCATCATCATCATCATCATCATCATCCTCTAGTTCACTCGCTTGGAAGGAGCCCCTTCCCCACAATTAGGCCGGCGGAAGAAGGGGCGATGACATTTTTTGTAGAGCCTCGATCCGGATTTCCCCTGATTTTTTCAGCAGCTCTCCCGGAAGGATGCGCCCGAATCCAAAGCCAAACGCTGGGAAGCCGCCTCGGAGCTCAGACCCGGGATTATTAAATCCGTCCAAGCTGTAGGACTCGACCCTCCCCGGGCAAGGAAGGGTCGCTCTTTCTCGGTTCTAGCTTCGTTCCCACCGAGGGACTCACTAGCCCCTTCCTCGCCTGGCCGGGCACCAAGGCTGGCTAACTTTTGGGCTTCGGATTTGAAAAAGGGCGCAGCGTTCTCGTCTAAACGCCCGCGGGACACTTTTGCCATCGGAGAAGCGAATCTTTCGCGCGGCTGGCTTCGCAGCTTTCGGCCCCGCGGAAGAATCGCTGGCAAAAGCGGAGTTTGGAAAAGCGGGGCGGTGGGGGGGGGAAGAGGGCCCGGGGGGGGCACGATCCTGTCCCCCTCACTTCCCTCCTTTTTTTTGATCGGCCCAATACGCAAAAATTAAGTTTACTGTAATTTATTTATTTTATTTTTTTTTTTTACATCTCCCGTAGACTAATCGAAGTGAGCTTTAACTTTTTTGGGGCGGGGGGCTCAGAGGGGGCCCTGCGTTCCGTGTAATTAAATGATGAAAATCTGCCGCCTCTTTCATGCTTAAGAGGAATGGACGTGAGGAAGACGAACGAAAAAAAAAGGGGGGGGGGAGAAGGCAATCGCGCGTGGAGCCGCTTTTGCGTTTTCTTTTGCGCGCATTTTTTTCAATTTATTTTTTGGAAGTGGGGGGGGGGGAATTTTCGCCGTTCCTCTTCCCGGGAAGTAAAAAGGGGGACTTCCCCACCCCGAGTCTAGAGCCCCCAAGCACAAAAACGCGGCGCCTCCCTCGCCTTTATTTCAAAACCCCCGATCCCCTTTGGGGTGTGCGCACGAGAGAACGAAAGGACAGTATTCATACGTGCATAGATAGTAAGATAGATGAGAAAGAGATGATAGATAGATAGATAGATAGATAGATAGATAGATAGATAGATAGATAGATAGATAGATAGATGTGAAAAATTGAGAGAGAGAAATAGATGAGAGAGAGAGAGAGAGAGAGAAATGAGATACATAGATAGCAAGATAGATGAGAGAGAGATGATAGATAGATGATAGATAGATGAGAAAGAGAGAGAGAGAGAAATAGATGATAGATAGATGAGAGAGAGAGAAATGAGATACATAGATAGCAAGATAGATGAGAGAGAGATGATAGATAGATAGATGAGAAAGAGAGAGAGAGAAATAGATGAGAGATAGATAGATAGATGAGAGAGAGAGAAATGAGATACATAGATAGCAAGAGAGATGAGAAAGAGAGAGAAATAGATGAGAGATAGAGAGATAGAGAGATGAGAGATGAGAGAGAGAGAAATGAGATACATAAATAGCAAGATAGATGAGAGAGAGAGAGATGATAGATGATAGATAGATAGATGAGAGAGAGAAAGAGAGAGAGAAATAGATGATAGATAGATAGATGAGAGAGAGAGAAATGAGATACATAGATAGCAAGAGAGATGAGAGAGAGAGAGATGATAGATAGATAGATAGATAGATAGATAGATAGATAGATAGATAGATAGATAGATAGATAGATAGATAGATAGATATCTCGTCTTTATTTCAAACCCCGATATCTTTGGAGTCCTCTTTGGAAAGGGCGCCACGGGGAGAGCCCACGGCCGGGCCTTAAAGCGAATTGTGTCTCTCCTTCTCTTCCAGTCCCCTACAAGCTCTTCACCGACCACGGCGGCCTGAACGAGAAACGGAAACAGCGCAGGATTCGCACCACCTTCACCAGCGCCCAGTTGAAAGAACTGGAGAGGGTCTTCGCGGAAACCCACTATCCGGACATCTACACCCGGGAGGAGCTGGCCTTGAAGATCGACCTCACCGAAGCCCGAGTACAGGTAGGGGAGAAGCCGGAACAGCCCGCCACGCGTCTTGAGGTGGGGGGTGGTCGCTCCGTCTGACATTTACAAGGGCCAGGGGGCGCGTGGAGAACCCCGCGCGTGGACGGGAAGGGCTGCGGGCAGCAGCGTAAGCGCAGCCAGACGCGTTTGCCGGGTTGCCATCCAACAGGCTTCAAGCTAAAGATAGATAGATAGATAGATAGATAGATAGATAGATAGATAGATAGATAGATAGATAGATAGATAGATAGATAGATGAGAGAGAGAGAGAAAATAGATGATGATAGATAGATAGATAGATAGATAGATAGATAGATAGATAGATAGATAGATAGATGAGAAAGAGAGAGAGAGAAAATAGATGATAGATAGATAGATAGATAGATAGATAGATAGATAGATAGATAGATGAGAGATGAGAGAGAGAATGAGAGATACATAGATAGCAAGATAGGATGAGAATAGAGAGAGATGACAGATGAGAAAGAGAGAGAGACAGAAATAGATGATAGATAGATATAGATATAGATAGAGGAGAGAGAGAGAAATGAGATAGATAGCAAGATAGATGAGAGAGAGAGAGAGAGGATAAATAGATAAAGAGAGACAGAAATAGATGATAGATAGATAGATAGATGAGAGAGAGAAATGAGAGATACAGAGATAGATAGCAAGATAGATGTGTGTGTGTGAGAGAGAGATGATAGATAGATAGATAGATAGATAGATAGATAGATAGATAGATAGATAGATAGATGAGAGAGACAGAGATAGATAGATAGAGAGAGAGAGATTGATGAGAAAGAGAGAGACAGAGATAGATAGATGAGAAAGAGAGAGAGGACAGAGATAGATAGATGAGAAAAGAAAGAGAGACAGAGATAGATAGATAGATAGATAGATAGATAGATAAATAAAATAGATAGAGATAGATAGCAAGATAGATGAGAGATGATAGATATAGATAGATAGATAGATAGATAGATAGATAGATAGATAGATAGATAGATAGAGATAGATAGATAGCAAGATAGATGAGAGATGATAGAGAGATGAGAGATAGACAGATAGACAGAACAGATTATTTAAAAAACTTATTTTTTAAGATGTGGATTAAGGGCTGAAATTGTAGCTCTCGGCTAACCAATTGAAGCCGAATGGGATGTCTTGACAACAGTACAGAATTGTTTTGCCAAGTTGTCCTTTTTTTTCCACAGTATATTTTGGGGCTTTTCCGGTTGATTTACCCACTCAAGGAGAATTTGATTAACTTTTTCGGAGGGAGGGGTTAAGGGGGAGTGCGTGGGAAATTCCAGATGCTGCCGTTTGAAGCCAAGGGGAAATATTTTGCACTCCACTTTGCCTCTGTGACAAAAAGCCACTTTCCTTTTGATTTATTTTAAGAGCGGATCCTGCTTTTGTGGACCCCCGGGATAAATTATAAATTGCGCTTTTCTGGGAAGGAAGGGCTGACCTCAATATTTTGGGAGCATTAATTGAGAACCCGTGTTGTTTTTTTACCCCGTTCTTGATTTCAAGTCTTGTCATTCTGGTTTTGCTTGAGATGTCACTCATTTCATAGGGAACAATTTGGATATTCGAAATAGGAAAGATCCTAAAATGACACATGCAGGATACAGTATATGCTACTGTTACAGGAATTTATTCTTGTATATTATTATTATTATTATTATTATTATTATTATTATTATTATTATTATTATTATTATTATTATTATTATTATTGGTTAATCTTTAGTGAGATTCACAGCCTTTGAGGCTGGTTAATAAGGTTTTTTGTAGAGTCAAAATGTTCAAGTCTGGTAAATTTAGAATTTCTAAATAGCGGGGTAGCCCCTTTGGGTATTGCTCCAAGGGCTCCAATTACAATCGGGACAACACAATTTCTTTTTCCACATTATTATTATTATTATTATTATTATTATTATTATTATTATTATTATTATTATTATTTAAACATGAAACTCAGTCAACTGAACATTTAAAAATGCATCACAAATACCATTGACTGGTGCTAATGGTTGATACGGGTTGCTGCCAGCGTCCTGGGGATCAACCAAGTACATTATTATTATTATTATTATTATTATTATTATTATTATTATTCATTAAACATGAAACTCATTCAACTGAACATTTAAAAATGCATCACAAATACCATTGACTGGCGCTGATGGTTGATACGGGTTGCTGCCAGCGTCCTAGGGATCAACCAAGTACCTTCTTAAGATTTACGATGTTCCGAATAGCGCAGTTTTTTGCAGTTCCACTGGTGTTATTGCAGGAAGCTGCAATTTCTTGATGTATTTTGAAAGATTCTTGGACATGGTACCAAGTACCCCGATGACAATGGGTATCGCTGTCACATTTTTCATCCCTAGCCGTGTAGTTTCGATGGCCAGGTCACGATATTTCATGATTTTCCCCCTCTTCTTCTTCTTCTAATAATAATAATAATAATAATAATAATAATAATAATAATAATAATAATAATAATAATAATAATAATAATAATAACAGCAACCCATATCAACCATTAACACTGTCAATGGTATTTGTGATGCATTTTTGAATGTTCAGTTGACTGAGTTTCATGTTTAATGAATATAGTAGATAACAATAACAATAACAATAACAATAACAATAACAATAATAACACAACAGCCAGATAGCACAGTTGTTGAAAACCGAAACGTACAATTTATTGACATCACAGTACCAGGAGATGCCAGAGTCGAAGAAAAGAACTGGAAAAAATCATGAAATATCGTGACCTGGCCATCGAAACTACACGGCTACGGATGAAACATGTAACCGTGATACCCATTGTCATCGGGTACCATGTCCAAGAATTTTATAAGATACATCAACAAATTGCAGCTTCCTGCAATAACTCCTGCGGAACTGCAAAAAACTGCGCTACTCGGAACATGTTCAGTTGACTGTTTCATGTTTAATGAATAAAGTAAATAATAATAATAATAATAATAATAATAATAATAATAATAATAATAATAATAATTACTATTACTATTACTATTACTATTATCTCTTTTATTCATTAAACATGAAACTCAGTCAACTGAACATTTAAAAATGTAACACAGATATGATTGACTGGTGCTAATGGTTGATAGGGTTGTTGCCAGCGTCCTAGGTATCAACCAAGATGATGATGATGATGATGATTTACTTTATTCATTAAATATGAATAATCGAATATTCAAAAATGCATCACAAATACCGTTGACTGGTGCTAATGGTTGATACGGGTTGCTGCCAGCATCCTAGGTATCAACCAAGTATCTTCTTAAAATATATGATGTTTCGAGTAGTGTAATATTATTATTATTATTATTATTATTATTATTATTATTATTATTATTATTATTATTATTATTATTATTATTATTATTATTATTTCTCTAAAGTTAAAAACTCTCTTAGGCATCTTTGCACCCCACCTGGATTTATCAGCCCAGCGTTCTAATCTAACTGTAAATTCAATATGCAGTTTTTGAAATTTTTTTTTTTTAAAGATTGGGGGTCTTTTCAAATGCTAAATCCTGCCCGCAGCTGGTACACCTAAACACGAATCTCAATTCATTTCCACCTTTTATTTCCAGTAAATCAAAGAACCGTCTAGAAAGTTGCATTCAGCGGGAAGGATAAGGTAGACACATTGATCAGAAAAAACACACACAGGTAGTCCTCGACTTACGACCACAATGGAGCCCATCATTTATGTTGCTAAGTGAGTTTCGTCCCAGTTTACGATTTTTCTGGCCGCAGTTATTACGTTTGTGACCCGGTTGTTAAGTGAATCTGGCTTTCCCCCCCACCCCATTGAATTTGCTTGTCAGAAGGTCACAAAAAAGGATCCTGTGACCCCACCCCACCCCCCACCCCCAGGATGCTGCGACGGTCATAAATGTGAGTCTGTTGGCAAGCTTTTGAATTTTGATCCCCTGATCATGGGGAAGTTGCAAAAAAAAAAATCCTAAGTTTGAAAAACAGTCGTAAGTCACATTTTTTTTCCAGTGGCGTCGTAACTCTGAACGGTCACTAAATGAGCTGTTGTAAGTTGAGGACTACCTATATTTGTTTATTTATTAAATGTAGGTGCTTCCACATTTCACTGTTGAGTGACTGGATGGTACCAATGGCTTAACAGGTGTTAAGAGAACACCCCAAGTTCTATTAGAGGTCAACCTTTCCAATTAGGGGAGGGGGCCACCATTGGCTGAATTTAAAAAAAGAAAAAATCCTAACTGGATTGTATCTATCTATCTATCTATCTATCTATCTATCTATCTATCTATCTATCTATCTATATATATATATATATATATATATATATATATATATATATAAAGCAAAAATCACTCACGCCGTAATCACGAAATCTCCAGAACCGTAAAGCCTACAAACTTGAAATTTGCCATGTATCTTCCTCTTGGCTTCTAGGTGCTCACTAAGAAAGGATTTTTCAAAATAATCATCACAGCGTTAGTATTTCCTATATTATTATTATTATTATTATTATTATTATCATCATCATCATCACCATCATCATGCTTTGATACTAATTAGTTAGATATTCTGCTCCCCCTCCCAACTTGAAAATAACTCTGGAGAGAACGGGATAGCATAGGGGAGGCTTCCGTGGGGCAAGCCTCCTGGAGAGAAGGGGCTAGAAAGCCTGAGGGAGAGAAGGGGAGAGGAGAGTCTTCTGTGGGGCCAGCCTGAAGGAGAGAAGGGGAGAGGCTTCTATGGGGCAAGTCTGAGGGAGAGAAGGGGAAAGGAGAGGATCTGTGGGGCCAGCCTGAGG
>NW_027256888.1:3768677-3795573 GCF_029215685.1 Pituophis catenifer annectens
TTCTTTCCTTCCTTCTTTCTCTTTCTTTCTTCCTTCCTTCCTCTCTTCCTCTCTTTCCTTCTTTCTTTCTCTTCCTTTCTCTTCCTCTTTCTTTCTTTCTTTCTTTCTTTCTTTCTTTCTCTTTCTTCCTTCCTTTCTCTTCCTTTCTCTTTCTTTCTTTCCTTCCTTCTTTCTCTTCCTTCCTTCCTTCCTTCCTTTCTCTTTAATTCTTTCTTTCCTTCCTTCCTCCCTCCCTCCCTCCCTTCTTCCCTCCCTCCCACCCTTTCTCTCTCTCTCTCTCTCTCTCTTTCTTTCTTTGTCTTCCTTCCTTCCTTCCTTCCTCTTCCTTCCTTCCTTTCTCTCTTCCTTTCCTTCTTTCTTTCTCTTCCTTCCTTCCTTTCTCTTCCTTTCTCTTTCTTTCTTTCCTTCCTTCTTTCTCTTTCTTTCTTCCTTCCTTCCTCTCTTCCCTTCTTTCTTTCTCTTCCTTCCTTTCTCTTCCTTTCTCTTTCTTTCTTTCTTTCTTTCTTTCTTTCTTTCTTTCTTTCTTTCTTTCTTTCTTTCTTTCTTTCTTTCTTTCCTTCTTTCCTTCTCTTCCTTCCTTCCTCCCTCCCTCCCTCCCTCCCTCCCACCCTTTCTCTCTCTCTCTCTCTCTCTCTCTCTCTCTCTCTCTCTCTCTCTGTCTCTGTCTCTGTCTCTCTCTCTCTCTCTTTCTTTCTTTCTTTCTCGTTCCAGGTCTGGTTCCAGAACCGGCGGGCCAAATTCCGCAAGCAGGAACGGGCGGCGGCGGCAGCGGCGGCGGCGGCCAAGAACGGCTCGTCGGGCAAGAAATCCGACCCGTCCCGGGACGATGAGAGCAAAGAAGCCAAGAGCACCGACCCGGACAGTACCGGCGGGCCGGGGCCCAACCCCAACCCGGCGCCCAGCTGCGGAGGCGGCGGCCCCAGCCCGGCCGGGGCTCAAGGCGGCGGGGGAGCCGGCGGGCCGGGGCCGGAGGGCAACAAGGGCGCGGCGCCCCCCGGCTTAGCCCCAGCGGGTCCCGGCCAGGGCTGGGCTGGGGGTCCGGGCTCCATCGCCTCCATCCCGGATTCCTTAGGGGGGCCCTTCGCCAGCGTCCTCTCCTCTTTGCAGAGACCCAACGGCGCCAAAGGCACTTTGGTGAAAGGGGGCATGTTTTGAGGGGTGGGCCAGCTTCCCCACCCCCCCACCCCCCCACTCACCCCCCCACCCCAGACAGGTTGGGCGCTCCTCCGTGGCCCGTGGGGTCCGTGGGAGCGTCCCTGGCTTCCTCCCCCCAAACCCCCCTAGGCTCCCAATCTCTCGCAGGTTTGCAAACAGTGAAAGCTACAAGACGCCCAACTCTCCCAAAGTCACTCCCTGGCCCCCCCCTTCCCCCCAGCTTCTCCCCCCCCACCCCACCCCAGGCCTACCCGTCCCCTCCTCTGCTTAACCGGGCCGTTCATCCTTCTAGCAAGCCATCGAGACCCCCCCGCCCCCCTCTAGTGGCCCAGTGGACCCCCCGGCATGGACCGTTTCCCGTTTCCCTTCGCACACTTGGGGATGCAGGGATCAATTCTGGGGGTGTCCTGGGAGCTCTCTGACGCTTGGTTTCCTTGCAGACGTTTTACTACCCAGCTAGGTAACATCATCAGGGCTGGGTGTTGCAAGTAGAAACCTGCACCAAACCCTGAGGATGAAACGGCGCTAGGTCAGGAAAACACTTTCTGTAAGAAACCACCCAACTCAGAGAGCCCCCGAGGGCCCCCACGGTTCAACCCCGAGCTACAAATCTCCTCTTCGATTAGTACAGGTAGTCCTCGACTTACGACCACAAACGGAGCCCCCAAATTCTGTCCTTAAGTGAGACGTTGGTTAAGGGAGCTTTTGCCACCGTGCCCCCCTCCATTTTACGACTTTTCTCATCGCCCGACGTTAAGTGAATCGCGGCAGTTGGTAGGCTCGTGACCTGGTTGTTAAAAGCGAATCTGGCTTCCCTTATTGACTTTGTCTCACTGAAGGTCACCAAAAAAAGGGACCGCCTGACTTTGGGACCCAGCCACGGTCATAAGTACGAACTAATCGCCAAGCGTCTGAATTTGGATCACGGGCATCCTGCAAAGGTCGTTAACTGTGAACAATGGCCCCAAGTCACATTTTTTTTTCAATGTGATGAAATGAAATGTTGTTAAGTCGAGGACTGCCTGTACCAATTCTGGGCTGCACATCCAAGCTTGGCCGCTAGAGGGCAGCCTCAGGACAACCTGAACCACTGTGCTTTGCTGCCCCCTAGTGGCTCAAGGTTTCAACCGGAGGCTCCTTCGCATTTTTTTTCCCCCGCAATCTGGGAAGGAACTCACAGGGAACTGGCATCCCAGGGGGTGCAAAGAGGGCACATATTTTTCATAACAGAATCTCTCTTTAGCCCATTATAGTATAGCATCACCCGGCTGTGGGTGTGGCCATATTTGGGGATCCACATGACATCTTTCTGGTACACGGCGAGGACCGGTTGATGCTACAAAAAGAGACTCCAATCGTTTTGGGTGGGTGGGGGAAAGCCCAGACTTGAAGTTCGAGGACTTCTAGGTTGACTCGAACCGGGGTCTCCAACCTTGGCAACTTTAAGCCTGGAGGACTTCAACTCCCAGAATTCCCCAGCCAGCTTGCTGCCCAAATTGGGGACCCCTGGACTAAAAGACAGGAGCCCTACATACACTAGTGGCCAAAATTGTGGAAACCTTTTGGGAAAAGTGTAATTTTTGAGGTTTGATGGCTAATAACACCCCCTTTTTTGGGGGAGTTTCAAGATAATCCTATTCCACTGCTGGAATGGCCTGGGAAGAGCCCAGACCTTCACCCAATTGAAAATCTTTGGAGCCGACTAAAGAAACTTGTTAGTCAGAAGCGACCCAGCAATAAAACCCAGTTAATAGAAGCCACCATTCAATCTTGGTTTCACATGATAACAGCTGTAGAACTCAAAGACTTGGTTCCCTCCATGGGAAGACGTTGTAAGGCCGTCATTCATGCTAAAGGTTACCCAACTAAGGATTAGCTGACATGGGGATCATTTTTGTATATCTCGTTTTTTCTAGGGTGATAATTTTTCTATATCTTGTTTTTTTTCTATGTGTTTCATTTTTCTTCTTTATCCTGTAACTGCTATTCTAATAGCAAATCCTTCCTAAAAATTATCGCAGTACATTCTTGATTCAATGATCTTTCCATTGATATATAATTTTATGGTACTACTTCCCCAAAAAAGTGGTGTTATTAGCTAGTTTTAAAAAAATACACACTTTTCCCAAAAGATTTCCACAATTTTGGCCACTACTGTTAGTTGTAAAATCGGACTTATTTTTCAATTTGAAGTTTAGACCTTAAGAGGTAACTGGTTAGCGTGTTATACAGGTAGTCCTCGGCTTACGACCACAACGGGGCCCAAAATTTTCTGCTGCTAAGGGAGACATTGGTTAAGCGAATCTTGCCCCGTCTTACGACCTTGCCCGTTGTTAAGTGAATCACTGCAGTTGCCATGTTAGTAAACCGGTGGTAAAATGAATTTGGCAAGTCCCCCGTTGACTTTGCTTGTCAGGAGGACACCCCCCAGGACACAGCAATTGTCATAAATAAGGAACCGGTTGCCGAGCGTCCGAATTTTGATCACGTGACCAGAAGGATGCTGCAACGGTCATTAAGTGTGAAAAACGGCCCAAACTCACTTTTTTTTTTGAGTGCCGTTGTAACATCAAACGGTCACTACATGAACAGGACTGCCCGTACTTAAAACTAAAAACTCGTGGGGGCTTTTCTGAAGCTTGAAAAAGTTCCACGTTCCCGTTTCAACCCATTTGCTAATGAATGTAGACTTTAAAAAAAAAAAATACAGCATTTGGAAGAAATTCTATAGGCCCCTCTAGGTCCTGGTTGCACAATTCTGTTATTATCTTCTTCTAACAATCCCATAATCCCTTGCAGCGCGGTGGAGTCTGGGCAACTGAAAGGAGCTGAGTGTTTACTGGCCGGATGCCCTTCCCTGTCGCCAATGCGGAGTTTTTTTTTCCCGAGCAGATATATTCTCATTGTGCCCAGAGAGAGAAATATCTGCCTCTACCTAGGATCGAACTCACAGCCTCCTGATTGTGAGGCGAGAGCTCCACCCTCTAGGCCACCGCACCACTCTTTGGTTGCACAATTATGTGAACTTAAAAAAACACAACCCACTTAAAGCAAATCTCTAATGGCCCTTGTTCCCTTTAAGGTGTGTTTAGGAATAGAGGCAGATTAGGAATAGTTGTGGGGTTTTTTTTGAGGGCAGAGGAGAATTCAGAGTTGCCAGTCCTCATGATACATATTCAAAAGGAAGCCAGGCTGCCATGGTGGCTGAAGAATTCAACTCAACTCAGGTGAGGATGGGAGTCTCCAAGCATGGCCACTTTAAGACTTCAACTCCCAGAATTCCTCAGGCAGCTACGGTGGTTGAAGAATTCTGGGAGTTGAATTCCATGGGTGTGATTTATGGTTGTGGTCTCCAAGCTTGGCCACTTTAAGACTTCAACTCCCAGAATTCCACAGGAAGCTATGGTGGCTGAAGAATTCTGGGAGTTGAAGTCCGCAGGTGAGGATGGGAGTCTCCACACTTGGCAACTTTAAGACTTCAACTCCCAGAATTCCTCAGGCAGCTACGGTGGTTGAAGAATTCTGGGAGTTGAATTCCATGGGTGTGATTTATGGTTGTGGTCTCCAAGCTTGGCCACTTTAAGACTTCAACTCCCAGAATTCCACAGGAAGCTATGGTGGCTGAAGAATTCTGGGAGTTGAAGTCCGCAGGTGAGGATGGGAATCTCCAAGCTCGGCCACTTTAAGACTTCAACTCCCAGAATTCCACAGGAAGCTATGGTGGCTGAAGAATTCTGGGAGTTGAAGTCCGCAGGTGAGGGTAGGAGTCTCCACGCTTGGCAACTTTGTGGACTTCAACTCCCAGAATTCCTCAGCCAGCCAGGAATTCTGGGAGTTGAAGTCCACAGATCTTAAAGTGGCCAAGCTTGGAAATTCTTAATTTTTTAGAGGGTGTCTAAGCACTGAAAAAAACAGGCAACCACGGTGGGGACTTTTCCATGACCTGCGCATTTCCCTGATGCTCAACGGTCCACATTCAGCCATTTTAAGCACACACCGCCAAGAAAAATTGTCACCCATGGACGAGCGATCATCTTTTGAACCCTTCCGGAATCCCCAAAAGACCCCCAGAGTTGAATTGGTCCTGACCATTAAGCAGAAGAAAATCCTGTTATTATTACTTTGATTGATTAGCTTGGTGGGTTTGTTGTTTTTTTTAAAAAAATCATGTCCTCTTCCTACGGCCGTTTCTTGCATCCGACCCAAAGGGTGTATTTCTAATAGGCAGGGAGCTGTTTACAAAAGGCCCCCCCAACTCTCTGTCCCAAATGGGTCTCAACCCAGCTTGTTCCTTTCCTGGGGAATGGATTTTGTGGTTCGTTCTCAAGATTGCGATGACATTGTCCACACCGTTTTTAAGCGCTCCCCCTCCGCCGGAGTGAAATCTACTTATCTTCCCAGCCGGTTCGGAAGTACACATGCCGCGCACATGCTCGCTTAGACCCTCTGCGCATGTGCAAACTCTTCTGCACATGTGCAGAGGGTCAAAAACAAGTTACTTCCTGGTTAAAACCAATGACGACCAGGTGGGTAGGCGGAGCCTCGTGCCATCATCGCTACCGGTTCTCCGAACCACCGGCCGCCATAGTTACCGGTTCGGTCGAACCGGTCCAAACCGGGAGCATTTCACCCCTTTCCACCCCCCCTCTTTCCAGGTTTTTAAACTCTTTTTTTTTCAAAGGCACAAAACCCTCGAGGTTCGTTTTTTTTGTCACCCAGTATGCTTTCGAACATCCTTTCTGTCTCTTTCGATCACTGTGTTCTGTGACTCAATTGTATAGTGTTAATATTGATACAAAACTTGTCTACTCTAATTAGACGTATAAATAACGTTTTCCTCTTCCTTGTAGTCTTAAATGGTGTGTCTTTATGGGAAAAAAATATGAGGTTTTTCTGAGTTATTATTATTATTATTTGCATTTTAGATTGGCCTCGTGGACCGGATTCGGTGGCACGTGGCTGGGTTTTTAATTTCTCTCTCTCTCTCTTTTTTTTTTTTCCTTCCTTTTTTCCAGATACCTTTGTGAGCGTTAACTGTCATAAATTATGTTTCAGGAATTCCGGTTTATTTATATGTGGTTAAAATGAATGCTTCTATTTAAAAGGGGAAATATTTCTACATGTGCATATAGTTTTACAAAAGTGTACCATTAATTGGTTGTTGATAATAAAAATGAAAAGGAAATACGGGCCCATATGGTTCTCTTGGTCTAATTTACTTCATTCCAGAACATTTCTCTCTTTTTTTTTTACAGGATTAAACAGATAAATTATCAGCTAGGGCTGTGATGATGAACCTATGACACGCATATGACATGCGTGCCATCACCAGCTGCTCTTCTGGTTTTTGGCGTGCACATGTGCGCTGGCCAGCTGGTCTTCGCAGGCACTGGAGCGCTGGAAAATGGCCAAAATCCAGACCATTTTTAGACAATTTTTGGGGCCATTTTTAGACAATGTTTGGGGCTGTTTTTAGACAATTTGGGGGGCCGTTTTTAGACAATTTGGGGGGCCATTTTCAGATCATTTTTCAGACTATTTTTCAGGCTCTTTTCAGGCTGTTTTCCAGGCTGTTTTCCGAGCTGTTTTCCGGCTGTTTTTTGAGCCATTTCAGGCAATTTTTCAGGCCGTTTTCAGGTCATTTTTCAAGCCATTTTTCAGGCTGTTTTTAGGGCCATTTTCAGGCTGTTTTTTGGAGTGTTTTCAGGCTGGTTTTTGGGCTTCTCATTTATTGGTTCCAGGGGAATAGAATAGAATAGAATAGAATAGAATAGAATAGAATAGAATAGAATAGAATAGAATAGAATAGAATAGAATAGAATAGAATAGAATAGGTGTATTGACCAAGGATGAGGAGAATAATAGTAATGCGGCCTTAGTAAATAGTTTGACAGTGTTGAGGGAATTAGTTGTTTAGCAGAGTGATGGCATTTGGGAAAAAACTGTCCTTGTGTCTAGTTGTTCTGGTGTGCAGTGCCCTATGGCGTCGGTTAGAGGGTAGAAGTTGAAACTGTTTATGTCCAGGATGTGAAGCAGGGGTGAAATCCAGCAGGTTCCGACAGGTTCGGGAGAACCGGTAGCGGAAATTTTGAGTAGTTTGGAGAACCGGCAAATTCCACCTCTGGCTGGCCCCGGAGTGGGGTGGGAAAGGAGATTTTGCAATATCCTTCCCCCCAGGAGTGGGGAAGGAATAGGGATTTTGCAGTATCCTTCCCCTGGAGTGGAGTGGGAATGTAGATTTTGCAGTATCCTTCCCCTGCCACGCCCACCAAGCCACGCCCACAGAACAGGTAGTAAAAAAAAAATGTGGATTTCACCACTGATGCGAGGGGGTCTGTCAATATTTTCCCAGCCCTCTTTTTGACTCCTGCAGTAGACAGGTCCTCCATGGAAGGCAGGTTGGTAGCCATGTTTTTTTCTGCCGTTCTAACTATCCGTTGAAGCTGTGTCTGTCTTGTTGGGTTGCAGAGCCAAACCTACTACCTGTGCGTGGATTTGTCATGTGAGGAGGATACAGGGACCTGTTGCCCTCGTTCCCTGGATGGGTGACTGATTTCCAGTAATGTCATTTTAGGCTTCGTGCCCGCGGAAATGCTCTCTCTGAATTGGCACTCCACAAACGGTGTTTGGATTTTTTGTGGGGGGCATGCCAGCAAATCCTTGCCAGTCAGCGTCTTCCAAAAGCATCCATTTAGGTCAGAATTATCTTGAACATCATCTGCTTTCTAGCACCATGTAAGGTGGAGCCTTGGTGGCGCAGTGGTTAGAGTGCAGTACTGCAGCTACTTCAGCTGACTGCTAGTTCAGCAGATCAGCGGATCAAATCTCACCAGGCTCAAGGTTGACTCAGCCTTCCATCCTTCCGAGGTGGGTAAAATGAGGACCCAGTGTTCTGTCCCCGTCTCACACATGCACCCCCACAGACAGGCAACAGCTGACAACAGTTTTATCTGGTATCAGAATTGGCAGCAATCCAGTGACTGACTGCCAGGTATTCTTTACTCACGAGGGGGGAGTTTCTCCCTTCGTCCGGGAACAAAGCCAATACACAATAATCAACAAAGTCCAATAAATACAAAGAAGGTCGTCCGATATCCGTTTTTTGCTTGTCACAGAGCTGAACCAGCCACCACACCCTCTTTTATATCCTGTGGGGTGTGGTCCAGTGACTCAGCCTAATCCCTGGCATGCCTCTTCTTCTGTTGCGTGCGTTTATCTCTGCGACGCTGCCGAGGATCCAGCCAAGACTCATCTCCCTCATCACTGTCCACCTGTGGCTGCGTGGATGTGCTTGGCCCCGGGCCTATCTCTTGACCTTCGGCGGACACCGAAGGCATTGCCAGAGAGGAGGATCCTGGAGAGGGAGGCCTTGCCAATTCCTCTCCTTCACTCTCGGAGTCCTCTCCTGCCGATGACACAGGCTCAGGTAACAGAGCCACAACACCCAGATTGTTGGGGGCAATATGCTATTTAGTATACTGTCTTTGGTGTAAGCCGCCCAGAGTCCTTGGAGAGTGGGCGGCATAGAAATACGAATAATAAATAAATAAATAAATAAATAAATAAAATAAATAAATAAATAAATAAATAAATAAACAAACATAATCAATGCTAGATAACAGAATAACAGAGTTCGAAAGCACCTTAGAGATCAACACAACCACACAGGTCTCTAGGTAACACATCCACACAAGCACTCAGATGCTACCGGTAGTACTTACTGCTCACTATTCCACTCTTTCTAGTTTCACTACAGCTTACTATAAGTTCTCCTACTGCTCTTCCACTACTATCTCTTGGGAGTCCCACTGTTGGAGAATACTATCTCTATTAGCCTTCATTCCCTTTAGAAATCAAAAGGCTCCGGCAATGATTTCCCCCCACCCTTTTCTTTCTGGAAACGCTCCAAGAATCCCCTACCTTATTTTTGGAAAGTCACTGTTGAAACACACTGTACGTTGTGCGTTCACATGGGGTGGAAGGAAGGACGCACAACCCCCCCCTTTCGTTTTACCATCAAATGTTTCACTGTTGAATTATTCATTGTGGACGTAAGTGACTGTGTGGCCCCTGAAATATAATTCCATAGAATCAGCGGAAGAAGAAACGACTCGTGACTTATCTATATCGTTACACTAATTTTCTTTTTTTAAAAAAAAACAAAAACAAAACTCGTGAGCAAGTTTTTAGTTGATGCAGCTAACAACATTTTGAATTAGAGAATAAGTAGCAACTCCAGGTACAGATTAACAGAGGTGGAAGAGACCTTGGAGGTCATCCAGTCCAACCCCCTGCCTAAGCAGGAGACCCCACACCATTTCTGACAGATGGCAGTCCAGTCTCTTCTTGAAAGCCTCCAGAGATGAAGCTCCCACAACTTCTGAAGGCAACTTCTGTTCCATCGATTGATTGTTCTCACCGTCAGAAAATTCCTCCTTATTTCCAGGTTGAATCTCTCCTGGATCAGTTTCCATCCATTGTTCCTTGTCTGGCCTTCGGATGCCTTGGAAAATAGCTTGACCTCCTTCCTCCTCTCTGTGGCAGCCCCTCAAATATTGGAAGATGCTATCCTGTCTCCCCTGGTCCTTCTCTTCACTGGACTAGCCAGGCCCAGTTCCTGCAATCGTTCATCGTATGTTTTAGCCTTCCGTCCCCTCATCATCCTGGTTGCTCTTCTCTGCACTCTTTCTAGAGTCTCAACATCAGTGGTGAAATGTAAAATTTGTTACTACCGGTTCTGTGGGCATGGCTTGGTGGTGGTGGGGTAATGTGACTGGGTGGGCGTGGCCAACTTTTTTTTTTTAACTTTTAAAAGCATTTTTTTCTACAACCTCTTTCGGCTTTTAAAAGCCTCTGACGATCAGGCAACTCAACTGGGATCGTCAGAGGCTTTTCAAAGCATTTTTTTTCCCCCTACAACCTCTTCGGCTGAAGAAGTTGTAGAAAAAATGCTTTGAAAAGCCTCTGACGATCCCAGCTGAGCCGCGCGATCAGAAGGTTTTTTTTTTTTTTACTGTTAAAAGCATTTTTTCTACAACCTCTTCGGCTTTTAAAAGCCTCTGACGATCCAGCAACTCAGCTGGGATCGTCAGAGGCTTTTCAAAGCATTTTTTTTCCTCCTACAACCTCTTCGGCTGAAGAGGTTGTAGGAAAAAATGCTTTGAAAAGCCTCTGACGATCCCAGCTGAGCCACGCGATCATCAGAGGCTTTTTTTTTTTTTTTTACTTTTAAAAGCATTTTTTCGGCCGAAGAGGTTGTAGAAAAAATGCTTTTAAAAGTAAAAAAAAAAACAGCCTCTGATGATTGCGCGGCTCAGCTGGGCATGGGGGGAGGGCCGCAGGGATTTTTGCTACCGGTTCTCCGAACTACCCTCCGCCATCGCTACTGGATCGAGTGATCCGGCCCGAACCAGGAGCATTTCACCCCTGCTCAACATCTTTTTGATAGTGTGGTGACCAAAACTGGATGCAGTACTCTAGGTGTAGTCTTACTAAGGCTTTATAGAGTGGTAATAGTACCTCCCTTGATCTTGATTGCCTCCCTCTGTTCATGCAACTCCTCCCAGTTTAGTTTCCAAGAGAAAAAAACCGAACAGACATTCTTGTTAATGTAGTATCTAGACTTGGAATAAAATACGGCATCCATCATCTCATCAAAATTCAATTAAAAGCCAGATCAGTGTCCAAAGATACAATTTTTTTTCTTTCTTCCACTAAACCATTAATGTTTTTTTTTTGCATTCCGCAAGCGGATTCAGAGGAGAATAAGCAGTTTGTGACTTCTAATTTCATCTTGCATTAGAAGCTTGAGCTACGGTGAATGGTGAGGCTTCGGTGACTCGTTTAATGCATGCTGTCATTGCCCTTCTGCCGAACGGCCACATCTCTTTGGTACCACTTTAAAGGAAGTTTGTTTCACCAAACCAGTTTTTTTTATAAGGGTTGGAACTGGTGAATTTACCCTTCTCAACTCTACGGGTGGGAACTCTACTGGTTCTCTGCCTGGTTACTGGGTGGGCGTGGCCATGGTGGGCGTGGCCTACTCAGCCTCCTGCACCATGGCATGGGGGGGGGGCCTGCTTCGGGCTCCGGAAGCCCTCCGGAAGCTGGAAAGAAGCCCACTTCCAGACTTTCGTGAGACCCGTTTTTTTGCCCTCCCCAGGCTCCGGAGGCTTTTCTTGAGCCTCCGGAAGGCAAAAATGGCCTCCCCCAGGCTCTGGAGGCCCTCCAGAGGCCAGATGTGGGCCCATTTCCAGGAGGCCCGTTTTTCACCCTCTTAGACCCTCCGTGCAGGTGCTGCACTTACCTGGCATTCAAAATGGGTTGTGTGGAGACTCCTGGGAAGGGCGGGACAAGGTGGGCAGGGACAGCCAGTCTTGCAACTACCGGTTCGGCGAACCAGATGTAAAATTAGCATCCGATTCATCCGAACCGGTCCGAACCCGCTGAATCCTACCCCTGGGTATAGATAAGAGAGCCAGTTTGGTATCGTGGTTAAGCTGCTTGGATTAGAAGACCTCCAAGGTCCCTTCTAGGTTGGACTACAAGACCTCCAAGGTCCCTTCCAACTCTGTTGTTCTGTTAAAATAATAAAGATGGGATAAGAACCAAGCTAACAGATACGACGTAGCATGTTGGATGTCTGCGCTCTGAGAATTTAAAGGAAGGTGGAGTCATCAACCGTTGTTTTCACAGGTTCTTTTGTGCAAATGGCTGAACTTCAGCACCTGGACAGCTCCTAAAATGCTAGCGCATTGCATGTTGTCATCCAACTGCAAAGGCCTTATAATGACTTTGATTTGTTGAGTCCCACCAAGTTTCTCAACCTTGACAACTTTCAAGATGGACGGACTTCCATCCCCCAGAATTCCCCGCCCAACGTAAGAGTCATAACGCTCTCCGCGTCTAAGGATCTCCAGGCTGAAATTGATAACATGGTGCCCCCTGGTGGTCAGGATAAGTATCAACCGAGTTCTACGAAGAAAAATCCAAGGACCTGGGATTTTGAGAAGGAAGGAGAGATTGATGGCGGTTAAGAAAATACTAGGAGGATAGGATGATGGAATGGTAAGCCTGGAAGGGACCTTGGAGGTCTTCTAATCCAACCTCCCTGCCCGAGGCAGGAGTCCTCATACCGTGGTCGTCTGATCTTTTCTTGACAACCTCTAGAGATGGAGCATCTACAATTCCAGGAGGACAGCTGTTCCATTAATTAATAGTTCACAGTCAGGAAATTTTTCTTGATTCCCAGGTTGGATCTTCCTCTGGGAAGCTTCCACCTGTTCCTTCTTGTTTCGACTTCAGGTGGTTTGGAGAATATATCAAGGCCCTCTTCCCTATCACAGCCCTTCAAATATTGGAGGATGCTATCATGTCTTCCCTAGTCCATCTCTTCTCTTCTCTTCTCCATTCCATTCCATTCTCTTCTCTTCTAGTTCTATTTGGTTTCTACTTTTCCTTCTCTTCTTCTCTTCTCTTCTGCCTTCTCTTCTCTTCTGTTTCTCTTCTAGTTCTATTTGGTTTCGACTTTTCTTTCTCTCTTCTCTTCTCTTCTCTTCTCTTCTCTTCTCTTCTCTTCTCTTCTCTTTTCTCTTCTCTTCTCTTCTCTTCCTCTCCTCTCTTTTCTTAGCTAAAGCTACCTAGTTCCGCAAGATGTTCATCATATGATTTAGCCTCATCATCTTTGTGGCTCTTCTCTGCACTCTTTCTAGGGCCTGGATTTCAGATAGTCCTTGACTTACAACGGTTCATTTAGTGACTGTTCAAAGTTATATCGGCATGGAGAAAAAGTGACTTACGACTGTTTTTCACCATTACAACCATTATGGCATCTCCACGATCACGTAATCAAAATGAAGATGCTTGGCAACTGACATGTACTTATGCCAGTTGCAGTGTCCACGGGAGCCCCTTGCTCCCCTTTTGCGACCATCTGACAAGCAAAGTCAACGGGGAAGCCAGATTCACTTAACAACCGTGTGACTAGCTTAAGCACTGCAGTGATTAACTTAACAACGGTGGCAAGGAAGGTCGTAAAACAGGGCAGGAATCATTTAACAAATGTCTCACTTAGCAACAGTTATTTTGGACTCAGTTGTAGTCGTAAGGCCAGGACTACCTGTAGTTGGAAATGTCAGATAAAAAATTTAATTTATCTTTGAATCGGAAGTATGTGAAACTTCAAAAATTCGTACTAGAAGCTTAGAGCCCACAACAAGTAGGGTCATCGTACAAAATAATAAATCAAATAATAAAATAAAAATAAGGTTATTATTTATATGTTTATTTGTACTGTGAGGGAGATGAGTAGTTTGATTAAATTTGATGAAATAAATACATTTAAAATATTCCTATACTGTATTCCTTCCAAAAGCCACGAAATCAAAACAGCACCCATTTTAATCCATGTTTATTTATAAATGTAACATTTACTATAAAAGCAGTTGCATTTTAGACAATTTTCTTACTTCCCAGAGCATTTTAGAATAAATATCATTAATAGAGATTAGTGTAATAATTGGTATTTTGAGACTTTGGTGATCTTGTCCGTAACTGAAGCCCCCCATTTTGGCTTACCAGCCATATCAACAGTTATACTGGGTACAGAATTAGTTCTAAATAACAAGAATAATGGGTCCCTAGGAAGTGCTGAGAATGAAGTAGATATAAAAATAATTATGACACGGTTATGTCTGCCATCGAAAGAAACGGAAAGCTACATACAGTTTTTGGGAACGCTTAAAAAAAAAAAAGAACACCCCGTTACATTTATAATATTGCCATGTAAATCACTCTTTAAAAACATGTGTTTAATATTTCAACTCGCTATATAGTGAATTGGTTTTTTTTTTCTTGACACTGCTCTTAAATTCCCCCCACCCCCTCAAAACAACTGAAATAACATATGGGTCACATTCACATCAGCCAGCATCAGTGGGGCCTGAAGAGCGAGCGAACTTCTTAAGAGTCATGAAAAATTAAAAAGATGAAGGAAAACCGGGGTATTTTAATCTATGCTGGTGATTAATCGGTCATTATGGAGAAATAAAAGAAGCCTCTGTAGAAAAGAATATGCGTAGCTCAGGGTTGAACAGAGAAGTGTTGGGTGCTCTCAGAGTTGGGTGGGTGGTGATAGGATATACCAGTTCGTGCGAATCGGTAGCATTATATTACTACCGGTTCGGGCAAACCGGTCTGAACCGACAGCATTTCACCCCGATTGGTTTCCTTGTGGACGTTTCATGACTCAATTAGATCACGTCATCAGTTCTAGATGCTACTCTAGATACTTGCACCAAACCCCACTCCCTCCTTCCACGGATGGTGTAACCTAGTTGGGTCATGAAACGTCTGCAAGAAAAGCAGCCAGCTCAGAAAACATTAAGGATTCCACAAACAGAAGCTTGGATCCATAACTGATTACCGTAACTCAGATTTTGTTACAGGTAAAGCTGGCTGGCTCCATCTCATAATTTACCTTGAAGAAGGCAATGGGCAGCTACGTTCATGGTGGCATTTTCACTTCTAGTTTCTTTTATTAAGAAGGCATGAAAAGGGTCGGTCGATCTGTGAGCGCCGATTATTATTTTGCTCTCAATGAACGCAGGTAGGACTTCAATGGGTGGCTTCCTTTCTTCAGGAATTTGGGAAGAGATCCCAAGGTGATTAATGGACTTACTTCTGAGTAAGCCTCACAGACAAAAGAACGCCGAAGTTTTTGTAACTTTGGCCAAGTTTTTTTTTAAAACAACGAACAGATCTGTTCACGACCCCAAAATCATGTTTTTTGCTCCTTCCAGATGTGCTGATCTGTATATTTTCTAAAGAGCTTAAACACACCCAAGTGTGCAGTGGGTTGTGCAAAGTTGTGTAGATCCACATAAAAGCCCACTGCGATCAAAGAACTTGGCCAAATCTCTTTACATTGTATCCTGGAAACAAAATCATGGTTGCGCATGCACAAATCCAAAAGCTACAAGTACCACTTCCTCGTTCTTCATGATGAGCCTGTCTCGCCACAAAAGGGGTGGCGAAAACACACACAGAAACCACAATTTAACCCAAAGCACACCACTGGGGTGACTAGCGATTCCCTTACCACCATCCGTACAGATGTCAAAAATATGTACTTATTACAATTAACCTGTATTCCCCACTTCCAAGTTAAACATCCTCCCAAAAAGCAACTTAACGAGAGATGTAAAGGTTTGCAAACAAAAACATCTGTGTTAAGTCAGACACAAAAATGTCCTTTTTCTTTTACAAAGCAGATGTTAACAGCTGTTGCGATGATCAAAGCAATGCCAGTAGCCATTTTTCCTGTGACCCAAAATAGCGCACAGCCATCCCTTCGGAACATTAAGACATGTTGTGACCCGCCAGCAGTCAGCGGAGCTGGCAGCAGAGTCGGACAGTGAGGAGGTTGGGGAGGAATATGGGCCAGTCCTGGGGGCTGGGGAGAGCTCAGATGAGGGCTCTGCGTCGGAGGCAGAGAGGGAGCTAGACAGCAGTGAGGCAGAGGAACAGCTGAAGCCTGTTCCCAGTGTGCACATGTGCAGAGCTGCCAGAAGACAAGAACAACTAAGAAAGCAGGGTCGACTCAGGAGTAAAGCCACACCTTGGAGGTGATTGGCCCCTCCCATAGGAAACAAAAGAGGAACAAACGGGGAGTGGGCTTTTGCAGGAAACAATTCATTCATTCCGTGACTCACACATTAAGTGTGAAAAACGGTCCTAAGTCACTTTTTTCAGTGCCGACGTAACTCTAAATGGTCACTCAGCGAATGGTTGTAAGTCAAGAACTATCTGTACTGGCATGCACAGAAGGTAAAAAACACATTACTTCCTGGTTATAACTAGGAAGTAATGACTCCCGGGCGGTGTCATCGCTGAACCACCAGCCAAGATCGCTACTGGATCGTGCGATCCGGTCCGATCCGGGAGCATTTCACCCCTGAATTCAGGGTTTCTCTTAAGGTGGATTTAGGATTTATTACAAGGGGAGCCCATTTTACACTCTCACCACTTCTCTGGAGAGCAGAGGTGGGTTTCATATAATTTTACCACCAATTCGCCCAAACCGGCTGAATACCACTACTGGCAGAGAAGGATGGGAAATTTTGGAGATCTCCTCAAATTATTCCCTACCACGTTACTAAACTGGTTACTGCAGAATTTCCATTTCACAGTTACTGAGATTTCAACCTCATTGTAGAATAACTGCAAAAGGGGCGTGGTAATGTTATTTATTTTCCCCGGTAAAAAAATGAAACACAGAGTTTTATCTTAAGTTTAAACCTGAAACCAGGGGTGGGTTCTAAAATTTTTTACTACTGGTTCTGTGGGCGTGGCTTATTTTGTGGGCGTGGTTTGATGGTCATGTGACAATTCTTTAGGACTTAGCAGAGGTACTGGTCTACCAGGCTTTTAACTGCTTGCAGAGCTGTACCGGTCTACCCATTTGTTGAGCATCCTGGTCTACTCATTTGTTTTTGGAGGTACTGGGCTACCCATTTGTTTTTGGAGGCACTGGTCTACCCATTCGTTTTTGGAGGCACCGGTCTACCCATTCGTTTTTGGAGGCACCGGTCTACTCATTTGTTTTTGGAGGCACCGGTCTACTCATTCGTGTTTGGAGGCACCGATCTACTCATTCGTTTTTGGAGGCACTGGTCTACTCATTTGTTTTTGGAGCATCCCGTCTACCATCACACTGCCTTTTAACACTGATCAGCTGTAGGGCGGCCCTTTGAAGCTCCGCGGCAAGAGTTTAAACAGTTTTTTTCCTTCTAGCCAATCAGCTGGGACTCAGGAGGCAGAGAATAGATTGGGGCGGGGCCAAATAAAAGGTAAGAATAATGTGGGCGGGGCGGGAGGGCCCAGCTCCCGAACAAAGAGAACCGTTTCGGTGACATCATATTGTCACCGCTACCGGCTCGGCCGAACCGGGCTGAACCGGGAGGAACCCACCACTGCCTGAAACGGTTAGCAAAAGTCGTCTTAAAAAAAAACCAAACCAGGTGCCATCTGTCAGATAGTTGGGGAGAACCGCCGAATGTTTATAGGATTGGTTTTTGTGAAAATGCCAACATTGTATGTAGATGATCTGTTACTACAAGAAGCCCGGTTTTAGGTTTTCGGAGACGGCGTGACTGAAGGGGAAATAATTTATGGAGAGAATCCTTACCCTCCACGGAAGGCAATATTTAGTAAAAGGTTTCAAGAATTACAACGTGTTTTATCAAACTAGTCTGTATTAAAAAAGTTACCTCTTTAGTAATAAACGGAAAAGTTGATCTCTATGATGCTGCTCAACCTCCTCCCGAGAACTCAGTTAATGAAAGTAATATATTGGCATATTAGAGGGTATCTACAAAGTTTTGCAGATATCTGCATATCTGCAAAGTTTGCGTTAAAACTTCAAATTCTCCGCTTCTAGGAAATGAAAACATCATTTATTGCCTCTTCGTTCCTTTCAAAATATCGGGTTTGAAAAACCAAGCGCGACTGATATTTTGGAAGGCGCTTTGCTGGGAGGGAAAAGTGCTTAACCGTGCAGCCGCAGACTTCATACATGTAACGTAAGTGAACGCAGGAAATCAAAGGATGTATCGCGTGAAGAAAGAGGCGTTTGAGCCTTTCGACCCACGAGCTTGGAGAGGGAGTCCAAGAGCTACGGAGTCCATGGATTTGAGCTCTTACACGCCATTGTGGCAAACAGCCTCAGGACTCAAAGGATGATGGTCCTCCTTGGAGAACATCTTACGCGGAACTGAGATCCGGGTCACAAAGTGGTTGGCTGGCCAGCAGCTACATTTTGGGAGAGAGAGAGGGAGAGAGAAGGGAGAGAGAGAAGGATAAGAGAGAGAGAAAGGAGAGAGAAGGGGCAGAGAAAGAGAGAGAGAGAAGGAGGGAGGGAGAGAGAAGGGGAGAGAGAAAGAGAGAGAGAAGAGACAGACAGAAAAGGAGAGGGGAGAGAGAAAAAGAGTGAGAGAGAAAGGAGAGAGAAGGGTAAGACAGATAGAAAGGAGAGGAAGGGGAAAGAAAAAGAAAGAGAGGGAAGGAGAGACAGACAAAAGGGGGGAAAGAAAAAAGGAGAGAGAGAAGGGCAAGAGAGAGAGAAAGGAGAAAGAAGGGGCAGAGAAAGAGAGAGAAAAAAGGAGTTGGAGAGAAGGGGAGAGAGAAAGAAAGAGAAAAGGGGAGAGAGAAGGGACAGAGAGAAAAGGAGAGGGGAGAGAGAGAGAGAGAAAGAGAAAGAGAAAGGAGAGAGAAGGGTAAGACAAAGAAAGGGGAGAGAAAGAGAGAGAAACAAGAGAGAGAGAGAAGGAGGGAGGGGGAGAGAGAAAAAGAGTGAGAAAAAGAGAGGGAAGTTGAGAGAGAAAAGGGGAGAGAGAGAGAAAGGAGGGAGAGAGAGAAGGGGAGAGAAAGAGAGAGAGACAGAAAAGAGAAGGAGGGAGGCAGAAAGTAGGAGAGAGAGAAAGGAGAGAGAAAGAGGGGGAGGGAAGGAGAGAAAAGGGGAGAGAGAGAGAGAAGGGGAGAGACCGACAGCAAGAGGAGAGAGAGAGAAAGGAGGGAGAGAGAGAAGGGGAGAGAAAGAGAGAAAAAGAGAGAGAAGGAGGAAGGGAGAGAGAAGGAGAGAGAAAAAAAGATTGATAAAAGAGACAGCGGGAGAGAAGGAGGGAGGGAGGGAGAGAGAGAAAAGGGGGAGAGAGAGAAAAGGAGAGAGGGGAGAAAGAGGAGAAAGAAAGGAGGGAGGGAGGGAGAGAGAGAAGGCGGAGAGAGAAAGAGTGAGAGGATTTATTTACATCTTAAACAACAATGCTACAAACTGAAATACACCACAATTAACCTAAAAGCCAAGATGACCTCCCCGCCAAAGGAACAACAGACTGAAATAAAAGAGGACAAATTTGCAAATGCCCGGATTTCTCCATTTTTTTTTTTTTTGAGTTGAGAATTTCCAACTCTTATGGAAAGCAATGCTGTGTTTCCCCGTCTCTATTCAACTACAGGTATTTGCCACTATTGCAAATAAAGCATTTTACCTTGGTGTGCTCCTACCTATAAGGCTCAGTTGGGGCAGACAGGCTAAGAAAATGCCAGAAACCACCTTTCTGGCTGAAACAGTAAAAGAATCAAGATGGATTTTTTGTGTGTGCTAAGAAGGGCTTTGGATACTTACTTCTGGATTTGATGTAACAATCACTGCAGGTGAGGAGGCCGTTTTTGATCCGGACGTCCGTTCCGGTTGCTGCGTCTCCAAGCTGTCCCTTACAAATTCCACACTACGCACGGAAAAAAAGAAGGACGCATATTTTTTATTTAGCGGCTGTTAACGGCAATTCTACTTAGAATAGAATAACAAGAGTTGGAAGGGGCTTTGGAGGTCTTCTAGTCGTACCCCCCCTGGTCGCGAGACACCTACCCTGAAGCACTGAATATGGAAATAAAGACCAAGGCTCTCGATAATCATGGCGGCTCCTTTTCCGAGGGGGAGCCCACAGTTGGAACAGAGTTTCTTCCCACTGATGGATCTGAAACGATAAAATGGGGGTTGAAGTCTTTCCGGGTGATTTACGACAATCCAGAAACCCTCAACTTAAATGACCAGCATCGAGCGCATCATTTCCGTGGCGAAGTGAAACGTCGGTTAGGTGGGTTTTGCTTGCCCCCTCACCCCCATTTTACGACTTTCCTTGCCACGGTTGCTATAAGCCAGGGGTGTCAAACTCAATTTCATTGAGGGCCGCATCAAGGTTGGATTTGACCTGTGGCCAGGAGGGGCGTGGCCAATTTGACGTGACTCATGTCGGGGAGCGCTCTGCCAGCAAAAACGGGCTCCCGAGCTCCGTTTTCAGCTGCGACAGCCTCCTGCAACCCTCCGCCAGTGAAAACGGACCTCGGGATGGCTGCGTGCGATCCTCCCGAGATCCGTTTTCGCTGGCAGAGGCACTGCGGGCTGGTCCTTCATTGTTTCCAGGGTGCCCCCATGGGCCAGATCTAAGCACCTCGTGGCCCTTGAGTTTGACGCCCCTTCTTATAAGCGAATCACGGCCATTGTTAAGTTAGCAGGACGGCTGTTAAGTGAAGCCACATTTTCACAAAAACCAATCCTATAAACATTCAGCAGTTCTCCCCAACTAATTATATATCAATGGAAAGACAATTTAATCAAGAATGTAATGCAATAACTTTTAGGAAGGATTTGCTCTTAGAAAAGCAGTTACAGTATAAAGAAGAAAAGTGAAGCACGTAGAAAAAACGAGATATGCAAAAATTATCACCCTGTCATTTAATCCTTAGTTGGGTAACTTTTAGCATGAATGACGGCCTTACAACCTCTTCCCATGGAGGGAACCAAGTCTTTTAGTTCTGCAGCTGTTCTCATGTTGAATGATGGCTTCTATTAACTGGGTTTTATTGCTGGGTCGCTTCTGACTAACAAGTTTCTTTCGTTGGCTCTATAGATTTTCAATTGGGTTAAGGTCTGGGCTATTCCCAGGCCATTCCAGCAGTGGAATAGGATTATCTTGAAACTCCCCCCAAAAAATTGTTTTATTAGCCACCAAACTTCAAAAATACACTTTTCCCAAAAGGTTTCCACAATTTTGGCTACAACGGCTAGTTTAATGTTGTCCTTCTCAAGTTGTCGTCATCTTCGAGGAGCAAATGTATAAATGAGTATAAATGTTAAAGGTAAAAGTTCCCCTTGCACATGTGTGCTGGTTGTTCCTGACTCTAGGGGGCGGTGCTCACCTCTGTTTCAAAGCCGAAGAGCCAGCGCTGTCCGAAGACGTCTCCGTGGTCATGTGGCCGGCATGACTCAACGCCAAAGGTGCACGGAACGCTGTTCCCTTCCCACCAAAGGTGGTCCCTATTTTTCAACTTGCATTTTTTAACGTGCTTTCGAACTGCTAGGTTGGCAGAAGCTGGGACAAGGAACGGGAGCTCACCCCGTTACGCGGCACTAGGGATTCGAACCGCTGAACTGCCGACCTTTCGATCGACAAGCTCAGCGTCTTAGCCCCTGAGCCACTGCGTCCCTTTTTTATAAACGTTACAAATAAAATAAATATAGATCTGTACAGCATAGGTCCACGACGGCATCAATTAAACCTTAGGTGTGTAATTGGCTGGCAAAATGTTTTGTTACCTGTTAGACGATTGGCTTTGGACGGTGGGAGAACGTGGGGATGATGGGCCAGATCTGGAGCTGCCTTGGGAAGTTGGCCTAGAGTATAAACAAGACATGAATTCTTTGTAGTAAAGCTCAGAGAGCACCAAGAACCTCACCAAGCCATGGAGGCCAACAAGACAGTATGTGACTTCCACAAACATCACCCCCAAAATATAGTGGGGGTGAATTTCCAATGGTGTAACTTTCTGCTTTATAAAAAGGGTGAGCGTGGGACAGTGGTGAAATCCAATTTTTTTTACTACTGGTTCTGTGAGCGTGGCTTGGTGGGCGTGGCAGGGGAAGGATACTGCAAAATCTCCATTCCCGCCCCACTCCTGTGGGAAGGATACTGCAAAATCCCCATTCCCATCCCACTCCAGGGGAAGGATACTGCAAAATCCCCATTCCCTCCCCACTCCAGGGGGAAGGATACTGCAAAATCCCCATTCCCCCCCCCAGTCCTGATGGAAGGATACTGCAAAATCCCCATTCCCTCCCCACTCCTGGGGGAAGGATACTGCAAAATCCCCATTCCCTCCCCACTCCTGGGGGAAGGATACTGCAAAATCCCCATTCCCTCCCCAGTCCTGAGGGAAGGATACTGCAAAATCCCCCATTCCCTCCCCACTCCTGGGGGAAGGATACTGCAAAATCCCCATTCCCTCCCCAGTCCTGAGGGAAGGATACTGCAAAATTCCCATTCCCTCCCCACTCCTGAGAGAAGGATACTGCAAAATCTCCATTCCCACCCCACTCCAGGAGAAGGATACTGCAAAATCCCCATTCCCACCCCACTCCAGGGGAAGGATACTGCAAAATCTCCATTCCCTCCCCACTCCTGGGAAAAGGATATTGCAAAATCTCCATTCCCACCCCACTCTAGGGCCAGCCAGAGGTGGTATTTGCCGGTTCTCTGAACTGCTCAAAATTTCTGCTACCAGTTCTCCAGAACCTGCGGGATTTCACCCCTGGTGTGGGAACGAGCTGCCTTCAACTTACAGAAAAGAAGCAGGTTCCAAATTTTCAGCCGTTGATCAGTGACCTCATCATATCATAGTCAGGCCTGCTGAAATCTCGGAGCTCCAGACCTGCGTTAGCAGATCTGCAATGTTTCACTGACATCTACTGACCAAATTCAGTACTGTTGAGATCTTTCTCCAGAAAAAAACTAGCTCTCTTTGGATGGGAGAAGCCAGAAGATTCCAAAGAGGTCAGCTGTCTTCAAGTCAACTCAACAGGTTGATCCTAGATTGTTTTGGATTCTGACGTCTCCGTGGTCACGTGGCCGGCATGACTCAACGCCAAAAGCGCACGGAACGCTGTTACTTCCCACCAAACGTGGTCCCTTATTTTTCTACTTGCATTTTTTTTTACGTGCTTTCGGACTGCTAGGTTGGCAGGAGCTGGGACAAGTCACGGGAGCTCACCCCGTTCCGCGGCACGAGGGATTCGAACCGCTGAACTGCCGACCTTTTCGATCGACAAGCTGAGCGTCTTAGCCGCTGAGCCACCGCGTCCCTTTCTATTCTATAATCTGGCCTTAAATCAGATGGAAAGGGAATTAGAAAATCAGTTTCACCTAAGCCATGTTGGCTAAATTTAGGGTTAATGTTTACCAGCCCTCTTCTCTGGTGTTTAATCCATCTACCTAAATTCTTTAAAAATAAATCAATAAATAAACAAAAAGAAATTGGCGGGTATTTGATTCTGCAATCTCTCGTCTGGTTTCTGATGGGTTACATCCGGGAACTTCAATCCAAGATATGCCATTTCTACGGACTGTTTGCTCCGATGTCAGTTCTGCTATAAATTAAATGTTTACAAGCTGCCCAGCATGGGAACCGGGACATTCAAAATGCACTTACCTCTTAACTTCTTTCGGGGAACTGACCGGCTGGCTTAAATTATACCCCGGCTGTGAATCTTTTTGTCTGAAGTCTGAAATGCCAGGGCTCCGTTCTGCTGGTAGTGGTTGGTTCCACAGGACATCTGAACGGGAAGGTTTTAAATTAGGGATTGAGATGCACACAGCAGTTCATAAGGAAAGTGATTCTGAACTCTACATAGTTATGCAGGAGGAGGAGGAGGAGGAGGAGGAGGAGGAGGAGGAGGAGGAGGAGGAGGAGGAGGAGGAGGAGGAGGAGGAGGAGAGGGGGCAGGGAAAGAAAAAAGAGGAAAAGGAAGGGTGGAAGGGAAAGGAAGAGGAAGAGGAGGAGCAGGAGGATGGGAAGAAAAGAAGAAGGATGGGAGAGAGAGAGAGAGAGGGAGGGAGGGAGGGAGGGAGGGAGGGAGGAAGGAAGGAAGGAAGGAAGAAAGAAAGAAAGAAAGAAAGAAAGAAAGAAAGAAAGAAAGAAAGAAAGAAAGAAAGAAAGAAAAGAAAGAAAGAAAAAGAAAGAAAGAAAGAAAAGAAAGAAAGAAAGAAAGAAAGAAAGAAAGAAAGGAAAAGGAAGGAAGGAAGGAAGGAAGGAAAGAGGAGGAGGAACAAAAGGATGGGAGGGAAAGAAGGATGGAAGAGGCAGAGACAGAAAGAAAGAGAGGGAAAGAGAAAGAAAGAAAGAAAAGAAAGAAAGAAAGAAAGAGAAAAAGGAAGGAAGGAAGGAAGAAAGAAAGAAAGGAGGAGGAGGAACAAAAGGATGGGAGGGAAAGAAGGATGGAAGAGACAGAGACAGAAAGAAAGAGAGGGAAAGAGAAAGAAAGAAAGAAAGAAAGAAAGAAAGAAAGAAAAAAGGAAGAAAGGAAGGAAGAAAGGAAGAAAGAAAGAAAGAAAGGAGGAGGAGGAAAAGGATGGGAGGTAAAGAAGGATGGAAGAGACAGTGACAGAAAGAAAGAGAGGGAAAGAGAAAGAAAGGAAGGAAGGAAGGAAGGAAGGAAGGAAGGAAGGAAGGAAGGAAGAAAGGAAGATAGGAGGAGGAACAAATGGATGGGAGGAAAAGAAGGATGGGAAGGATGGAAGAGACAGAGACAGAAAGAAAGAGAGGGAAAGAGAAAGAAAGAAAGAAAGAAAAAAAGAAGAAAGGAAGGAAGAAAGAAAGGAAGAAAGAAAGGAGGAGGAGGAGGAGGAGGAGGAAAAAGATGGAAGGTAAAGAAGGCTGGAAGAGACAGTGACAGAAAGAAAGAGAGGGGAAGAGAAAGAAAGGAAGGAAGGAAGGAAGGAAGGAAGGAAGGAAGGAAGGAAGGAAGGAAGGAAGGAAGGAGGAGGAACAGGAATAAGAAGATGGGAGGGTAAGAATGAGAAGGATGGGAGACACAGAACAGACAGAAAGAGAGTGAGTGAGAGAAAGAAAGAAAAAAGAAAGAAAGAAAGAGAAAGAAAGAGAAGAGGAGGAGGAAGGAAAGAGAAGGGAAAGGATAAGGGAAAAGGAAAGGAGGAAGAGGCCTTTTCAAAATTGTACAGAATCAAACTATTTTGTCTTTTAAGGGGGGAAATAAACTTACAGCTCAGACCGAGCTGAGAAATTTTGGGAAAGAAAGGGGCGGGGGGGGCAGGACGAAAGGCAGAACCCAAAAGAGGAAAGGACTTCAAAAAGCACGCTAGCATGTTTCACATAGCTGTACTTCATTTACCGTTGACATTTCCACGCTAGTCTGCATTTTACCGCTCCAGAAGTTCAGTTCAAACTTGGTGCAAGGATTCATGCATTTCTTCCCACCAGGTAGATACAACACCGGTGAGGAGAAAACGAGATAAGTGTAGTTAAAAAGCCAAAACTTTTGATATAAAACCACCACCGACCTGGACATAGAGGCAGAGACATATTCTTAGGTGATCTGTCTCCTGGGCTGGGGATTTGCTCTTTCTGTATCCAATTCAGGCCTTCGAGATATTCTTCCTGATTCACAGTGCTGAGGAGCAGAAAATATATTGTAGAAAGGTGGAAAAAGTAAAGGTAAAGGTTCCTCTCGCACATATGTGCTAGTCGTTCCTGACTCTAGGGAGCAGTGCTCCTCTCCGTTCCAAAGCCGAAGAGCCAGCGCTGTCCGAAGACATCTCCGTGGTCATGTGGCCGGCATGACTCAATGCCAAAGGCGCACGGAATGCCGTTACCTTCCCACCAAAGGGGGTCCCTATTTTTTCTACTTGCATTTTTTTACGTGCTTTCGAACTGCTAGGTTGGCAGAAGCTGGGACAAGTCACGGGAGCTCACCCCGTTACGCGGCACTAGGGACTCGAACCGCTGAACTGCCGACCTTTTCGATCGACAAGCTCAGCGGCTTAGTCACTAAGTCACCGCGTCCCTTTTAGAAAGGTGGAAAACAATACGGCTAATCCTCGATTTACAGCAGTTCATTTAGCGACCATTTGAAGTTACAATGGCCCTGAAAAAAATAACTTATAACCATTTTTTTTACACTTACGACCTCATGGTCACGGGATCAGAATTCAGACGCTTAGCAACTGACTCACATTTACGACAGGCGCGGTGTCCCGGGGGTGGGGGTCACGTGATCCCCATTTGCGACCTTCCGACAAGCAAAGTCAATGGGGAAGCCCGATTCACTTAACAACTGTGTGACTTAACTACCGATTCACCCGAACCGGCTGAATCCCGGTTCCACTGAATATGTCCCTTATGAAATTTCTTTTGTTTTTACACACCTCGCGTTCTCCTCTCGCGGTTGGTATTCCTTGTATTTTGCGCCATCTTGTTCACAGGATAACGTCTTCAGTTTTGCCTCTTCGTTTGGCTTCTTATCGTCTTCCGAGTAACTTAGGTCAATCAAATTCTACCGAAACAAATAATAGGTTATAAGGTTTACCTCAGAGGGCCAACATCTTCCCCTCAGCGGGCTACAAGAGCTAAGCCTTTAAAGCCACAATTTGGTATCCTATCTGTCTAAGAATTCAATCTCATTTACCGTCTTATTAACCAAACAATCTATCTGTTGCTTCTTGTCCTGTCTTCTTTTGCTTTGGAGAATAAGTTGACCCCCCTCTTTTCTGTGGCAGCCCCTCAAATATTGGAAGACTGCTGCTATCATGTCACCCCTCGTCCTTCTCTTTGTTAGACTAGACATTCCCAGTTCTTCAACCGTTCTTCACATACATTTTTCTTAAAGGCAAGGTTAAAATAATAACTTTATAACAATAGCACTTGGATTTATATACCGCTTCACAGTGCTTTTATAGCCCTCTCTATGCGGTTTACGGAGTCAGCCTCTTGCCCCCAACAATCCGGGTCGTCATTTGACCAACCTCGGAAGGATGGAAGGCTGAGTCAACCTTGAGCCGGTCAGGATTGAACTGCTGGCAGTCGGCAGAGTTAGCCTGCAATACTGCATTCTAACCACTGGGAAGGAAGGAAGGAAGGGAGGGAGGGAGGGAGGGAGGGAGGGAGGGAGGGAGGGAGGAAGGAAGGAAGGAAGGAAGGAAGGAAGGAAGGAAGGAAGGAAGGACTAGCAATAGCACTTAGATTTATATACCGCTTCACAGTGCTTTTACAGCCCTCTCTAAGTGGTTTACAGAGTCAGCCTCTTGCCCCCAACAATCCGGGTCCTCATTTGACCGACCTCGGAAGGATGGAAGGCTGAATCAACCTTGAACCCATCAGGATCGAACTCTTGGCA
>NW_027256888.1:3795673-4006371 GCF_029215685.1 Pituophis catenifer annectens
AAGGTTAATTTAAAAAAAAAAAAGTGCATCGTGGGCACTAGCTACAGAAAAAACAGCCCGCCTGCTTTCACGTCAGGAGAAAATAATTCTTCTTGAACGTTTTTCCTGCATCAAGCTGTGTTAACTACAGCGGTGAAAATTGCAAACTATAAAACGAAGCGGGCATGTTTTTGCCTACCCCCTTATTATTAATTTAGAAGCAAATAACTACATCTCGAATCGTGCAGTTAGTTAATTACTTTCTAGGGATTTCTTAATTGAGGGATACCCACGATTCATATCCAAAGCTGCTGAGAATTCGCGGGTGTTTCTTTTCTCCCGCTTGTCTGACGGGAGGGGAAAAAAAATCGAGCGCGACTTCTTTAGCAACGGAAATTCTACTCCTAACTTGCGTTACTACTTCTGTTTGATCTGGAGGAAAGGATTTCTTTAATTTCCTTGCATGACCGAGAAGTAAGATGAGGATAGTTTTAAGCAGAGAGGAGCTTAATCCAACCTTATTTGGGTTTAGCACAGTGGTGAAATTCAATTTTTTTTTTACTACCGTTTCGGTGGGCATGGCTTGGTGGGCGTGGCTTGGTGGGCGTGGCAGGGGAAGGATACTGCAAAATCTCCATTCCTTCCCCACTTCTGGGGAAGGATATTGCAAAATCCCCATTCCCTCCCCACTCTGGGACCAGCCAGAGGTGGTATTTGCCGGTTCTCCGAACTACTCAAAATTTCCACTACTGGTTCTCCAAACTACTCAAAATTTCCACTACCGGGTCTCCGAACTACTCAAAATTTCCACTACCGGATCTCCAAACTACTCAAAATTTCCGCTACCGGATCTCCGAACTACTCAAAATTTCTGCTACCCGGGTCTCCGAACTACTCAAAATTTCTGCTACCCCCGGGTCTCCGAACTACTCAAAATTTCCACTACCGGTTCTCCAGAACCTGTCTGTTGTGGTCCGTCAGCAGCCTGAGGAGCTGGCAGAGGAGTCGGACAGTGAGGAGGCTGAGGAAGAACAGGGGCCAGTCCTGGAGGCTGGGGAAGGCCCGGATGAGGGCTCTGTGTCGGAGGCAGAGATGGGGCCAGGGCCATTGGGGAGTGATGCGCGGACTCCAGAGCCTCCAGAGGCTGACAGTAGAGAGGCAGAGGAACAGGAGGAGCCTGTTCCTAGTGCACGTATGAGAAGAGCTGCCAGAAGGCAAGAGCAGCTACAGCAAAGAGGAAGACTCGGATGTAAGGCCAGGAGATGTTTGGCCCCTCCCATAAGGCTTAAAAGACCAGCAACGGCTCTTGGGCTCTTTGTCAGAAAACAACGTTGATAGACTTATTCTTGTCTTGCTGCACTTGTCGACGTCTTCTGCTTCTGAACTTTTGCCAAGAGAAGCCTGCCTAATTATACCAAGGTTGGTGATTAGACTGACGAATTTGTGTTATGAGGAATTTGTTTTAATTTAGTTTGGTTTAGTTTAATTTAGTTTTCCTATCACCTTCTTCCTCCTCTTTCTTCTTCTTCTTCTCCTCCTCTTCTTCTCCTTCCTCTTTCATCTTCCTCCTCCTTCTTCTTCTCTTCCTTCTCCTCCTCTTCTTCTTCCTTCTTCTTCCTCCCTCCTCCTCTCCACAAAACCCACTCCCTTCTACCTCTGATGATTGATGACGTGACCAACTTGGGTAATGAAACGTCTGCAGGAAAGCCACCAAGCTTGGAGGACCCCAAAGCCCCCACAGTTCAACCCTGAGCTGAGTAAACAGGAGTGTTTACTGTACTTTACTGTAAGAGCCGGGGTGGCACAGTGGTTAGAGTGCAGTGCTGCAGCTACTTCAGCTGACTGCTAGTTCAGCAGATCAAATCTCACCGGCTCAAGGTTGACTCAGCCTTCCATCCTTCCGAGGTGGGTAAAATGAGGACCCAGATTGTTGGGGGAAATATACTATTTAGTACACTGTTGATTGTTGTAAGCCGCCCAGAGTCCTTAGAGAGTGGGCAGCATAAAAATATGATTAATAAATTAACAATAAATACTTTAAAAAGGCCCATTTGGAAAATCCTACCCAGAAACGTTTCTTCCGATTCAGTTCTCTCTTTTCGGCGGGCTGGTTCAGCTTCTTCCGTGAAGGAGTCCTGCAGAAAAAAGTATTGAATTCATGGTTAAAGCAGAAGCCAAAGAAATGTATTCATTCATTTATTCTGCTTCTATCCTGCCACAATCAAATGACTCTCTACCGTTTGAATATGCTTTTAGGATTCAGTAACTTGGCATTTCGATTTAAAGAAAGCAATTTGCGGTAAAGTAAGATCGCAAATTAACGAAGGTTTTAAATTTTTTTTCAAGGGTTGCTTTGTTAGGCCAAACACCTGCAGGTAAGTCCTTGACTTACAACAGCTTGTTTAGTGACTGTTCAAAGTTACGACGGCACTGGGAAAAGTGAATTATGTCCATTTTTTTACCCTTATGACCATCGCAAGATCCTCGTGGTCAAGGGGGGAAACCAGATTAAATTTAACAACCGTGTTACTAACTGAACAATTGCAGTGATTCGCTTAACAATTGTGGCAGGAAAGGTCATAAAATGGGGCACTTAACAAATGTTTCGCTTAGCAGCAGGAATTCTGGGCTCAATTGCGGTCATACATCGAGGACTTCCGGCAGGCCTGGGGCCGTTGATCTTGTTGTTGCAATCTTGCAAGATCCGACCATGAATGGTATGCATGGGCTTTTAATGTTTTTTTTAAAAAATGTTTTTATGATGTTTTTTTTAAATAATTTTCCTATGTTCTTTGTTGTATTATTTTTGTTGTAAGCCACCCAGAGTCCCTTGGGAGTTGGGTGGCATAGAAATTCGATAACTTAAATTAAATAATTAAATTAAATTAAATTAAATTAAATTAAATTAAATTAAATTAAATTAAATTAAATAAATTAAATTAAATTAAATTAAATTAAATTAAATAATTAAATTAAATTAAATTAAATAAATTAATTAAATTAAATTAAATTAATTAAATTAAATTAAATTAAATTAAATTAAATTAAATAATTAAATTAAATTAAATTAAATTAAATTAAATAAATTAATTAAATTAAATTAAATTAATTAAATTAAATTAAATTAAATTAAATAATTAAATTAAATAAATTAAATTAAATAATTAAATTAAATTAAATTAAATTAAATTAAATTAAATTAAATTAATTAAATTAAATTTTATTAAATTAAATTAAATTAAATTAAATTAAATTAAATTAAATAATTACCTGTATTGACTTCAAACAATAAACTGATAGTTAGAAGTCAACTACCCAGAGGCCTAAGTTTACAAATACTTGGAGAACCATTTATCTTCCCCCACCTGGCTCCTGCTAACCCAAGTATCTGGCCCTTACAACTTGCTCTCTGTGTACACCGTGTTCGATTAAGCTCTTCTGAACCAGCTCGGGAGTGGCGGAATCCGCGCTTCCTTCCGTGGATCCCCCCTGCGATTCGACCACGCGGTCAGACTTGGTGGAAAGGCTGGGGGAAGGTTCAAAGAGAAAGGCTGAGCAGTCCTTGTCTGGCTCGTCTTCCACGCCGTTGCTCGCTTCTCCGTTCACGGAGATCTTTCCATCCACCTGCATTTCGAAACCCAAAAGCAGATGAGAATTATTAGGCTCGGAGGCCATCTTGGGTTAGTTCTAATGAGAAGGAAAATGGTTAGGACTACAAAATTGCCCTCTCTATATCTCATCTATAACTGTTGGTCCATCTGTCCATCCATCCATCATTTATCTCATCTATCACTTGTCTGTCTGTCCATCCATCCATCCATCTGTCCGTCCATCCATCCATCCATCATCTATCTCATCTATCATCTGTCTGTCTCTCTGTCCATCCATCCATCCATCCCATCCATCATCTCTCATCTGTCTATCTGTATGTCCATCCATCTATCCATCCATCTATCCATCCATCCATCCTTTTCACCTGTCTATCTGTCCATTCATCATCTATCTCATCTCTCATCTGTCTGTCTCTGTCTATCCATCCATCCATCCGTCCGTCCACCCATCAACTATCTCATCTATCTATCATCTATTATATCTGTCCATCCACCCACCCACCCATCCATCTAATCCATCATGTTCCATCTGTCTATGTGTATGTCCATCATCCATCATCTTTCACCTGTCTATCTGTCCATCCATCATCTATCTCATCTATCATCTGTCTCCATCCATCCATCCATCTATCCATCCATCATCTATCTCATCTATCTCATCTATCTATCTATTGTCCGTCCGTCCGTCCATCCATCCATCTATCCATCCATCCATCTATCCATCCATTATCTGTCTCATCTATCATCTGTCTGTCTCCATCCATCCATCCATCTATCCATCCATCATCTATCTCATCTATCTATCTATCTATCTATTGTCCGTCCATCCATCCATCCATCCATCTATCCATCCATTATCTGTCTCATCTATCTATCTACCTATTGTCCGTCCATCCATCCATCCATCCATCCATCCCTATCTCCCTAAACTTGCATGCTGCCCATCTCGCTGGGGGCCTTCTTCTTTTCATATCTTAACCCACCTTGAAGTTTCTCAAAATCTCTTGGGTATCCTTCGGCTGGGAGTAAGGCTTGGGCGTCATCAGAGGCATAGCCATGGAGCCTGAGGGTCTTCTTGAGGAGGGGGAGCCGGTGGACGTGCTGGCCTCTGATCCATCGGTGGGGATGATGGTGGCTTCAAACTTGGCAGTGAATTTTGGGGCTGGGAGTGACTGCTGCCGTAAATATCGGAGGGGGTTAGGGTCCTTGGATGGGGAGGATGAATTTGGCTCAACAGAATGGCTTCTTTCCAAAAGTTTTGGCATCTCCAAGCGTTCAAGGACAGCTTCGCTAATGGTGAACCTCTCGATGTAATGCTGGAGTATCCTATCTGCCTCTTCTTGAGATCTGGCATTCTTGTAGGCTTCGTGAAGTTCTCTTTCACGCTTCTCTCTGTTTTTGAAAGTAACGGAAACAAGATGGCGGAATGTTTACTGACGCTCCTCAACCATCCAGCTCAGGGTCGTCCCAAAAGCTCTTCTTTTCAAAAAAGCCAACGGGACTTCCTTGGTTTTCCTTTGAGAACATCTCGCTCCTCATCCAAGAAGCTTCCACCCTTCTGAGAACCGAAGAAACGTTTTGAAAGAAAAACAAAGGAAGTCCAGTTTGCCTATGGAAAAGCAGCTTTGGGAGAAGATTGCAGAGCGATACATCTGGACAATGAGTGGGCAACTACCATATTTTTCGGACTATAAGACGCAGCTAGATTTTGAAGAGGAAAACAAGAAAAAAAAATAGTTTTTGGCCTCCGCGTGTCCAGTTTTTGTCCTCCCCGGGCCCCAGGAGCACTCTGCAGGCCTCCCAAACCCTCTGCGCGTTCCGTTTTTAGCCTCCCGAATCCCACACGCATCTCATTTTTGTCCTCCCCAGCCCCCAGGAAGTGTGGGGGTAATAATATGTTTTATAAACATGGAATTGTCACATGTCATGACCTTTTGGTCACAAGGCAAATATGTCCAGACTGTGGGGTCCTTGGTGCTCTCTGAGCTGGGTTGTTTTCTTGCAAACGTTGTGTTACCCAACTAGGTAACCTCATCAGTGCTATAGGGGAGTAAGGGTTTGCTCTGAGGATGTTCCCAAGGTTGGGTCGTGAAACGTTTGCAAGAAAATCACCAAGCTCAGAGAGCACCAAGAACCTCACAGCTCAACCCTGAGCTACAAATATTCTTTTCTATTGATTCCCGGACCATCATTTTTTTTAGCCAGGATTGCCTGGGCTCATTCATACACTCAACCCAACCCTTATTATGACCTGGTGGGCCTTCTGCAACCAGCCTTGGTTTCCTTAAGGCTACGTACTTCTCCTCCACAATCTCTCGGTACGTCTTGATGCTCTTCCGTCTCTCATTGCTTCCCTCTCCTCCAGTGAGTAACTGCTCCATCTTTTTCCTCTCGGCTTCCTTTTTCAGCAAATCCTGAGAAGCGCTCCTCCGACGGTTTTTCCACCGGGCTAAATCCTACATTAAAATCACAGGGTGGAGAGGAAACACCCAAGTATGAAGATTTTACAGAGCAGGTAGTTATAAGGCTAACTCTGAGCTTCCCAACCTTTTCAAACTTGGTGGCCTGGCGGCACGAGTGGCCTGCTTGGGGTACGCAGAGTTTCGGGAGAACCTCTAGTTAAGATTCGGTGCAGTTTGGAGAAACCCCCAAATCCCACTCCTGGCTGGCCCCGCCCACCCCTCCCCTCCCCTCCCAGGAGTCCCCACACGGCCCGTTTTGGATGCAGGTAAGTACAGAGTGCGTACAGAGGCTCGGGTAGGGCGAAATTCGAGAAGGCCAGAAATGGGCCTGTTTTTGACCTGCAGAGGGCCTCCGGAGGGCCTCCGGAGCCTGGGGAGGTCATTTTCACCTTCCCAGAGGCTCAAGGAAAGCCTCCGGAGCCCAGGGAGGGCAAAATCGCTCCGCCCTCCGTGGTGCAGGAGGCTGACTAGGCCACATCCACCATGGCCACACCCACCCAGCAACCAGGGAGAGAACCCTTTGCTAAAATTTTTGAAGCCCACCCCTGCCTGGCAGTGTGTGTGTGTGTGTGTGTGTGTGTGTGTAAATAGAATAGGGTTAGGGTCAAACTGTCAAATTAAAAAAATAAATAAATAGAAGAAGGCTGCGGTCAAGCATTTTCACATTGTTTCCTTCTTGTGCACGAACTCGGCAGAAGTCAAACCAGTGGTGAAATGTAAAATTTGTTTAAAATTTCTTTTAAATGCCTCTGACGATCAGGCAACTCAGCTTGGATCGTCAGAGATATTTAAAAGAAAAAAAGGGTTTTTTTTTCTTTTAAATGCCTCTGACGATCCAAGCTGAGTTGCCTGATCATCAGAGGCTTTTTTTTTTTTACTTTTAAAAGCATTTTTTCGGCCGAAGAGGTTGTAGAAAAAATGCTTTTAAAAGTTAAAAAAAAGCCTCTGATGATCGCGCGGCTCAGCTGGGCATGGGGAGGGGGGGCAGGGATTTTTGGTACCGTTTCTCCGAACCATCCACCTCCATCGCTACCGGATCGGGCGATCCGGTCCGAACCGGGAGCATTTCACCCCTGAGTCAAACGTCTGATGAACTCATGATAGCTATCACTTATAATATGTTGTGTTAGTCTTAAAAAGTGTAATCTGAGTTTTTTTTAAAAAAAAATCTGGTCTGCCACAAGCTAACACAATTCTCCTCCTATAATTCCCAGTTAAAAATGTAAAAACATAGCATATACAGGGCCGGAAGAGACCTCAGTGGCAGGAGTCCTTATACCATCCTGGTCAAACGGTGGTCTAGTCTATTTTTGAACACCTATAGTGATGGAGCACCCATAACTTTAGGAGGCAAGCTGCTCCACTGATTAACTGTCCTGTCAAATTCCTCCTTACTTTCAAGTTGGAACTAAGTCCCTTTGACAAGCTTCTACTCATGGTTTCTTGTCCTGTCCTCAGGTGCTTTGGAGAATAAGTCAACCCTCTTTTCTCTGTGGCAACCCTTCAAATATTGGAAGACAGTTATTGTGTCTCCCGGATCCTTCTCTCTTGATATGCTAGACATACTTCTAGCTGTCCCAATTGTTCATCGTAACATTTAGTCTCCAGATCTTTTATTATCTTCGTTGCTCTTCTTTGCACGCTTTCCGGGCGTCTCAGATTTAATTGTGTAATGTAATAGCTGCCAAAAAAGCGAATGCAATCCTAGGTTGCATTAACAGAAGGATAGAATCAAGACCACGTGAAGTGTTAATACCACTTTATAAGGCCTTGGTAAGGCCACGCTTGGAATATGGCATCCAGTTTTGGTCGCCACGATGTGAAAAAGATCTTGGGACTCTAGAAAGAGTGCAGAGAACAGCGACAAAGAGGATTCGGGGACTGGAGGCTAAAACATATGAAGAACGGTTGCAGAAACTGGGTATGTCTAGTTTAATGAAGGACTAGGGGAGACATGATAGCAGTCTTCCAATATTTGAGGGGCTGCCACAAAGAAGAGGGAGTCAAACTATTCTACCTGAGGGTAGAACAAGAAGCAATTTCTCCTTATTTTGAGGTTGCTTCTCCCTCCTTGATGAGTTTCCATCCGTTGCTTCTTGTCCTGCCTTCAGGTGCTTTGGAGAATAGGCTGCTCCCTTCGTCTTCCAATATTGGAAAACTGCTATCATGTCATCCTTAATCCTTCTTTTCATTAAACTAGACACACCCAATTCCTGCAACCGTTCTTCGTATATTTTATCCTCCAGGCCCCTAATCCTCTTTCTTGCTCTTCTCTGCACTCTTTCCAGAGTCTCAACATCTTTTTTTTAACAACGTGGCGACCAAAACTGGATGCAAATATTGTGGTAAGTGTGGCCCTTACCAAGGCCTTGTAAAGTGCTATTCACATTTCACACATCTTGAGTCTATTATTTATTTGTGCCTGTAACTTAAATGTGGTTTGCAAAAGTTCTATGATAGCAACTGCCCTGTTTTCCCGAAAATAAGACCCAACCGGAAAATAAGCCCTAGCATGATTTTTCAGGATGCTCGTAATATAAGCCCACTGGTGAAATCCAATTTTTTTTTTTACTAGCGGTTCTGTGGGCATGGCTTGGTGGGCGTGGCAGGGGAAGGATACTGCAAAATCTCCATTCCCACCCCACTCCTGGGGGAAGGATACTGCAAAATCTCCATTCCCACCCCTGGGGGAAGGACATTGCAAAATCTCCATTCCCATCCCACTCCGGAGCTAGCCAGAGGTGGTATTTCCTGGTTCTCCAAACTACTTAAAATTTCCGCTACCGGTTCTCTGAACTGCTCAAAATTTCTGCTACCGGTTCTCCAGAACCTGTCAGAACCTGCTGGATTTCATCCCTGTATAAGCCCTACCCAGGAGTGGGTTCTACTTACCTTTACTACCGGTTCGCAACGGGGCCGCGCATGTGCTATTCTGCGCAAGCGCAGAAGCATTTTGGTGACGTCGGTGGGTGGAGCCTCCCGCCGGTTTTACTACCGGTTCTATAGAACTGGTGCGAACCGGGGGCAACCCACCACTGGCCCTACCCCAAGAATAAGCCCCAGTTAAGATCGTCAACCAGACAGAGGCTTTTATACTGTATTTCCCCCCAAAATAAGACCTAACTGGAAAATAAGCCATAATTTTTTTTTTTGGAGCAAAAATTAATATTAGACTCTGTCTTATTTTGGGAGAAACATGGTAGCTCAGCCTGTCATAGTACTACTACGGACCCCACTACTCACATCTTGCCATTGATCCTCGTCTTCCTTCAGCTGATTGTGAATGATCTGAAACTTTTCATGGCGATCTTTACTGTGAGGCTGATTGACAGTGCCCTCGTCTGGGCATCTCATGTCGAACATGCTTACGCTCCTAGAAAGGAAAGGAAAGGAAAGGAAGTTTGTCAACAGCGGATTCTGAAGATTTCAGCCACAGGAGGGGGCTGCAGGACAATGGCTCTGCTTCCATGGAAAGCTGTGAAGTCCCTTAGCTTAAGATGCCTTCGGCCAGACATCTAAGAATCAGAGATTTCCTTATGCCAGGGTTGGGAAAAGCATGGCCCTTTTCTGACTTGTGGACTTCAACTCCCAGAATTCCTGAGCCGGCCATTTTAATACGCGAGACTTGGGTTCGAAGGCAGAGATTGGGAAACCATGGTCCTTTTACGACTTGTGGACTTCAACTCCCAGAATTCCTGAGCTGGCCATTTTAATACGCGAGACTCAGGTTCGAAGGCAGGGATGTGGAAACCATGGTCCTTTTGTGACTTGTGGACTTCAACTCCCAGAATTCCTGAGCCGGCCATTTTAATACGCGAGACTCGGGTTCGAAGGCAGGGATGTGGAAACCATGGTCCTTTTACGACTTGTGGACTTCAACTCCCAGAATTCCGGAGCCAGCTCGGGAATTCTGGGAGTCGAAGTCCACATGTCAAGGTTCCCCACACCCCTGTTTTAAGTGGAAGTGCCCAGAAGCAGCCATACTAATCACATACGTGCAAGTTGGCCGCTTAAGCCAAACCGAAGCATGTCCAAAGCTATTTTTTATTTTGCTCAGCGTGATGGCATGAATTCGGCACAATCTTCTATAGATAACCTTGTTAAATTTCTCAACTGTCCCTTCTCTTTTGGGTTGAAAAATGTCAAAACCCCTGTTGCCCGTACCGGTGTTTTTCAAACTTTCCTGAAGATTTATTTCTAAATTTAGAAGGCCTCCTCAGTTAGAAGTTCAATGATAGTGCTATCAATTCTTCACCTCTGCAGCAGTGGTGGGTTTCAAATTTTTTTACTACCGGTTCTGTGGGTGTGGCTTGGTGGGCGTGGCTTAGTGGGCATGGCAGGGGAAGGATACTGTAAAATCTCCATTCCTACCCCATTCCAGGGGAAGGATATTGTAAAATCTCCATTCCCACCCCACTCCAGGGGAAGGTTACTGTAAAATCTCAATTCCCACCCCACTCCAGGGGAAGGATACTGTAAAATCTCCATTCCCACCCCACTCCAGGGGAAGGTTACTGTAAAATCTCCATTCCCACCCCACTCCAGGGGAAGGATACTGTAAAATCTCCATTCCCACTTCACTCCAGAGGAAGGTTACTGCAAAATCCCCATTTCCTCCCGATCAGCTGGGTCTCGGGAGGCAGAGAATAGATGGGGGCGGGGCCAATCAGAATTTTTACTACCAGTTCTCCGAACCACTCAAAATTTCCACTACCGGTTCTCCAGAACTGGTCAGAACCTGCTGAAACCCACCTCTGCTCTGCAGGGGTAACCTGGAACTACGCAGGCAATGCTGAACCCTGCTAAGAAGTCCGTGTGACTTCGTTGCCTGTCCGTAAATAACGGACTTTAAGCCAGAATTTCTAGTTTTCGATGTCTAAAAAGTTTCCTAATGCAAAAGTCCAGCTGTTTTTTGAACAGCAGCTTTGGGATATGGAACTGGGTTCCCGGTTTCGATTTCTGAAATACTTGAAATGACACTATATAGAGACACTAAATAGAGACAGTTGAGAAGGACGTAACAGCTAGTGTTTTAGGTTAAAATGCCAGCAGTGAGTAAGCTGTGGTAGCCATCTCTGTTGAATGCACATGCAGAAATATTGTTTTTGTTATATTTTGTTAAGAAGCAGATCCTGGAAAACATTGAGACATATTAACACATAATAAAACAATGAGCAATTTCTCTATTCTATGACAATTTCTCTTGCACGATGAAGCCAAGAAGCTGATTATGAACGTTAAGCAAGATAAAAAAAGATTATATTGCAAAGATAGCACAGAGAAAACAAGTCAAAGACACCGTATGCAGCTGATGGTTTTTCAGGACTGGTACATATAGATTGGATTTCTGGCTGCTTTTATTTTTTTTTTGGGGTAAAAAGGCAGGTTAATTTTATAAGCACGTCCATTTCGCCTGTCATCCTTCCGTGAACTGAAACAGCTCTAGTGAAATGGACCAAATACCATGCAGAGATCATTTTATCGCTGTGTGGAATTTCCACCTTTTTTGCCATTTAATTCTATTCTATTCCATTCCATTCCTTCAAGACAAAATTTCGTATTCCAAAGAAAATGGACCTCCTGCTAAAAATAGCGGTCTCCCTTCCCACCTCACATCCGCGATGGCTAAGGTTGTGAGGACCTGCATTTTGGCATTATTTAGAGGAGTATTTTGTTGCCTTAATTACTACTGTCTGTTGATGAACGGAAGGCAGGAAGAGAAATAATACTGAAATGCCAAGAGATGGAATACATTGAATTAAATCTTTTTGTTAGGATGCTTGTAGAAGTTTCCGTTCCAGACACTAGCAGGAGCTGGTGCATTAAAATACCAGCCCCATTAATCTTTCCTGTCGATGCCTATTTAATAATCAAGGTCCTTAGCTCCTTCTTTCTATCTAAAACTTTATTAAATAAAAATACCCATTTCGCTGTAAAGAGGAAGCCAGCTATAAAGAAAACAGCCTCAAAAAATATATATATCAATGCCTGTTAAGCATCCATATTCAATAAAGGTTGGACTTTTTTTCCCCCTGAACAACTTACATGTCATCTGCATCAGGAATTCAATTGATTAATTGATACAGCAATGACAGATTTTGTCTATAGTAGTGCGTGTCAATTACAGCCACAGAAACAGGATACAAAAAAAAAAAAAGACACCAAGATATAAATGGAAGGATGGAAATACAAATTATAGGAGTCCTTCCTCTACCTTTCCTTCTAGCAAAATTTTAGCTGTACAAAATATGTGATATACTGTAATGGCATCCCATTTTTTACCCAACTAAATATTGTGGGGAGAAACAAAGAGCTGTAAGATTGCTATTTTGGACTGGTTGAAGTGACATGGCCTTGTGTTAGGAAATGACTATCATCTAACTTGTTGGGTTGGCCATATATAAACCATCAATGTAGCTTTAAGACTGCTGTATTGCATCATACTGTGTCCTGATTGGTTAGCTCTGTAGCCAATGTCCTTAAGAGGGCGCTAGAAACATGGTTTGTTTTTCTTTGCTCTCTGATATCTCTGTATGCTACTGTTTGCAACTCCAGAAGAACTGTTTATTGTGAATGACTATGACGACTGGTAAGAAGACTTTGTTATTGGATTATCCCTGGGCTGTCGTTTTGACTATCTCCTGCTTTATATGTGTATGACCCGGACTGTTTATTGACTGTGCCTTACTATTTCCTGAAAGTAAACACAACTCAGTGTATCTGTGTGTTGACTGTATTTATTCGTAACTACTCTCAATCGCTTTCATGTACACACCCTTGCTACTCTAAAAATCCTGTGGAATGGGTTATGCAGTTACTCTAACTAATCTGCCATACTTAAGTCAGTTTTGACCAAAAATACAGGTAAAGTACAAGTAAATCCTTGACTTATGACCACAATTGAGCCCCAGATTTCTGTTGCTAAGGGAGACAGTTGTTAAGTGGGCTTTGCCCCATTTTACGACCTTCCTTGCCACTGTTAAGTGAATCACTGCAATCCAGTGCTGAAATACTGCACAGTTTGCCACCGGTTCGCTACCGGCGCATGTGCAGTGCGCGCCAAATGTGCACTTCATGCGGAAAAAGGAGGCTTAAGAAGGTAAGTAGAACAGCGAGGGGCAGAACAGATGTGCTGCGTGATTTAGATTCACTATAAATCATGCGGTACAGCTGATCATTGGAAATACCGGTTCGGATGAAACTAGCTTTTTTTAATTACCAATTCGCCCAAACCGGTGCGAACCGGTACCATTTCAACCCTGCTGCAGTCGTTAAGTCAGTAAAACCGTTGTTAAGCAAATCTGGCTTCGCCATCAATATCACTTGTACGGAGGTCGCAAAAGGGGATCGCATGACCCCGGGGACACTGCAACCGTCATAAATACGAAGCAGTCGCCAGGTGACTGAATTTTGATCACACGACCATGAGAATGCTGCAACGGTCGTAAGTGTGAAAAACGGTCATAAGTCAAATTTTTCAGCGCCGTCGTAGCTTCAAACGGTCACTAAATGAAACTGTTGTAAATCGAGGGCTACTTGTGTTATAGCATCTGGAAAGTAAAATGTGAAAAGACTGCCTCTAATTTCAGTCGCTTTCCAGAAAAGTTTTATTTCCATCGGATTCTTAAGTCATACGTACTGCACTGCATTAGGTCAAACGGCAGACTTTTAAAATCACTGGATTTAATGAAAAAAATTGCCAATTACCTCTAATAAACTCTTATGATATTACAAATCTGCAGACGTGCGGTTTTCTCAAAGTCAGCGTTAAATATGTCCATTGATCTCCTAATGAAACTCAGCACAAAATCAGAATAGAGACCATGAACAAAATTAAGAATGGTTTCAATTTAAAAAAAAAAGATTTTTGGAGACAGACTAAAAGGATGATTATCATTTTCTTGCTTCCAGTCAGCATGGATAACTGCCACAATTATTTATTTAACATTCCAGTTCAGGGAAAAAAAAAAAAAACCCAGTTATTTTTAAAATGTGATTCCAATGCAAAAATGTAAGCATTATCAGCGGCTTTTGATGTGGAAATGCACAAAAAGGACTTGTCTCTATAAAACTATTTTGGGGTTTGGCTACAGGACGGAGCTAAACTGCTTTAAGAAAAATAATTCTTTTTAAGGAATTGGTCTTATTAGCAGGAAAAAAAAATCTGCTAGAAGGCTACGTAGCAATGATTCCGTCTTCAATATAAGAAATCATGAACTTAAATCAGCATAAAATTAATACCAATGTAAAAGCAATCCGTTTCTGACGTATCCAAACAGATTTGCTGTTTAGTAAGTTTGGATAGCAATTATTTTACAAGATGTAGGTAAGTGTTATTCCTCCATGTGCATTTTCCAGGAGGAGAAGAATCATTTTAAAAAATGATTCTTATCATTTTAGTATTGGATATTCATTCTTGCTTTGAATGTCTTTGCTAAAAAGAATGTATTTGCCCGTCAGAATTTCTGGTGCTGCCTGAATAAATATACAGAGAAATATAGGTAATCCTTGACTTACAACAGTTTGTTAGAAGTTACAACGGCACTAAAAAAGTGATTTATGACCGTTTTTCACACTTATGACCAGAAGTGGGTTTCAGCAAGTTCTGACCAGTTCTGGAGAACCAGTAGTAGAAATTTTGAGTAGTTCAGAGAACTGGTAGTAAAAATTCTGACTGGCCTAGCCCCCATCTATTCTCTGCCTCCGGAGTCCCAGCTGATTGGGAGGAAATGGGGATTTTGCAGTATTGTTCCCCTGGAGTGGGGTGGGAATGGAGATTTTACAGTATCCTTCCCCTGCCACGCCCACCAAAGCCACACCCACAGAACCGGTAGTAAAAGTTTTTGAAACCTACCACTGCTTATGATTCGCTTAACGATTGTAGGAAGGAAGGTCGTAAAATTGGGCCAAAAGAGTCACTTGACAAATTTCTCACTTAGCAACATAAATTCTGGGCTCGATTATGGTCGTAAGTGGAAGACTACCTGTATATAACTGTATCTTATCAAATATGGATAATCAAAAGGCCAAAAATCCAAGACAAATGAGGTGATGGGTCAGATTATGTTGTCCGTTTCTACTCCACGCCTGATTTCTGTCAAACTATGAAGGTTTTCCATGAAGAGAACCAGACCGTGGATTCTTGAATTATAGCTATGAAATATCTTAGTTTTTTGTTGTTTTTTTAATTTGATTTATATGCCGCCCTTCTCCGGAGACTCAGGGCGGCTTACAATGCGTTAAGCAATAGCCTTCATCCTTTTGTATATTTTATACAAAGTCAGCTTATTGCCCCCACAAACTGGGTCCTCAATTTACCTACCTTAGAAAGGATGGAAGGCTGAGTCAACCTTGAGCCTTGGAGAGATTCAAACTTATTAATTGCAGACAGCTGGAGTTAAATTACAATGCATTAGTCTGCTGAGCTATCCAGACCATGTGAATGTATTGTTTTGGATATTAACCACAAAAACTAAATTGGTGGACAAAATAGAATAAACAGAGTTGGGAGGGACTTTGGAGGTCTTCTAGTCCAACCTCCTGCTTAGGCAGGAAATCCTATACCATTTCATACCAATGCTTGTCCAATCCTTTCTTTAAAAAACTCCAGTGTTGGAGCATTCACAACTTCTGGAGGCAAGTTGTTCCACTGATGAATTGTTCTAACTGTCAGGAAATTTCTCCTTAGTTCTAAGTTGCTTCTCTCCTTGATGAGTTTCCATCCGTTGCTTCTTGTCCTGCCTTCAGGTGCTTTGGAGAATAGCTTGACCCCCTCTTCTTTGGGGTAGCTCCTCAGATTACAGATCAACAGAGTTAGAAGGGCCCTTGTAGGTCATCTAGTCGAACCCCCACCCCCGCCCAAGCAGGAGACCCTGCCTACACCATTTCTAGATATTGATCCAAATATTCTAGATATTGGAACACTGCTATCGTGTCACCTTAAAAATGGGTTTCATTTATCCTCACAATTATGGCCCATTGACGAAGGCAGAAAAAGTAGACTTTTAAGGATTTCCCGCCCATCGTTTCCGTCAATTGCTTGACGGAAGAAGGTAATATCTCAACACTCTACGTTTTAGTCATTTAAGAGAAAACCCTGAAAACTCATGGGAAAAAGAAGGCAAGAAACAAGAGCCTGGTGGTGCAGCAGACTAAAGCACTGTGATTAACATCAAGCTGTCTGCAATTACTGCAAGTTTGAATCTCACCAGGCTCAAGGTTGACTCAGCCTTCCATCCTTTCTAAGGTAGGTGAAATGAGGACTCGGATGGTTGGGGCAATAAGCTGACTTTGTATAAATATACAAAAGTATGAAGGCTATTGCTTAACGCATTGTAAGCCGCCCTGAGTCTCCGGAGAAGGGCGGCATATAAATCAAATTAAAAAAAAAAGAAAAAAAAATGAAGACTCTTGATCACGGGTGAGTTGCTGCGGGTTCGCGAGAACCTCTAGCTAAGATTCTGTGCAATTTGGAGAACCCTGAAATCCCACTCCTGGCTGGGCCCGCTCACCCCTCCCCGCCCCTCCCAGGAGTCCCCACGTGGCCCGTTTTGGATGTAAGTGCAGGGTACACGCGGAGGCTCGGGGAGGGTGAAAAATGGGCCTACCGGAGGTTCAGGGAGGCCGGAAACGGGCCTGTTTCTGGCCTCCAGAGGGCCTCCGGAGCCTGGGGAGGCCGTTTTCGCTCTCCAGGAGGCTCAAAGAAAGCCTCCAGAGCCTGGGGGGCAAAAATGCCCCCTTTGCCGTGGTGCAGGAGGCCGACTAGGCCACACTCACCCAGCAACCGGGCAGAGAACCCCTTGCTAAAATTTTTGTAGCCCACCCCTGCTCTTGATGACACTTGCTTGGAAGCCTGCATGTCAGGGAGTTTTTTTTATTTATTTATTTACAGAGCTGCATTTTTAAAAATTTTTTGGATATTAACCAGCTGGGATCGATAAACTCCTTCCTTCCAATGTTGGTAACCCTTCTCCTAAACTTTCTGCTTAACAATCTTCTCAACCTCAGTTATCCAAACCTTCCACCATTATAATTCCATCTCCTTTTAATCATCACAGACATCCCCACTCCCCCAGATCTTAAAAACAGAATCGCATCATGAATTAGCAAAAGTTCGCTTTCCCAGCCATGGCATGCTTGGAGGCTTTCTGGGAAAATTGGGATTTTAATGCCACAGCGAAACGTATAGACGTCAAAGCACATGTATTTTCCATCAGCGCTGCAGAAGGACAAGGAAAAGCACGAGGATCGAAGTGAATCAGCTGCAATTTAAGTTAGTAGGAAGTACAGAAAGCATGCAGCTCGAGCGGTTTTAAGGATCCAACGTTCGCACACGACAACTTACTCTGTATCATCAGACACAGGGGTTCTGCAGCCGGATCTATAAAATCAAATATAAAGTTAGAAATGCTGGGCCGGGATCGTAACGAAGGTTTCAAATGCACTGGCTTGCAGGGAAACGCGATTGCTTTTCCATCTGAAATAAAAAGTTTTAGAAGGCAGGGGAAACTGACAAGAGCACTCCCCTTGCAGAAAACCACACACGAAATAAAACTTTCATTCTGTCACTCCGTAGAATTTTAAGAAGTTTTTTTTAAATCAATATTTAGAATTCGGAATTATCCCGTTAGCAAGTCACAGTGTGAAAGTAAAGAGAGAAAGCAATTCCTAACAGAAGAACTGATAAAATAACAGTAATAATAATAATAATATACGGGTAGTCCTCGACGTACGACCGCTATGGAGTCCAATATTTCGGCTGCTAAGCCAAACATTTGTTAAGTGAACTCTGCCCCATTTTTCGACCTTTCTTACACAGTTGTTAAGTGAATCACTGTCGTTGTTTTCGTAACATGGTTGTTAAGTGAGTCTGGCCTCCCCATTGACTTTGCTCCATTGAGGCTGCAACCGTCATAAATACAAATCAGTTGCCGAGCGTCTGAATTTTGATCGCACGATCATGGGGCTGCTGCAACGGTGGTAATTATGAAAAATGGCCGTTAAGTCCCTTTTTCCGGTACCCATTGTAACATTAAACGGTCACGAAATGAACGGTTGAAAATCGAGGACTACCGGTATGGTTGAGATCAGCCACACGCATGCAGTTACGACACGTGTCTTTGAATATTAGTAGCTCGGGATGGTAGTTATGTTGTCGGTTTGAGCTCCGAGCTTGGCGATTCGGTTGCAAACGCTTCGTCCCCATTCGAGGAGATGTCGTCAGTGCGTTTTGAATTGTGCTTGTCTGGGGGAGCCCTGTGTCAGTGTACGAGAGTTCATGAATTGGAATAGACATGGTAACAGGTCAGCCAATGGGGAATGTTTGGTGACGCAGATGGCTCAGAGCCTGGGCATGGCTTAAATTCACTGATCTGCGTATATATGAGAGCTTCTGTGATTCTATGGCTTCTGTGATTATATTGATTCTGTACTTCTGGATTCTGAGTTCTGGTTCTGGCTTCTGCTGTATGGTATTGTATATAAAGAAGTTTCTCATGTAAATGAATCCTGCTGAATTCTTTACTTGTGTGCTAGTTAAATTGCTGCAACCTCTAACACCCTGGCCATCCGAACAAGAACGTCAGCACTAATTTACATTCACACAGACAGTACTTAAAACCAAGGCCTACCGACGCAGCAACTACAGCCAGCCAATCACACAACCCGAAATCAGACCAGAATTCAGCAAGGTATTTAAAGGCTGGTGGTCCCCCCAGATGACCACAATCCAAAGCACACTGACAACGTCTCCTCGAATGGGGACAAAACGTTTGCAAACAAATCGCCAAGCTCGGAGCTCAAACCAACAATAGAGCAATAGCACTTGGCACTTAGACTTATATGCCGCTTCACGGTGTTTTACAGCCCTCTCTAAACGGTTTACAGAGTCAGCCTCTGGCTTCCAACAATCTGGGTCCTCGGAAGGATGGAAGGCTGAGTCAACCTTGAGCCGGTTAGGATCGAACTGCCAAATTGCAGTCAGTCAGCAGTCAGCAGAAGTAGCTTGCAGTTCTGCATTCTAACCACTGCGCCACCACGGCTCTGTATATAGTAACTACACAGGTCGTAACGTGACAATTAATGTGGGTCAACGCCTTTACCCTGTAGCGCATCGGATGCTGCAAATGAGAACGGTGCGTTCTATTTCTGCAAGATTATATGTAATTTATAAACTGCGATTAGCAGACTTCCTATCTCCAGAGAAAACCGCAGCGACTTACGTTGACGGCAAATTTCTCGAGAACACGATCACCGTTCACACAGCCCAACTGCCGTAGATTTAGTAACAACAAAGGCTCATTACTGTCACGCATGCATGTTAATGTGCAACGCAATGCATCAGGTAGCCTGAACAACACACTTTATAGGAGAGGATCGGGGACATTAGGGTGCAAGGTCTGAACTGAACGACGGCTCACATTTGCAAAGGGTCAGCTTGTAGGGTGGCAAGTTGTATGGTATTTATTTCCAGACGTTTCTGCTTCTCTGGTGGGATTACACGGGTCCCCAAAATTTTCTTGTCAACAACAGAACGTACGTCCTCTGGTGCTAAACCTGCCGCGCTACATCTCTTGTGTTCCGGTGTGTACGCGGGCTGCATTGCGAGGCTTTGAGGGATCTCCCCGCAAAACTGTTCGGCTCCCACCGAAACTGTCGCGAGGACGCTTAAAAGAAGAGTCCATTTTTAGTTGGCAGTGGGATACAGGGCGGATCAGTCAATCACCCCTCTCCAACCCAAGGAGCCCAGGATGGAGTTTATGTCCCAAGGCATGCATTAAAATCACAATGAAAAGGCAGTATTTTTCAGCATTTGTCGTTCTGAGCGCCACCCAGGCAGACGAGAGACTGTGAATGGAGGTTTTGCACTAGACCGGCACCCACAAATTATATCTTGGCTTTAATTAAAGGAATACTTGTTTTAAGGGATACATTAGGGGTGGCTAGCGTATCATCGAGACCATAAATGGCACAGGGGAAGAAAAAAAAAAAAAGACTCGTGTCATCCAAAGATAGAAACAAGAGCGAACGAACAATTTCTACGTCATTGGATTCCATTGGTTTTCTTACAGACGTTTCACAACCCAACTAGGTAACATCATCAGCGCTAGAAGGGAGTGGGGTTTGCAGAGAGGAGAAAGACTGTGGGGTCCTTGGTGCTCTCTGAGCTTCGTGGTTTTTGTTAGGAAATGATTTTACCTAACTTGTTGGGTTGACCATATGTAAACCATCAATGTAGCTTTAAGACTGCTGTATTGCATCATACTGTGTCCTGATTGGTTAGCTCTGTAGCCAATGTCCTTAAGAGGGAGCTAGAAACCTGGTTTGTTCCCCTTTACTGACTCTTTGCTTCTCTTTTTGCTAATATCTTTGCTGTCTTTGCTACTGTTTGCAACTGTTTATCGTGTATGACTACAACGACTGGTAAGAAGACTTTGTTATTGGATTATCCCTGGACTATTGTTTAACCATCTACTGCTTTATACGTGTATGACCTGGACTGTTTATTGGACTGTGCCTTATTACTATTTCCTGAAAGTAAACACAACTCGGTGTATCTGTGTAGTGGCTGTGTTATTTCCTAACTACTCTCAATTGCTTTTCATGTGCACACCCTTGCCACTCAAGGGTTGCTCTGCGAATTCCTCAATGGTTTTCTTACAGATGTTTCAGGACCCACCTAGGCAACATCATCAGTACTAAAAGAGAACCCCAGAAGGAAACACCATTCTGTTCTAGCACTGATGTTACCTAGTTTGGGTGATGAAATGTTTATAAGAAAATGATCTGTCCCCGTCCACACACACACACAAACACAGCCAGCCGAGGGTTAAGAAAGTACTTGGCACGCACACAGGTTGTTATCTCAAACTTGGCAGCAATATAATCACCGTCTGCCAAGAGCTTTTACTGCAACAGATAACATAAAATTACATACGCATTGCAAATAGTCCAGCAAAACAATATCCCTTTCGGCAGCTTCAGACATTGTTCAAGTGACTAGCCAAAGTTCGTTTTTGTTCGTCACGGAGTTTTACCAGCCACCACCCTCTCTTATATAGTCTCTGGGGTGTGGTCCAGTGACTCAGTTCTAATCCCTAGCACGCCTCCTTAGCTGCTGCAACCGTTTATCACGCCTTCGTTGGCGTGCATCCAGGAATGATGGCTCTCCTTCGCTCTCATCCGAGACACCTGGCTCCTGGCTAATCTCCTCTCCCTCGGCCGGCACCTGAGACAGTGCCAGAGGGGAGGGGCCTGGAGAGGGAGGCCTGGCTGACTCCTCTCCCTCATGTTTGGAGCCTTCTTCCTCCGATGAGATAGGCTCAGAGGGCGGGGCCACAACACTGCCAGCGAAAACAGAGCTCGGAAGAGCTGCACGCGGCCCTCGCAAGATCCGTTTTCGCTGCCAGAGGCACCACGGGCCAGTCCTTTGTTGTTCCCAGGGCAGCCCCACAGGCCAGATCTAAGCACCCCGCGGGCCGGATCCGGTCTGTGAGTTTGACATCCCTGCTCTACAGTATCCTGCAAAATTTTTTGGGAGAAATGGAGTTCCGACGCAAAACCCAAGCCAGCCAAATGAGGCTAACGACAACTCTCTCTTTCTTTTGCTCTTCTGCGCAACACCATAAGCAAACGAATACCAAGGTGTGAGTACAACTATATGTTTTCCTCATCTTACGGCCTGACACGCAAACCTGCAGGAGATCGGCTGCTAGCGTAAAGGTTTAGGAAAACTGAGTTAAACGTGATCGTTTCTCCGCATGTCTCGTCTTCTTAAACTTTTATCGTACTGGTTATCTTCTGTTAGAACAGGGGTATCAAATTCAATTTCATTGAGGGCCGCATCAGGGCTGTGGTTGACATTGGGGGGGCCGGGTGGGTGTGGCCGACTGTGCGGGCATGGCCAGCTTGACGCCACTCACTGGGCGTGGCCAGCTGGGTGGGTGTGGCTAGCTCGGGGTGTGTGACCAGCTTGACATCACTCCCCAAACTGCTGGCATGTTTCCTCTTTGCATTGAGTAGACCGAGCTGAAGCGATGCGGGCCAGCCCCTTACATTTTCCAGGATGACCCCATGGGCCTGATCTGACCACATCACAGGCCGGATCTGGCCTTCAGGCCTTGAGTTTGACACCCCTGTGCTAGAATATGATGGCACCGGATTGGTTTTGATTGACCTCTCCTCAGCGGTGAAATCCACTTACCTTTGCTACCAGTTCGGGAACGGGAGCGCGTGGGAGTGCGTGCACTCTATGCATGCGCGCACCTCTTCTGCGCATGCACAGATGGTAAAAAATGGGACGTAATGACGGCGCTACAGGTTCGCACGAGCCGAATAGATCCAGTTGGATTTCACCGCTGCCTCCCCTCCCCTCATGTTAAATTCATCCTTTCCGCTTAAGCAATAACCCTCAAACCTTTTCATGCAAAGTAGGCATAAGAAGTTCACAATAACCTTTCTGGCTTTTCTGCTTTTGGCTGAACATTTGGCTCTCTCTGACCAACTATATTTCTTTGGCGCTTCAATGGAGCATTACAAGTCGCTAAACGGTTAGCCGGGATAAGAGGACTAATCGGTTTAGGAAAAGTCCCGAATCTTCTAACCATCATATCATCTCTTTCAAGATCTGGGAAGCGGTCATCCGATTCTTCTTCGCTATTGTCTTGCCACTCACTCAGACCGCTGGACCGTTGCCGCTGGGCATCAGCGCAAACATCCCGGACTGATGACTTATAACCATCTGAATCGGGCAATGATATTTCGCTAATATAGGAGAGCAGGAGACAGAGAGAGAGAGAGAGAGAGAGAGAGAGGAGGAGAAATAATGAAAGCCACATGGAAAGGCGAAAGAGGAATCTCGACTTATCTTTCACAAGGAACGTCACAGCTTCTTAAAAGTAGCTTCAAAAGAAGATTTACACCAACATCCAAAGATTTAAATAATGGGAAACTTAACCAATGTGAATATTTTGCATTCTACGTCACCCAGAAAAAGAAGATTAAAAAAACCCACAATGGCATAGATCACTTTTAAGATATACACTTCAAAGGTTTCCTGAATGAAAAGCAGATATTTTCTTGAACCGATGGCTTTCAAAAGAGGGTTGAAATTTTGTACTGTTCTGCCAGTAATGAAAGAAATGCATATATATGTATGTATGTATGTATGTATGTATGTATATAATGTCAACTCGCAAAGCATCCCTGGCCTGCTCTCGAGTTGCCATAGGCAAAGGGGATGGGAAACCGACGAAGCAGCCTGCAGCCAAAGACAGGAGTGCATTCCAGACATATCTTTTTCAAGGCTGTCTCCCAGGGTTACCCACAACGGCCGGAGGGGAATAGTCTCTACAACCCGCGAAATTGCTCCGTTGGTGAATGTGATTCATGACACACCCGGGGGTGGGGGGTGGGGGGGCAACAGGGTCATGATTAGGGCTGTAAATTATGTGGGGTCAGAGTTGGCTTCACTTGGAACGTGCCAACATGAAGCTCCTAATAAATAACTGGATTTCTTTTGGCTCGAAACTCATGATTTAATTAGGGCATCCGTTGGAACCGACATATAGCTCCTCCCTATATATATTTGGGAAACTCCTCCCATTTTGGGGGGTCAATTTCCATCACTGTTCCACAATGCATGGACCTCTGCTTAGGACTTCTTGGGCGCCCTCACTTTGTGTCCTGCAAAGCCATTGTGCGAGGCCATTTCGGAGGACTGAAAATGTTCCTAAGTCGTTTTCTATGGAGATTCTCAAGTCATCCAGGTCCCAAAGGGCTTTATTGCTATTTTCTTGAAAACCTTTCGCTTCTCATCCAAGAAGCTTCTTCACTTCTTGAGCAAAGAAGCTTCTTGGATGAGAAGCAAAAGGTTTTCAAAGAAACACCCCCACCCCCACCCGATAAAGTCCTATTGCCTTTTGAAAAATCACCTTTGGGACTTCCTTTCTTTTTCATCTTTCTTTCTTTCTTTCTTTCTTTCTTTCTTTCTTTCTTTCTTTCTTTCTTTCTTTCTTTCTTTTCTTTTCTTCCTTCCTTCCTTCCTTCCTTCCTTTCCTCCCTCCCTCCCTTCTTCCTTCTTTCCTTTCCTTTCCTTTCCTTTCCTTTCCTTTTCCTTTCCTTTCCTTTCCTTTCCTTTCCTTTCCTTTCCTTTCCTTTCCTTTCCTTTCCTTTCCTTTCCTTTCCTTTCCTTTCCTTCCCTTCCCTTCCCTTCCCTTCCCTTCCCTTCCCTTCCCTTCCTATATTTAGCATATTCATTTATTGACTCAATGCATTTACTACAGTGGTGAAATGTAAAATTTGTTATTACCGGTTCTGTGGGCGTGGCTTGGTGGAGGGTAATGTGACTGAATGGGCATGGCCAACTTTTTTTTTTTTAAACTTTTAAAACCATTTTTACTACAACTTCTTCGGCCGAAGAGGTTGTAAAAAAATGCTTTTAAAAGCCTCTGACGATCCCAGCTGAGTTGCCTGATCATCAGAGGCTTTTTTTTCTTTTAAAAACATTTTTTTCTACAACCTCTTCGGCCGAAGAGGTTGTAAAAAAAAAAATGCTTATAAAAGCCTCTGACAATCCCAGCTGAGCCACGCAATCGTCAGAGGCTTTTAAAAAACTTTTAAAAGCATATTTTTGGCTGAAGAGGTTGTAGAAAAAATGCTTTTTTTAAAAAAAAAAAAGCCTCTGATGATTGCACGGCTCAACTGGGCTTGGGGGGCTGGGGGGTGGCAGGGATTTTTGCTACCGGTTCTCCGAACCACCCGCCACCATCGCTACCGGATCGGGCGATCCGGTCCGAACCGGGAGCATTTCACCCCTGATTTACTATCTTAATCCAGATTTCTAGATGGTGCCCAGTAATAGTACCATGTAACATATAACATACAGCAAATAACATACAACACTTCTAACTTCCTCCTTGTTCTCATCCGAAGAGAGAAAAATTGGAAGCGTACAAAGAGACAAAAGAAAACAAGAAACCAAACAAACGTTGGATGAAAAGGCGAAGAAAATCACAATCAGTGAAAATAAAAAGAATATTTGTTAACGTTAAACATTTAAGGAGTCTCTGGATGTGGGAGATTGGAGAAGCTGATGTGAGGGAAACAAATAACGCTGAAGAGTTTCGTCATAATAAAAAAAATATACTGCCCCAAAGCTGTGGCAAACACAGTCAGAAAACGACAGATAAGATCCCTGAATAGCAGCTTATTTGATCCCAACGGAAGGCGGGCAGAGGGGAAATCTGGAGAGTGTAAATTTACAAATGGCTTTTCGAAAGCGAGATTATGCCCCCACAGTCTTTCTGTTACACTTGATAGTAAAACACTATCGTCTAGCCGAAGTTGCCTCTGATATCTTGCTGTGCAAGGTCGGACAAAAAAAAAAAAAACGAGGCCTGTTGTTACAGCTGCTTCCTGAACGGGGATGCCAAGAGTGAGATTCAGACATCGGAAGAAAGCAAAGTGCTTTCTATTCAGGGCTACAAGCTTAACAATTGAGGGACTTCCCTGGTTCCTGTACAGATGTGATCAGAAAAAGGATGGGAACGGCCTCGAAGGTGGACCAGGATGCTATCTATAGGCTCAGTTGTGGTCGTATGTTGAGGACTCCCATGTTTTCCCGAAAATAAGACCGGGTCTTATATTAATTTTTGCTCCAAAAGACGAATTAGGGCTTATTTTCCAGTTAGATCTTATTTTGGGGGGAAATATGGTACTAAATGCAGCCATCTAGCTGACAATCTTAACCGGGGCTTATTTTGGGGGTAGGGCTTATATTACGAGCATCCTGAAAAATCATGCTAGGGCTTATTTTCTGGTTGGGTCTTATTTTCGGGGAAACAGGGTATCTACCAGGAGTGAAATCCAGCAGGTTCTGACAGATTCTGGAGAACTGGTGGTGGAAATTTTGAGCAGTTCAGAGAACCGGTAGCGGAAATTTTGAGTAGTTCGGAGAACCGGTAACAGAAATTTTGAGTAGTTCGGAGAACCAGCAAATACCACCTCTGGCTGGCTCCAGAGTGGGGTGGGAATGGAGATTTTGCAATATCCTTCCCCCAGGACTGGAGGGAATGGAGATTTTGCAGTATCCTTCCCCTGCCACGCCCACCAAGCCACCCCACGCCCACCAAGCCACGCCCACAGAACCGGTAGTAAAAAAATTTGGATTTCACCACTGGTATCGACATTAAGTAAGTAAAAGATTCCAGATACAGCATGAGAAATGCGACATTATCTTCCTCTACGTCGACATACCTCGTTTCCCCTGAAACTTTCAGTCGATCCCAGATCTCTTTATCTTTTGGGGTGATAGACGCTTTCCCACAACTCAGAAAGCCTGCTTGAGAAGGGCTAACGTGGGTTGGTTTCTTAGCCAGGCCATGACTTTGTGTCTCCGGAATTTTTGCTTTGCCTTCGTCCTGCAAGGATCGTTGATCTTCCCTCAGCGTCTCTGGCTTGGCCGAAGTCATGGGTATCTTTTTCCCACTAGTGTAATATTCGTTCCCAAAAATCAGCAAAGAAAGATTCCGTAGGAGAAGACAAAGGACAAACCACACGCCATCAGTGAAGTCCCAACCTTACAACCTGCAGCGCTGCCTAAATTAGGAGGAGCACAGAAACCTCTCCCGTGGTTTACCTCTTGAGTAGCATCCGCCATTTTTTTTTAAAAAAAAAAATCACCATTATCCTTACTATGATTATCTCTGTTATTTTACTAGGAGGTTTTAGCATGGAGTTCCCCCAACATTTCCTGCTTTGCAGACGGGTGGCGGGGAGAGGGGATGGTTCTGCGCGAGCGGCCAACAAGCACGCACGCGGCTCCATATGCACGAGCGGTGCACATACCATTCACACAAATTGGAGCACGCGCAAACACACCCGCTGCTCGGGTAAGTGAAGGTGTGAATGTGGGCACATTTGCTGACCGTTTCCACGGCCCGGTGACAAACTCCTCGTGGCCAGCATTCCCTAACCCTAACCCTAACTCTTCAATTCAAAAAAGGCAAAGACGTCACGTGAAAATGTGAAAAAAGAGAGGGTACAGTTGAGCCACCTTAAGATCTTAGAACAACTGCCGCCAAACTTTTGGGTACCAGGGACCGGTTCCGTGGAGAGAGGGGGACCGGAGGGGGCGTGGTTACACATGCCCGGTTTCTGGCCTGCCGTGGACCGTTGCCGGGCCACAGACCGGAGGTTGGGAACCCCTGTCCTAGAATCTCCAGCTTCAAGGTCAGAGCTGCTCTCTACAGCTTGAAACTCTGCAGGGTCAAACTCAACTCTATCGATGCCTTTTCCTGCACTAAGTTTACAACGATACCTAATTTTGACTGTTACAAAGCCTACTTTCCCACACTCTCGTGAATTCAGAGTTTTGCTTCCAAATATAGCAGCTGGTGGGAGTTTTTGCTGGCGCTAAGAACTTCACCAGGGCCAAAGCTGGCATCTCAGACAGTCCTGATATGTATGTTCTTCAGAGACCTTTCCAAGACATGACTCATTCTGGAGAGGCAGACTAGAAAATGTTGACACAGAGACTCTGTCCCCAAAAGGAGACTTTTTTTTTTTATCTGCCTTAAAAGCCGCTGAAACAGGCAGATCTTGGGAGAGATTTTTTTTTTTCCTGAAACTCAAGCTGGGAGAGCCGATTATCCCGCCATTCCCTTTGGCAAAAGGACAGGCGTATTCTTTATGTGCAAAGTACAAATAAACAGAAAGTATTATACTTGTGACCTCTGGAAAGGCTACTATTTGACACTTTACTATAAATTATACCTTTGGGTTTTGAAGAGGGGGGGAAATGCATTAAATTTTCAGAGAGAGAGGGGGAGAGGGAGAGGGAGGGAGGGAGAAAGAAAGAAAGAAATGAAGGAAGGGAGAGAGAGAGGGAGAGAAAGAAAGAAAGAAAGAAAGAAAGAAAGAAAGAAAGAAAGAAAGAAAGAAAGAAAGAAAGAAAGAAGTAGGAAGGGGAGGGGGAGAGGGAGAGGAGGGAAAGAAAAAGGTGGAAAAGTTGAAAGGTGAAAAGGAAAGGAGAAGGAAGAGGAGGAGCAGAAAAGAAGGAGAAAGATGGGAGAGACAGAGAGGAAGAGAGAGAGAAAGAGGGAAAGAAAAAAGAAAGGAAGGAAGGAAGAGACAGAGAGAGAGAGAGAGAAAGAAAATAAGACAGGAAGGAAGTGAGAGAGAGAAAAGAAAGAAAAAGAAAGAAAGAAAAAGAAAGAAAGAAAAAGAAAGAAAGAAAGAAAGAAGGAGGAGGAGGGGGAGAGGAGGGAAAGAAAAAGGTGGAAAAGTTGAAGGGTGAAAGAGAAAGGGAAGAGGAGGAGCAGGAAGCAAGGAGAAAGATGGGAGAGACAGAGAGGAAGAGAGGAAGAGAGAGAGAAAGAGGGAAAGAAAAAAGAAAGGAAGGAAGGAAGAGAGAGAGAGAGAGAAAGAAAGAAAATAAGAAAGGAAGGAAGGAAGTGAGAGAGAAAAAAGAAAGAAAGAAAGAAAGAAAGAAAGAAAGAAAGAAAGAAAGAAAGAAAGAAAGAAAGAAAGAAAAAAGAAAGAAAGAAAGAAAGAAATGCCATTTTACAATTTTCTTTGCTTTTTTTCATTTGGGAGTATTGAACTGACTGGACATGACCAAAACAGGCCATAGGGTTTTTTTTTTGAAGGGGTGGAGTCAGACCAATTCAATTATACAAAATAAAAAAATCTGATGAGAGATTGCCCAAAGTTTTGAATCGCTGCCTTGAATTACTTATACAAATAATACAGGATGACAAAAAAAAAAGAAAAAGGAAGAATACTGTTATCTGTCCAGAAAGCAACGGTTTCTATTGAGACTCTAACCCCCGTTTTTATGTCTAAATTTTGTAGAACTGACCCCCAAAATTGCCTAGCTGACACCTCATTGTAGTTCAGTTCTTGTATACTTTTTAAAAAGTCAGAATGAAGAGTAAAATATAGTACAAGTAGTCCTCAATTTACAACAGTATATAAATAGAGTGACCGCTGAAAGTTACAATGGCACTGAAAAAAGCAACAGGACTATTTTTCACACTTATGACCGTTGCAGCATCTTCAGGGTCACATGGGCGAAATTCAGAAGCTTGGCAACTTGCATGGACTTATGACGGTTGCAGTGTCTTGGGGTCATGGGGAAAACAGATTCACTTAACAACTATGCTAGCAGCTTAGCAACCAGCTTAGCAACTGTTGCTAAGTGAATGCAGCCATTCACTTAGCAACTGTGGCAAAAAAAGGTCGTAAAATGGAGCAAAGCTCACTGAACAAACCATCCTGTTTAGCAACAAAAATCTAGGGCTCAATTATGGCCGTATGTCGAGGACTCCACAAAATTGGGGTATCTAGTCTAGCTCAGTGCATCTAGACCACTATATAGGTTGTCCTCAACTTATGGCCACAATTTGGCCCACATTTTGTGCTGCTCCGTTGAGATGACCGTTAAATGAGTTTTGCCCCATTTTACAACCTTTCTTGCCATGGTCGCTAAGTGAATCACTGTAGTGGTTAAGTTTGCAACACGGTTGTTAAGCAAATCTGGCTTTTCCGTTGACTTGGCTTGTCAGAAGGTCACAGAAAGAGAATCATCAGGACCCCGGGACACTGCAACAGTCGTAAGTATGAACCAATTGCCAAGGGTTTGAATTTTGATCGTGTGACTGTAAGGAGGCCGCAACCGTCATAAGGGTGAAAAATGGTCACAAATCACTTTCTTCGGTTAACACTGTGACTTTGAACGGTCACTAAATGAACTGTCATAACTTGAGGACTGCCTGTATTTATGTAACATGGCCGAGTTTATATCTGTGTCCAACTTCGGCTGCGGGAACCCCACGGACGTACAGGGACATCAAATGGCATTTTCCTCCTATTTTCAAACTCCACTCCTGCCACAAACAAATAGGCGCGCACACCTGAGACGTTCCCGATTTTTTGTGCGTATCTTCCTTTCTTCCCTTCGATTCCGATCTTTCTTGGCAGAAGGAGGAAGGAGGAAGTGAGTAAATGGCAAGGCAGCTTCGCGGCAGTTGAGCCTCGCTCTCCGGACGGCAAAATCGTCTTTCTCTAGGTCAGGAATTCTACCGTCTTCGTCCTCTTCAGGGCCCGTATCGTTTTGCAGACGGCACCACATAAAAGGGTTTTCTTGGCGGAGGACGACGTCCGGGGTGAGCTCATCCCCTCGACCTGCGGGCTTTGGACTGGGGCACCGCGAAGTGAAACGAGAAACCCAGATGTGAAACACGACCAAAAATCCCACTGCTCTTTGTTAAGGAAGACAAGAATAAACGCCACGCGCATGCTTTTTAGTGGAAACAAATCTGATCGGTCACTCTCTCATCGTATTCCACTACAACCCCCATAATCCCCAGGCATCCCACTTTTGGGACTGTTGCTGGAGATGACGGGCGTTGTAGGTCGACGTCTCTCCATGCGGCAAAAGCTGAAAATCCATGCATAAAACATGTAGCGGCGCTAAAGTTTTATAGCTTTGTAAGCGGACCAAACACGGACACATTAAGGGGTGGCGTCTCTTATATATTTTAGAAAAGATCAGTCTTCTCATATACAGGTCGTCCTCAATTTACGGCCACAACATTTCGGTGGCTAAGTGAAAAATTGGATCGGCGAGTTTCGCCCCCCCCCCCCCCCCGATTTTCTCCCCGCATTTGTTAAGTGAATCCCTGCTGTTCTCAAATTAGTAACACGGCTGTGAAGTGAAACTGGTTTCTCCCCTTGACTTGGCTTGTCAGAAGGTCCAAAAGGGGATCACCCAAGTCCCGGCTCCATGAATTTAATCGACCCTTATCTAGCGCTAATTTCACTTGGACCATGAATAACTGAAAGCCCTATCAATTGTGGAGCCGACCAGCAACAGGGAGCCACAGCAGAGGAATGAAAGAGCCACATGCGGCTCCAGAGCCGCAGGTTGCTGACCCCTGGTTTAGGACAACTCACGGTGGCCAGGTGGACACGGATGGGAGGGTGCAGATGGAGGGTCGCAGCTGGGCCATGCCCACCCATTCGTGCCCACCAAGTCGCACCCACCACTCCACACCAACCTGGCCTCGGGTCGTCCCATTCCGGAGCTACAAATATTCTCTTCCACTTTGTTGGTTGTCCATGTGTGTTAGCAATTTTGGAGGGGGTGGAAAAGCTGTCAGGCTGGGGCCCCAAGGCCCTTCGCCTCTTCCGAACACATATGTTGAGCATCCCGTGTCCAACGTAACTGCTGATCCAAGAACACAGAGCCAAGGATCTAAAGTGGAAACGTACCACTGCGTTCTGCCCCGCCGGATGACTTCTCTTAAAATAAACAGGATGAAAGAGGCCGACAGGGAGCGAAGTAGTTCAGGCCCAAGGCCATCACTGAAGTCCAAGGGCCACGCACGAATTTCACGACACTCCACAGACAGGGAAGGGTTGTTAATACAGCGCTATAAAAATCGCACCTGAGTTTAGCCTACGCTGTTGCAAACAAGCTGGGCCAGCTGGTGCGTAAAAGAATGCCCTGTTTATTTTTGCATTTATTATGCTAACTCACACATCCGCCGCAACTCACGACTTCCAGATGTGCACGGAACCTCTTCGACACTTGCTGTTCAGCTTTCGTTTCCACAGTTTCGTTGTGGGACACGCCCCGAGAAAAGTTCTACACCTCTTCAAGCCTCAAATGCTCAGAATAATCAAAGTAGCTAATTCCAGCCAGAGATATCCTCACTTTTTTTTAAAAAAAATTCTTTTTAAAGCTTCCATAATTTCTGGCCCAGGAATCTGGCTGAAGTCGTAAAGTCAGGCAAAATTAGGACTCCGTTTCTTGGGGGTGTGTGGGGGAATTAACTTGGATTTTGCAGTCTTTGGCAGCTCTGTGGCCTTGCTCATTTCAGTAAAGGGTTCCCGTAGCCAGATTTTGCTCTAGTACTTGGAACAAATTTGGAATGATCTCTACTGGAGCGAAATGAAATCTGGATTTGTGCGGTTGGGTGGATGTGAGCGCAAAAGCATACACGTTATGTGACAAGGCAGACGGAATTGGACTTTTCGTCTACTACCCTTGGCCACGCCTCCTTCTCCCCCAGCGTTCCTCTTTGGGCGATTCTCCTCTGACTTTTCTCCTCGGTTGACACACCGCCACTCATTCGTCCTGGGCAATTGGCCATGGCTCCTCTGTCCCACGCGCTTCAGCGCAACTGATTCACCAAAAGCGAGTTCGTCCTGGGTTTTTTGCCGCCTGGGACAGTTAGCCGCCAATCCATCAGCTAGCTGCCAATGCTGGCAGCCATAAGCCAAGCCAAACGCTTGTTAGGAGAAGGAATGGAAGGGTTCTAACAAGCGTTTGGCTTTCCTAACATTTATTGGCAGCTAGCTGATTGGTTGGTGGCTAAGGCCCGGGGTACTTGCAGGACCATCTCCAGCCACTCTCCCACCGTCCTGTGTGCTCTAACAGAGTCGGCCTCCTCAGGGTGCAGTTGGCCAAACAATATCGGCTGACGGCCCCCAGAGGAGAGCGTTCTCTGTGGGAGCCCCGACCCTCTGGAATGGATTGCCCACCGAGCTCAGGACAGCCCCCGACCTTCTTTCCTTCCGTCGCGAGCTGAAGACGTGGCTCTTTTCCGTCAACTCAACTGATCCGTTTGGGGGTACACTGTCATAATTTTAAACTGTTTTTAATAGGGTTGCTGATTTTAATTTTATTTCATTGTGATTTGTATTGGAATTTATCATTTTGTAAGCCGCCTTGAGTCCCCAGGGAGAAAGGCGGCATATAAATTGCAATAATAAATAAATAAATAACTGTCCCAGGCAGCGAAAAACCCAGGATGAACCCTCCTTTGGTGAATCGGCCACGCCGAAGTGTGTGGGACAGAGGGGCCGTGGCCCATTGCCTAAGGCGAATGAGTGGGGGCGTGTCAGCCGAGGAGAAAAGTCAGAGGAGAATCGCCAAAGGAGGAATGCTGCGGCGGGAAGGAAGCACGGCTAAGAGTAGGAGACAAAAAGTCCTAGACCCCAAGGCAGATTCCCCTTTTATTGTAAGCCACTCGGTGGGTGCAATTCTGTTTAGATCATGGCCAACATCGCTGTATCTGACCTCAACCTACTAGAGATAGTCCTTGACTTACAACAGTTAGTTCACCGAAGAAGCTTCTTGGATGAGAAGAGAAACGTCTTCAAGGAGAAACAAAGTCCAGTGGCCTTCTGAAAAAGCAGCTTTGGGAACTTTTTAAGTCAGCCTACTTACCCTGAAAGAATTGAGCCGTTGTAACTCTGAACTGTCACTAAGTGAACCGTTGTAAGTCGAGGACGATCTGTAGCTTCCTAGTCATTGTGAGATGCCTTGGAATCCTTAAGAACAGGGGTGGGATTCAGTCAGTTCTGACCAGTTCGGGCGAACCGGATGTTAATTTTAATCTGGTTCATCGAACCGGTAGTTGCAAGGACTGGCTGACCCCGCCCACCCTGCCCCTCCCCTCCCAGGAGTCTCCACACAGCCCGTTTTGGATGCAGTTTTGGATGCAGGACCTGCACAGAGGTTCTGGGAGGGCAAAAAACGGGCCTACCGGAAGTACCGGAAATCCAGAAATGGGCCCGTTTCCAGCCTCCAGAGGGCCTCCGGAGGCCGGGGGAGGCCGTTTTCACTCTCCCGGAGGCTCAAGGAAAACCTCTGGAGCCCGGGGAGGACAAAAATCAGACCTACTGGAAGTACCAGAAGTCTGGAAATGAGGCTATTTCTGGCCTCCAGAGGCGGCCGTTTTTGCCCTCCCGGAGGCTCAAAGAAAGCCTCCAGAGCCTGGGGAGGGCGAAAAAAACCCCTCCCCCATGGTACAGGAAGCTGACTAGGCCACGCCTCCATGGCCACACCCACCCAGCAACCAGGCAGAGAAACCGGTTGCTATTTTTTTTCAATCCCACCCCTGCTTAAGACCGTAAAAAAAAACCTATACAAGATTGTGAAAGCTTTCATCCCATCACGGCCAGCTTCTTTGCAACTCTGGCCAGAGTAGCAGCTATTGAGTTAATCCTGAGCAGCTTCTGGAGAACAATTTGCTCTCAGTCCGCCGTACGGCTTTTCCCCGGCCAGCAAATTTGAGCCTGGCACTTACGCTGTTTGTGTCCTGGAAAGCGAGGTCAGTTTCTCAACTGAATCTGAACAAAGATTTCCTTCAGTCAAGTTTGACGCCTGCCAACTATCCTCCTCCTTCAATTTTTTCTCTCCCCATAATCGCCTTGTGGTCTCCTTTGCAAGTCTTACCAAGCTCCAACTCAACGTAGCTTCTTGGCCCAGACAAAGTCAGCTACAGGTAGCCCTCAACCTTCCACCACAATCATCTCCTTTTAATGACCCCATAATCCCTTGTGGGGTAGAGTCTGGGCAACTGAATGGAACTGAATGTTTTACTGGCCGGATGCCTTTCCTGTTACCAATACGGAGTTATCTTCAGCAGATATATTCTCATTGTTCCCAGAGAAAGAAATATCTGCCTCTACCTAGGATCAAACTCACAGCCTCCTGATTCTGATGCCACTGCACCAGTCAATCTTCCATCACAACGGAGCCCAAAATTTCTGTTGCTAAGCAACTCAGTTGCCAAGTGAGTTTTGCCCTGTTTTACGACTTTCCTTGCCACGGTTGTTAAGTGAATCACTACAGTTGTTTAGTAGCGTGGCGGTTAATCTAATCAGGCTTCCTTATTGACTTTGCTTGTCTGAAGGTTGCAAAACAAGATCACTTGACTCCGGGATACTGCATCCGTCATAAATATGAGTCAGTTACCAAGCATCTAAATTTTGATCCTATGATCATGGGGATGCTGCACCGGTTGTAAGTGTAGGAAATGACCAGGCTGAGCCTGAGGGAGGGGATAAACACGTCATAAATCGCAAGTCCCTGCGCACCCTCAAGAGATCTAAGTCCAGCCCATTTTGAATGCCTTCTTATCCCCCGCTCATTTCCCTTGACTGTTAGTTGGTCAGATTCTTGTAGAGAACTTAAGCTTGTAATAAATCTCGATACTCATTTGAAGTGTCTGGATCTCCTGGTTTCCCCGACAGTTAAGTGTGAAAAAGGCTTACAAGTCCCTTTTTTCAGTGCCATTGTAGCCTTGAACGCCGATTAAATGAATTGTCGTAAGCCGGCCCTCTCAATTCCTGGCAAATAGATGGGGAAGAAATGGAGGTAGTGACAGATTTTATTTTCCTGGGCTCCAAGATCACTGCAGATGCAGCCAAGAAATGAAAAGACGTTTGCTCCTGGGGAGGAAAGCTATGGCAAATCTTTACAGCATACTAAAAAGTGGAGATATCACCCTGCCAACAAAAGTGCGTATAGTCAAGGCCATGGTGTTCCCAGTTGCAATGTATGGCTGGGAAAGTTGGACCATAAGGAAGGCTGAGAAGGCCAAAGAATGGAGGCCTTTGAACTCTGGTGCTGGAGAAGACTCCTGCGAGTCCCTTGGACTGCAAGGCCATCCAACCGGTCGGTCCTAGAGGAGATCAACCCTGACTGCTCTTTAGAAGGCCAGATCCTGAAGATGAAACTCAAATCTTTTGACCACCTGATGAGAAGGAAGGACTCCCGGGAGAAGAGCCTAATGCTGGGAACGATGGAGGGCAAAAGAAGAAGAAGGGGACGGCAGAGAACGAGGTGGCTGGATGGAGTCACTAAAGCAGTCGGCGTGAGCTTCAATGGACTCCAGAGGATGGTAGAGGACAGGAAGGCCTGGAGGAACGTGGTCCATGGGGTCGCGATGGGTCGGACACGACTTTGCAACTAACAACCACCACAAGCCAAGAAGTCCTTCCATTTGCTAGGATAAAACAAGATAGAGGAAAGGGACTTGCGCTCAGCCACAACTCCTAACCTCTCCCATGATCGCACTTCATCATTGGGTCAAGCATAAAAATGCATTAAAGTTTATAAATTATAATGTAAGTTATAAATCATAAATTACAATTATAAATTATAATTATAAATCAATACCCCAATGTCACAACTGGCACAGAATCCTCTCTTGTGGTCAGTTACAGAATGCTATTTTCATGTCGTAATAGAGAAGTAGAAACAAGCTACATTTTTCCTTTTTTTTTTTAATCATTCTGGTTTGGAAGACGGCTTCCCTTCATGTGTTTCTTGATTAATCCAAACACAAGCATCGGACAAAAGTCTCACTCAGCACACCAAATATTTAATAACTGTTTTAGTCTTGTTACGGCAATCACAAACCGATGCAGGCATCGCCACTAAGTTGGCAATGCGAAGCTTCACGTTTCTTAAGGCTTCTTGTGATTCCCCCCCCCCCAAATAAATAAAATTGCAGGCGTTTATTTGGTTAATTTTGGTTGCTACCCTGTTTCTCCGAAAATAAGACCTCCCCTGATAATAAGCCCAATCGGGCTTTTGAGAGCATGCGCTAAAATAAGTCTCCCCACCCCGAAAATAAGCCCTCCCTGAAAATATTTAAACCCAGAGCTGGAAATCAGGTAAGATGGCAAGAGGAGCTCCGTCTTTCTCCACACGCCCCAAAATAATAAGACCTCCCTAAAAATAAGGCCAAGCACCTATTTCGGGATTCAAAAAAAATATAAGACAGGGTCTTATTTTCGGGAAAACACGGTAGGAAAAGGGATATGACCATACATTAAAAAACATTCCAACAACTGGAACACACAGCAAATCATGATCTCCTTTTAATGACTCCATAATCCCTTGCGGGGTGGAGTCTGGGCAAATGAATGGAGCTAGCAGAGTGTTTATTGGCCGGATGCCCTTCCCTGTTGCCAATGCGGAGTTTTGTTCAGCAGATATATTCTCACTGTGCCCAGAGAGAAAAATATCTGCCTCTGTCTAGGATCGAACTCACAGCCTCCTGATTGTGAGGTGGGACCTCCACCTCTAGGCCATTGCACCGCTCTGGAACACACAGCAAATGCTACAAATGAAACGCATGCCAGGCCAAATTTCTAACCTGCCGCCACAGCGGTGAGCTGCTGGCCTGACCTTAATACCAGCCTGTTCCAACCTTCTCAGCTTCCCGATTTCCTCTGGACCTTTTTTCTCGTTTTGGGGAGCAGTTGTTTGGTTATCAGAACAGGTGAGAAACTGAGGCCAAGGGTTCTTTGGACCCATGTCTGTCTGCACAGGCTTCGCGGAGGGGGAGGCAATGGTCATCCTGCTGCTCACGAGGTCCCCATCGAGTGGCACCTGGGGTTCTTCTTCGATGGTTTCAGGATGCTGTTTGCTATGGAGTTATATATAGGTTATTAGGGAATGGGACAGCTTGTCACCGCGAACTCGCTGCGGACAACTTGCCATGGCCAATTCGCCAGGAGACAACATTCTGCGGAGCCATTTAACAATTCTATTTCATTATTTAAAATAAATAAGGTAAAGGTTTCCCTCACACGTACGTGCTAGTCGTTCCCGACTCTAGGGGGCGGTGCTCATCTCTGTTTCAAAGCCAAAGCGCCAGCGCTAACCGAAGACGTCTCCGTGATCATGTGGCCGGCATGACTGAATGCCAAAGGCGCCCGGAACGCTGTTCCCTTCCCACCAAAGATGGTCCCTATTTTTTCTACTTGCATTTTTTTACCTGCTTTTGAACTGCTAGGTTGACAGAAGCTGGGACAAGGAACGGGAGCTCACCCCATTAGGCGGCACTAGGGAGTCAAACCGCTGAACTGCCAACCTTTTGGTTGACAAGCTCAGCATCTTAGCCGCTGAGCCACCGCATCCCTTTAAAATAAATACAAACCATTTGAATTTTTGCCATTCACATTTCATTCTGTCCCTCCTTTTGCCTCCTTTCCTTTAATAATTCTGTTCCAGCATTTCTTTGATATTAGTGTTAACTCTGGTCCCGCAGCAAGTTGTTTTGCAGCGAGTTGGCCGTGGCGAGAGTTGGCCGTGGCGGATTGTCACAGCCCCGATTATTATGTAGCACATGTCTGATTCCTTAGAACAGGGGTGTCAAACTCTAGGCCCGGAGGCTGGATCTGCTTAGATCTGGTCTGCAGGGCCACCATGGAAACAACGAAGGACCGGCTCACGGTGCCTCTGCCCGCAAAAACGGGCTCCCGAGCTCCAGGGAGCAACCAGGGCTGAAATGCTACCGGTTCGGACCGGTTCTCCTGAACCGGTAGTAAAAACTGCTACCGGTTCGGGCGAACCAGTATTTCCGACGATCAGCTGTATTAGCTAGAATCGTCAGATTTCCTGCTTTCTAGCTAATGTAAATCGCGTGGCACAGTGGAATCCCCCACCCCCACTGTTCTACTTACCTTTGCAGACTCGGAAGGCTTCAAAAATGTTCCTTTTTTAGCGCTGCGCGGGCGGGCCTCAGGCACACATGCACGCAAAGTGTGCATGCACGTGCTCGGTAGCAGACTCACAGAACCAGTAGCAGACTTCAGAGGATTTCACCGCTGCCTGCAACCCTCTGCCAGCGAAAACAGAGCTCGGGAGCCTTCCCGAGCTGTTTTTGCTGGCAGAGCGTTCGGGCTGCCACAGGCGCCCCTGACATGAGTGACGTCGAGCTGGCCACACCCACCCAGGCCACGCCCACTCCAGCCTCCCCGGGAGGTAAAATACAACCCTGATGTGGCCTTCTATGAAGTCGAATTTGACACCCCTGCCTTAGAACATAGAATAACAGAGTTGGGAGGGACGTTGGAGGTCTTCTAGTCCAATCCCCTGCTCGAGCAGGAAACCCTATATCTGTGATGGCGAACCTATGGCATGCGTGCCACAGGCAGCATGGGGAGCCATGTCGCCTGGCACGCCAGCTCAGCTCCGGCGCCGATCAGCTGATTTTCGGGCCTTCTCGGCCCACCAGAAATAGGGAAACAGGCTGTTTCCTGCTTCCAGAGGGCCTAGGGGGAGGAAGGCCTGTTTTTCTCTCACCTGGCTCCAGATCCTCTGTATGCATCTGGGGAGGGTGAAAACAACCTTCCCCATCCCCTCGGAGGCCCTCTCTAGGAGTCTCTGGAGGCAGGGGACAGCAAAAAAGTCACTTCCTGTACAACCGGAAGTTGGGAAACAGGCCATTTTGGGCCTCCGGAGGGCCTCCGAGGGGATGGGGAAGGCTGTTTTCACCCTCCCCAGATGCATAGAGAGGCTCTGGAGCCAGGTGAGAAAGAAAAACAGGCCTACCAGGCCATCGTGTGCCAGGAGTGGGGAGGGGGAGAAAGAGGGGGCGCACATGCACGGGGATGGGGTGCATAGAATTATTGGTGTGGGCACCCGCGTGCGCAAACTTCCCCCGCCCACCCCTTCCTGGCACACAATGGCAAAAGGTTAGCCATCACTGCCCTATATCATTTCGGACAAATGGTTGTCCCATTTCTTTTTGAAAGTCTCCAGTGTCTTGACTTTTTTGACTTCCTCAGTCCTCCCATAGACATCTCCCATGAGGATATTAAAAAAAAGAGAGAGAGAGAGAGAGAATATTGGAAGGTTTTGAAAACGTCTGCCCAGCGTATGAACGCAAAGTAAAACAACCGTCTCGGAGAAACTTTTAGAACATCTGAAAAAGACTTCCGGTTTTCCAACTGCGCAACTGATAGGAAAGCATCCGTTTCGAAACAAAACAGCATACAATTTAAGATGGGAGGCAACCCAAATTCCATCCACGGAGGAAAGCCACACTGGTTTAAGTGTTAAGATTCTCAGGAAAAAAAACTCGATTTTGAGAGGACTACAAAACTATCGGGCGAGACGAGACGAGCGAGAAAAGACATCGGTGAATGGAACAAGGCACTTTTACATGTCTCTGTGGGGTCCCTGGTGCTCTATGAGCTCGGGCTTTTTTTTTTTCTTGCAGACGGTTCCTTACTCAAAAGAGTAACATCATCAGTGCTAGAAGCGGGGAGGAGGAGGAGGAGGAGGAGGAGGAGGAGGAGGAGGAGGAGGAGGAGGAGGAGGAGGAGGAGGAGGAGGAGGAGGAGGAGGAGGAGGACTGAAGGATCCTTGGAGTTTCATTGTTTTTTTTTCCAAGATGTTTCATGACCCTACTAGGGGACATCATCAGTGCTAGAAGGGAGTGGGTTTTATGGAATGGAGGAGGAAGGAAAGGGGAGAGGAGGAGGAGGACTGCGGGGTCCTTGGTACTCTCTGAGCTTGGTTGTTTTCTTGCAGATGTTTCATTACCCAGCTAGGTTATAACATCAGTGCTCGAGAGAATCGGGTTTTCTCTAGCCTTCAACAAGGACCCCACAGTTCAATCCCGAACTACAAAATATTCTCTTCTTGTTGGGGGGGAACATGTCCGTGGACCACATGACTTGGTCGTCTGAAGTTTGGTCCAGGAGACCTTACCTGAAAGGTCTTTCTCCTCCTAGCGGAGAGGTCATCGTGCTCCAACTCTTCCGGAAGTCATCTCGTTCGGCTTTCTTCTTCCGTAGTGGCGCTGGGATATAGGCAGTCTGGTTACTTTTATTGGGAAGGTATTGGTTAAAAGGCACGACTGATTTGGGCTCGCTGTAAGATGTTCGCCGGGCAGACATGTCATCCTTCTTCACGTCTGGCAGCTTTCGATGCGGTAGGTCAGACTCCGAATCGCTTCCTCTTCCTGTTTGGAAAAAAACAAACAAACCGTAAGCAAAGTTTCCAAATAGAACCGAATGTGTGCGCCACAATGCAAATAAGTCCGCTGATTCGGCCACAATGGGATCGTCCTTCTCTTTCCAGTCTCAAAACGTTACCAGCTTGCAGACTTACGACATGAAGTAGGGCTGCCTTGCTCTTATCCTTCTCGTCTTTCCTACTACCTTCTCCTATTGATACCTTACGATTTGTCACTTGGTGTTTATAGGTTATGATTTATGACGGCGTCTTAATGGATTTATGATCTAGGATTTATCACTTTGTTTGTATGGGCACTGAGAGTTTACGCATGGGAGGCAAATTCCTGGTATGTCAAATCACATTTGATCAATAAAGAATATTCTATTGTATTCTGTTCTGTTGCGTTCCGTTCTATTTTTAGATTATTAATTGCCTTATTCTATTTTATGGTTTATGATTGTATCTTATTATTTATAATATATGACTTATCACTTTGTTGTCTGTATGTACACTGAGAGCTTACGCACCAGAAACAAATTCCTTGGGTGTCCAATCACATTTGACCAATAAAGAATGTTCTGTTCTGTTCTATTCTGTTTGTTCTGTTTTATTCTATTCTTCATTCCATTCCATTCCATTCTACATTCCATTAATTCTATTCTACTCTACTCTACGCTTCATTCCATTATTCTATTCTATTCTATTCTATTCTATTCTATTCTATTCTGTTCTGTTCTGTTCTGTTCTGTTCTGTTCTGTTCTACTCTATTCTTCATTCCATTATTCTATTCTGTTTTGTTCTGTTCTGTTCTACTCTACTCTTTATTCCATTGTTCTGTTCTGTTCTGTTCTATTTCTATTCTATTCTATTCTCTTCTACTCTACTCTATTCTTCATTCCATTATTCCATCCCATCCCATCCCATCCCATCCTTAGATTACTAACTGCTTTATTCTGTGGATAAAGCAAGGAATGTAATTTCCAATATGCAGAATTTGAGATTCACCAATGATAATTCAGTGGGGAGAAAGGATGGAATCATTAGATAATATATTAATATAGTTAGAGGCTTCGCCAAAGGGATTCAGCCAAATTTCTCTCGCCACGATTCTCCTTCCAACACTAGGAGTCTTGTATGCCAAGTAGGCCAGTCTTTCTTTTTCCCCCTTTTTTTTGTTTCTAGGTAGCTAATTGAAACTCAAGAGTTTAAGCTGAAAAGAGACAGTGGAAATGCAAATTGAGGGGGGGAAAAGACCTTTGAGGGAAAGGGAGCAGAGAAAGGAGTTCGGTTTCTGCATTCTAAATGCCTTTCTTGCAAAGAAATGTTATATGACACAGCAACTCCACAGTCCATCTAAAAGGGGCAGGATGGAAATTTGGAGAATGGAGATTTCATCCTTAACAGCAAAAGCTAAGAACGAGAAAACTATTTCAGAGAAGACCAAAGGGGGGGGGGAAGAATTCCAAAGTTATTTAAGAAGACATAAATATTTAAGCAATCATCTAAGGTGTTTAATTCTCTACTCTCCAAGCAATATCAAACAAAGAGTTTAAAAAGAGCAAATATATACCCTGTTTCCCCGAAAATAAGACCCAACCAGAAAATAAGCCCTAGCATGATTTTTCAGGATGCTCGTAATATACACCCTACCCCAAAAATAAGCTCCAGTTAAGATCGTCAGCAGACGGAGGTGTTTAGTACTGTATTTCCCCCAAATAACCGGAAAATAAGCCATAATGCGTCTTTTGGAGCAAAAATTAATATAAGACCCGGTTTTGTAAATATAAAATAGTGATCAATACATTTGTTCTTACTGGTAGTAAAGAGCAAAGGTTAACCAGAAGTTCAGTAAATGCAACATTAAATTTGGGCTACGAAAATTCTCATGCAACTCCAAAGTTTAGTGAAGACTTTGGACTATCAAGTCTATAGGGATAAACTTAAGATAACAACTACACCTTCTTGCAATGAAACCTTGCGACAAGCGGCTTAAAATCAGTGAGACGCACCGTGCATAGTTCTATGTTGAATCGTTGGTTTAAATGCTGCACTTTCATTGCATTATTTCGGAAAGTAAGAAAAACATTACAGTGATTTTCCTTCTTGACAATTCTTTGGCGATTTTGCTCAAGAGGACCGAAGAGCACGATAAAAATCACTCCCGTAAAGAAAATATCTCTACTGTATTGTAGCTACTCTGTTTTTGTTAGCAGTATCCATTAGAAAAATATTTTTGCTAACTATGTTAAGATTCATATTATAGCTACTCTATTCAATTCAATCTTTATTAGGGGCCAGCACAAAACGTTAAATATTAAAAGAAAGCAAAAGTGAGCAGAACCGAACCGAACAAGGCACAGGGATATATTACAATATAGCTCCTCTACTTTTGTTAGCAGTCCCTATTGGAAAGCAATTTTGCTAACAATTTTTAAATGACCTAATACTTTTATTAGCAGTCCTCATTAGAAAGCATTTTGGCTAACGATTTTTAGATGACTATTAAAGCTACTCTAGTCCTTTGCTTAGCAGTCCCCATTTGAAATAATTTTTGCTAACAATTTTTAAATGACCATTACAGCTACCCTAATACTTTTATTAGCAATACCCATTACAAAGCAATTTTGCTAACATTTTTTTAAAAAATTTGATTTATATGCCGCCCTTCTCTGGAGACTCAGGGCGGCTTACAATGCGTTAAGCAATAGCCTTCATACTTTTGTATATTTATACAAAGTCAGCTTATTGCCCCCACAAACTGGGTCCTCATTTAACCTACCTTAGAAAGGATGGAAGGCTGAGTCAACCTTGAGCCTTGGAGAGATTCGAACCAGCAGTAATTGCAGGCAGCTGGTCTTAATAACAGGGTGCTTTCATTTATTGACCCTTGGAAGGCTGAGTCAACCTTGAGCCTGGGGAGATTTGAACTTGCAGTAATTGCAAGCAGCAGATGTTAATAACAGTGCTTTAGTCCACCGTACTACTCTGACGATCAGGCAACTCAGCTTGGATCGTCAGAGGCATTTAAAAGAAAAAAAGCCTCTGATGATTGTGCGGCTCAGCTGGGCATGGGGGGGGGGCAGGGATTTTTGCTACCGGTTCTCCGAACCACCCGTCTCCATCGCTACCGGATTGGGCGATCCGGTCCAAACCAGGAGCATTTCACCTCTGCCACATGCCAAAACAAACCGTCCAAATCAAACTTCTTTCCACTGTACACCAAGGTGGATTGTTTACATGCCAGAAGTCTGCTTCTCTTTAACTTTTGATCTCGTGTTATTTGTGAAATCGATGCCTGCCTACTTACACTTCAGATGGAGGAAATCCCACCTCAAAAATTTGAGACCTGGTGCAGCAACTATTCGTCCTACAGCTCACGGCTGGGAGTGGGGGAAAAAAAGACTTTAGCAGCTCTCCAAGCAGATTATCTCAAACTACTGGTAGTCCTCGACGTACGACCACAATTGAGCCCGACATTTCTGTTGTCAAGTGAGACCTTCGTTAAGTGAACGCTGCCGCATTTTACAACAGTTCCGTTTAGTGACCGTTCAGTTACCACGGCATTGGGAAAAAAATAAAACACTGTAAAATCTCCATTCCCACCCCACTCCAGGGGAAGGACACTGTAAAATCTCCATTCCGTCCCCAATCCAGGGGAAGGTTACTGCAAAATCCCCATTTCCTCCAGATCAGCTGGGACTTGGGAAGCAGAGAATAGATGGGGGCGGGGCCAGTCAGAATTTTTACTACCGGTTTTCCGAACTACTCAAAATTTCCGCTACCGGTTCTCCAGAACTGGTCAGAACCTGCTGAAACCCACCTCTGCCTGGGGTCATGTGACCCCCATTTTCATCGCTTAGAGAGGACTGGAAAGCACCGTGAAGTGGTATTATAAAAGTTGGGCCAGAACAAAAAGTACTATTGTTATTGCTCTTGCTAGTCAACCTTCTGATAAGGAAAGTCAATGAGGAAGCCAGCTTCACTTAACAACTGTGCCACTCATTTAATGACTGTAGTGATTCACTTAACCACCGGGGCAAAGTTCACTTCGCAAATGTCTCAACAACAGAAATGTTTGGGCTCCATTGCAGCCGTAATCCGTCTTTTCTGAGGTAACTGAAATTCACGTCGGGTTACCAAGAGAACATCCCGCAGAAGCCAGCTGTGGAAACTGTGGTATTTTACACCACGGGGTCGTACGTTATGTCCTGTCAGGAAGGGAGTTCTGGTTCCCTGGGGGGGGTGTGTGGAGGTGGGATGTGTGTGTGTGTGGCACAACTCACCATCACTGCTCCCTCTCAGCACCACATCTGGAGAAGGGGTCTGCTGGGACCGGGACCCGAAGGAATCCAGACTGTCAAAGGAATCATCTCTGCCGTGACGCGGCGGGGAGAGAGAATCGCTACGCTCCGAATCCCAGCAATCTACGTAGCCGCTGTCGCGGATGCTGCGCTTTGGACTCTCGACATCTTCCGTGTCCTGGTGAGGAACAGAAGCCTGGTTAGAAAAACGCGTCCTCTTAAGGCAGTTGTGTCAAACTAGATTTCTTCAAGGGCCAGATCAGCATTGTAGTTCTCACCCGTGGGCCGGCCGGAGGGGCGGGGAAGGGAGGGGGAGACAGGACGGACACCTCCAGGCCAGCCAAAATGGGGCACAAGGGGGCCTCAAACGGCCCCCCGGCGCCCCATTTTCGGCTTGGACGGAGTCCTGCAGCACCCTGCCAGCCAAAACGGGGAATGGGGGGGGCCTCATGCAGCCCCCCGGACCCCATTTTCGGCCTGGACGGAGTCCTGCAGCACCCTGCTGGCCAAAACTGGTTTTGGCTGCCAGAGGCACCGCAGGCCGGTCGTTTGCTACTTCCAGGCCGGCCCCACGGGCCAGATTGTTCTAAGGCAAGGGTGCCCAATCTCCGGTCCGTGGAACCCCACTGGGCCGCAACATGCCAGAAACTGGGCAATGCAAACAAACGAAGCCCCATCCGCGGGATGCAGGCAGCACATGAAACCACGCCTCTTCCGGTCCGCAGAGAAACCTCTCTCCACAGAACAGGTTGAGGGCCACTGCTCTAAGGACTTCCTCGTACAAATATTCTCCTTTATCGAACTCTCTTTGTTTATAACAGTTGACATTTCCATCTTAACCAAATCTGCTTTTTCACCTATCCATTCCGCCCCCCCCCGCCCCCACGCCGCTGTGGCCTGGCCTCCGTATTTGTGGAACGAAGAGATGAACTATCTGTGGGGATTTAAACGTTTCTGTGAAGAATGGGAGCATAACAGAAGTAAAAAGGCCATTCCAAGCTGCAATAAAAAGGAATACAGGCAGCCCGTTTCATTTAGTGACCGTTTGAAGCTACAAGGGCACTGAAAAAAGTGACCTGTGACCGGTTTTCACACTTATGACCGTTGAAGCATCCCCACGGTCACGTGATCGAAATTCAGACGCTTGGTAACTGACTCGTACTTATGACGGTTGCAGTGTCCCGGGGTCATGTGATCCCCTTTTGCGACCTTCTGACAAGCAAAGTCTATGCGGAAGCCAGGTTCGCTTAATGACCGGGTTGCTAATTTATCAGCCACAGGGGATTCACCTAATAACTGTGGCAGGAAAGGTCGTAAAATGGGGGAAAACTCACTTAACAACTGTCTCGCTTAGCAATGGAAATTTGTGGTCATAAGTCGAGGACTACCTCTAGTCTGCGCACACCCGCAGCATGGCCGAAAATCCAACACAAATAACTTCATCTTACGATCACAACTGAGCCCCAAATTCCCGTTGCTAAGCGAGACATTTGCTAAGTGACTTTCGCCCCATTTTACAACCTTTCCTGTCGTTCAATGAATCTCCTCTGTAGGGGTTCAAGCTGGCAAAACGGTCGTTAAGTGAATCAAATCTGACTGTGCTTGTCGGAAGGTCGCCAAAGGGGAATCACGTGACCCCGGGACCTTGCGACCGTCATAAATATGAGTCCGTTGCCAAGCGTCTGAATTTCGATCACGTGACCACCAGGTTTGCTGCAACGGTCGTTAAGTGTGAAAAGCAGTTGTAAGTCGCTTGTTTTCGGTGCTGCTGTAACTTCAAACCAGTGGTGGGTTGCCCCCGGTTCGGTCCGGTTCTATAGAACCGGTAGTAAAACCGGCGGGAGGATCCGCCCACCCGCCACGACGTCATCACGGGTGATCTGCGCATGCGCTCCCGTTGCGAACCGGTAGTAAAGGTAAGTAGAACCCACCCCTGCTTCAAACGGTCACTAAATGAACCGTTGTAAGTCGAGGACGACCGGAATAGTTCTTCCCAATGTTCACCCATGTTTTTTGGATGCTACGGTGACCTCAGAACAAATTGTTTTTTTTTTCCTCACAACCAACCACTTTTCCGGCCTCAAAGAGTCGTCGTAGCTTTTTGAAACCGCAACGACAACTTGTTGAACCAGAAGCCACCAAGAAATAAAACACCACCGCACAGACTCTGTGGGAAAACTGTAATTTGACTTTCCGTTCTTTTCTTTTTTTTATTTTTAAGCCTGTTTGTTTCCACCGTTGCACCCCGCACAAAAGATCTCAAATGAGAGCTGGTAACATAATCCAGAGCAAGGGGTTGTTTGGGGTGTTTTTTTTGGGTGGGACATTACTTTTTAAATATTTGGACAAAATAGTTCAACCCCCCCAATCTTTTGGGCTTCGCCGTCTCGATTCAAATAACCTCTTTCCCCCCCCAAACTCGATTCAAATCTTGCCGTGAAAAGCAAAACAATGAAAGCAAAAGCATAATAAGTGTCGTAGCTTACGATTCTCGACGAATCTATTTTATTTTTATCCTTTATGTACGCTGAGAGCACGTGCACCAAAGGCAAATTCCTTGTGCGTCCAATCACACTTGGCCAATAAAAAATCCTATCTAATTCTATCTAATTCTATATTTTCACTCCCACCTCCTTGCGCCAAACAGAAACAGAAGCTTAATTTATTGCAGGGAGCTTAAAATAAAAACAGAATTTAGCGTAGCAGCCTTACACCTCGGATTAAAGTAATAATAATAATAATAATAATAATAATAATAATAATAATAATAATAATAATAATAATAATAATAATAATTGCATTCCTCTTCCACCCCTTGTCATTCAGCTGGGGAATCTTTCAACGCTTTGCCGAAGCTTTTAAAAAAATGCATCAATGCCAGATGGGAACCGTTGCAAAACAACCCCCCCCCCCCAAAAAAAACAAACCCAGAACTCGTTTGGACCAAATGCCCAAATGCAGGAGGTTAAAAAATCAATCAATAAATCAATAAAAGCAACCTGAAACATGGCTAATCCATTCTTCACAACTGCTTCACAGGAGCTGTTCTCCATAATATGCGAGATGAAGCATCCCGAGTTTTTTAAGTCAGCAGGCAAAACATCTCACAAAGATGGAAGAGATTGCTTCCAAATCATGTCTTTATGGATCCGGAACTCCAGTACACACACACACACAAAAAAAAAAAACCGTACACACAAATTTTTACGTCTGTTGTTTGTTTCTCGTTCGGTCAAAAATAAGGAAGCTCTGGGCTCCCCCCCTGCCTCTCGGCTCCGTCCGAGGAGACGCTGCAGTTCTGAAAAAAAGGGGATGTCTTTCCTCCAAAAGCAAGAAAAAGAAAAAAAAGAAAAGAAAGAAAGAAAGCAGACTCTTTCCCCCGCCTGATGTCTCTGAAGAATTCAATCTTGCTCTTTGCTCGTTGCCAGCTCCTGGCTGCAGGAGATCTGAAAGCACTTGTGGCTACCACACATGTTCGGAGCGAAGCAGAACAATGGACGTCTTTGACAGGCTCCCGATTATAAATTCTTTCCACTAAAAACGCCGCGGAGAGCTCTCCAGAGGAAGGAAAAGGTCAGGAGAAAACCCCAGCCTTAACTTTAGGAAAAGGTTGTCCCTTGTTTCGGCTAGGATCTTGTCGGAGAATTCGCAACAGAGCTGGAAGGGACTTTGGAGCTCTTCTAGTCCAACCCCTCGTTCAAACAGCGGGCCTTATCCCCGGGATGGCGAACCTGTGGCACGCGTCTCCCCGAGGTGGCACGCACAGCCATCTTACGGGGCACGCGAGCTGTCGCCCAACTCACCTGCAGCTGCGTGCGTGCAATTCAGGGGACCCAGCTGGTCTTCGGAGCTCTCCTGCGCATGCGTGCGCATTTGCACGAGAGTACTCGCACGCAGCGCGCCTGTGCGTAGATGGCGTACATTGCACAAAACGCAAAAACCGCATGGCGGTGTGATTCAGGGGTGGGTTCTAAATTTTTTTACTACCTGTTCTGTGGGCGTGGCTTATTTTGTGGGTGTGGCTTGGAGGTCATGTGACTAGGTGGGCGTGGCTAGCTGGTCAGAGTCATTTTTGGAAGGTCCTCGCACTTACGACCCGACTCATTTGTTTGCTTTTAACACTGATCAGCTGTAGGGCGGCCCTTTGAAGCCCCGCGGCAAGAGTTTAAACAGTTTTTTTCCCTCTAGTCATCAGCTGGGACTCAGGGGGCAGCAATAGATTGGGGGTGGGACCAAATAAAAGGTAAGAATAACGTGGGGGGGTGGGGGGGTGGGAGTGCGGGGGGAGAACCGGTTCAGTGACGTCATATCGTCACCGCTACCAGCTCGGCCGAACCGGACCAAACCGGGAGGAACCCACCACTGGTGTGATTGCGCATGAGGGAGCCACGTGAAACCTGCACGCATGCACAGATGGTGCAATTGCGCTTGCAGGGCATGGGGGAGGAACCGCGCATTAGCACCGATAGCACACGCGTGAGAAGCGTGTACCTGTTTCGCACTCAGTGAGTAAAAGGTTTGCCACCACTGCCTTATACCAGGGGTGGGTTCTACTTACCTCCGTTACCGGTTTGCAACGGGGGTGCACAGAACATTCATGATGAAATCCGGGTGGGTGGGCGGAGCCTCCTGCCACCGTTACTACCGGTTCGCAAGAACCGGACCGAACCGGGAGCAACCCACCACTGCCTTATACCATTTCAGACAAGTTCCATTCAGAAACAGAAGGCTCAGCAAGATGGGATACCCTCAAGAACACGAGAAGAGGTGGTACTCGTTTTATACTGCACTAGTGAGGCCACACTTGGAATCCTGCATCCAGTTGTGGTCACCATGATAAAAAAAAAAAAAAGATGCTGAAACTCTGGAAAACACGGAGAGAAGAGCACCAAGGATGATAAAGAATCTGGAGGCTAAATTGTATGATGAACGGTTGAGGGAGCTGGGGAAGACGAGATGGATTAGGGGGGACGTGATAACCATCTTCTACTACTCGAGGGGTCGCCACTGAGAAGAGGGGATTGACACTATTCTCCAGACCCCAAGAGACAGGACAATGGGTGGAAGCTTGTCAGAGGATGCTCCAACCTAGAACGAAGAAAGATTTTCCTGACAGTGAGAATCAGAGGTGGTATTCAGCCAGTTCGGGCAAACCGGTAGCACCGATGATCAGTTGGCCCGATGATCAGTTGGACAGAACCTGGAGGCAGAGTTAAAAGAGGGATCAGCCTAGCATCCCTATGTAGTCGTAAGTAGAGTAAGTGCTTCCCTTGAATTCCATTGACCCTTCTGAAACTCCAACAAGGTGCTGCCCGTTAGTTGAGAAGATTCCTGTGAGTAGGCTTTTAGCAATCAATCATTTTGACTGAGTTCGTCTTATCTTTCAAACCTGACACCAAGATGTCTTTCAGCCCTACGAGTCCGAGATGTTTACTGATGTGTATTTGTAAACAAATGTTTCTTAGTTAGCATTCTTAGGTGCACAAATAGCTCTTGATTTATTGACCAGTCACTTAACGAACGTTTGAAGCTACGGCGTACCTCCCCAGAGCCACTTATGAGGCATTATCAAAGTCACGATGGCCACTCCTTCCCACTCTTCCCACTAAATATCCTGTGTGTTCCCATTTGTTTTATCTCAACGAGTTGTTATCGGATCGATCGGAACTTACTTCCTTGACCAAAGTGAAGTACGCTTCTATAATCTGCGCAGTCACGCTGAAATTAACTCTGACCCTTTTTAGATGTTTCAGAATAATTGGATTTTTTCTTATATCTTAAATTCATTGTGATGCTTACATTTTCATTTGCTTGGTCTGTGATGGAATAAAGATTGATATTTGATTTGATCAAATATCCTTTAATGAATACCCAAAGCTTTTCAAAAAATCCCAAAATGTTTCATGAATGCCCAAAGCTTTTCTAGAGAGCCTAAAACATTTAATGGTCGCCCAAAACTTTCTAGAGAGCCCATAACTTTTAATTAACACCCAAAACTTTTCTACAGGGCCCAAAACATTCAGTGATCGCCCAAAACTTTTCCAGAGAGCCCAAAACTCTTAACGGATGCCCAAAACCTTTCTATAGAGCACAAAACTTTCAATGAATGCCCAAAACTTTTCTAGAGGGCCCAAAACATGTCTAAGCCCAAAACTGTCCATGATCACCCAAACCTTTCTAGAGAGCCCATAACTTTTAATTAACACCCAAAACTTTTCTACAGGGCCCAAAACTTTCAGTGATCGCCCAAAACTTTTCTAGAGAGCCCAAAACTTTCAGTGATCGCCCAAAACTTTTCTAGAGAGCTCAAAACTTAATTAACACCCAAAACTTTCAGTGAATGGCCAAAACTTTTCTAGAGAGAGCCCAAAACTTTTCTAGAAAGCCCAAAACTTTTCTGGAGAGAACACTTTTCCTTTCCTTAATTGTGAGGGCCAACATGCCAGTGATGTCACTCTGTACAGCGCCAGACCTCCGTACCCAATAAACATAATTCCTATTCTCCCTGCATTTTTCCCAAAGTGGCATCCTTTCCCGTGGACTACAGCTCTTGCATACTAACAGCTTGCATTTAATTCTTTTGGCAAGCTGCCATTTTTCGTGAGAGCAAAAGAAGAACGGGAGAAAAAGCTGGTTTACGGCAGAAAGTTCACCCACAACAGGCCTGAAAACCAGAGTAAACTCTCCAGAGACACACAAAGACTATATTTCATTCATAAAACATTCCTTGAAATATTATTTTTTAAAAAAAGCTTTGTCGTTTTTCTCTCCCTCCCTCCCTCTTTTAAAACAGACGAAGCATCTCCATGAATTTTTTTCTTTTTTTTTTTTAAAAAAAGGGAGTGAGTGAATGCGTGATTGAATGAATGGACGAGCAAATTATAAGGGAAAAAGGGCTTTGGTTTTAAAACTGAAACCTTTTGTTAATATGTCCTCTGAAAATAGCCATTCATTTCAGCTTGGTTTAGAGTCTGGCATGCTAATAATTCGAAAGGGCAGAACAGTGCCAGCAAGATGCCAAGAGAGAGGAAGTCTAACTTCTATACAACGGGAGAAAATCCGTGTTTAAGAATGCAGGGTAACCAAAAAGGGGCTATTTCATCATAAATTAATTAATACGACTCTACCTTACTATAAGGATTGTCTAGATAAGAACTATGGAGGGGGTGATATTATTCAAAAAAAGATAATTGTCGTGGCAGGAAATACATTTTATTAGATGACCTAACAATAACTCTACTTTTTATTACAAAGTAGGTACTGTATTAACAGATATCCAATCAAGATACCCAAGCCACTGTGCACAATGGAAGCCAACGTGTTTTAACTTTTGAATTTTATTTTGAAACATCGCCGGCTTGGCATTCTACAATACAACAATGATCCCTGCCATATGGATAACATCAAACCCACGAATGTGCTATAAAAGTTGTCTTAACAGACGATCTCATCCCGCCATCACTTCCCATATATGGCGAACATATTGTGGATTGAAATGCCTAGAAAATATTGCATTAGAAATGTATTATGATTAATATTTATGTGTATGTGTGTCTGTCTATATCTATCTGTCTATCTATCTATCTTATATATATATCTATATCTATCTGTCTGTCTTTCTCTCTGTATTATATATATGTGTATTATATATATATATATGTCTCTGTGTGTCTGTCTCTAATATATATACCAAATTTATATTTCGCTGTTAAAGAAAGAAAGGGAGACTATTTCAAGCTATTTAGCTCCCATCAGCTAGCCATACCCTTACTTGGATTCGAACTTGGGCTGCCTGCATGTTAGGCAGTTGTATTAACCTCTGAGCCACAAGTTCTCCTCCCTTCATCAGCTTAGCGAAGACATATAAATATATATATGTCTGTCTGTCTGTCTGTCTGTCTCTACTATATATATCTATATCTATCTGTCTGTCTCTCTCTGTCTCTCTATTATATATATACAGGGGTGAAATCCAAAATTTTTCCCTACCGTTTCTGTGGGTGTGGCTTGGTGGGCGTGGCAGGGGAAGGATATTGCAAAATCTCCATTCCCTCCCCTCCTGGGGGAAGGATATTGCAAAATCTCCATTCCCACCCCACTCTGGAGCCAGCTAGAGGTGGTATTTGCTGGTTCTCCGAACTACTCAAAATTTCCGCTACCAGTTCTCCAGAACCTGTTAGAACCTGCTGGATTTCATCCCTGTATATCTCTGTCTGACTGTCTGTCTGTCTGTGTTTGTCTGTGTCTGTGTCTGTCTGTCTGTCTGTCTGTCAGTGGTGGGTTGCTCCCGGTTCGCAAGAACCAGTCGTAAAAATTTTTAGTAGTTCAAAGAACCGGTAATAACATTGGCTGGCCACGCCCCCGAACTGGTCCCCGGCCCGGTTGCCGCTCACTTACCCCGCCCACCTCATCAGAGGCTTTTCTTTTCTTTTTTTATTTTTAAAAGCATTTTTTCTCCAACCTCTTCGGCTGAAAAAAATGCTTTTAAAAGTTTTTAAAAAAAGCCTCTGATGATCATGCGGCTCAGCTGGGATCTCAGAGGCTTTTAAAAGCATTTTTTCTACAACCTCTTCAGCCGAAGAGGTTATAGGGGAAAAAATGCCTTTAAAAGCCTCTGGCGATCCCAGCTGACTTGCCTGATCGTCAGAGGCTTCTAAAAGCAGTTTTTTTCTGCAACCACTTAAGGTTGTAGAAAAAATGCTTTTAAAAGTTTTTTAAAAAAAAAGTTGGCCACACCCACCCAGTCACATTAACCCCTCCAAACCACGCCCACAAAATAAGCCACGCCAACAGAACCGGTAGTAAAACATTTTAGAACCCACCCCTGATGTATGTCTATCTCTGTTATATTTGTCTGTCTGTCTGTCTGTCTATCTGTATGGTGCAGGTATATATTTATGTATGTATATAGCATGTGCATATGTATTGCTATGTATGTAGCGGTCAAAATTGTGGAAACCTTTTGGGAAAAGTGTATTTTTGAGGTTTGATGGCTAATAACACCACTTCTATATCTTGTTTTTTTCTACGTGTTTCATTTTTCTTCTTTATCCTGTAACTGCTATTCTAATAGCAAATCCTTCCTAAAAGTTATTGCATTACATTCTTGATTAAATTATCTTTCCATTGATATATAATTTTATGGTGCTACTCCCCCAAAAAAGTGGTGTTATTAGCTAGTTTTAGAAAATACACTTTTCCCAAAAGGTTTCCGCAATTTTGGCCACTAATGAATATATGGTACTCTCTTGAGATCAGGCAACAGAATTTCATTTTTAACGTGGGGCGGTGTTCTCTCAGAATAAAAAAATGTCAATAAAAGTTATCTTATCTTGTTGTTATTATTGTTATTATTTTGCCTTGTTTTTCTGTCGTTGGAGAGAATGATATATATATAAGCTTCAAAGGCTGAATAGATTCTGGGGTTTTTACCAGATTTTACCCGACATACAAAGCTATAGAAACAAAAATATTTTTTTTCCTGTTGATCCAAACATTATCCAGTGTGTGCTTTACAATAAAACACAATAAAAATTACTCTAAGCTGTAACGTTTCTAGTTTTGCATGCAATCCCACCTCAAAAAAGTTCCAAAAAAATAATAATAATTAAACAGGATGGTTGACCTTAACGTTTGTTCTCTTTAAAATTCACTTTTATTGAGGTTTATCACGACGTAAAATACAATGGAAATAAAGATTTTAAAAGGGTGGGAGGGGAAGTGCAGAAAAAAAAAAACCCCACCAAGATCAAAAAGCATCATCATCCAAAGCTTTCTATCTAAGTAAAACGCTAATTACATTTAAAGTCTCAACTTTAGCATTTAGTTATTACAAGCCATTTCCGTAATGACACAAACATTTAATTTTCAAACTAAATTTAATTTTTTTTCTTATTATTATTTTGAGCCTAAAACCAGAAGCGGTTTTTCCAATGGAAACACGACCCAATAAAACCTCAACCCTTGAGCTGCAAATATTCTCCTTTCTTGAAATCTCTTTGTTTAAAACAGTTTACATTTCCAAACGCAACCAAATCTGTTTTTTTCACCTACCCATTTTTTTTTTCCCCTCCTGACTTTCGTATTTGTGAAATGAATCTCTGGGGATTTGAACATGTCTGTGAAGAGCCTTGGTAGTACAGTGGTCTAAGGCACCCTGTTATTAAGCTGGTTATTAAGACCAGCTGCCTGCAATTACTGCAGGTTCGAATCTCGCCAAGGCTCAAGGTTGACTCAGCCTTCCATCCTTTCTAAGGTAGGTAAATTGAGGACCCAGTTGTGGGGGCAAAAAGCTGACTTTGTATAAAATATACAAAAATATGAAGGCTATTGCTTAGCGCATTGTTAGCCGCCCTGAGTCTCCGGAGAAGGGCGGCATATAAATCAAAATTAAAAACAAAACAAAACGGCAGCTTAAAAGAAGTAAAAAAGACTATTTCATACACGTCAAACGGTAAAAAAAGAAATACAGGTAGCCCTCGAATTATAACAACTCGTTTAGTGACCGTTTGAAGTTACAGCAGCACTGGAAAAAGGCACTTAGGATCGTTTTTCACACTTATGACCATTGCAGCATCCCCAGGGACGTGTGATCAAAAGTCAGACTTGGCCACCGACTCATATTTATGACGGTTGCAGTGTCCCGGGGGTCACGTGATCCATTTTTGCGACATTCCAACAAACAAAGTCGAGGGGGAATCCAGATTCACTTAACAACCCGGTTGCTCACTTAACAACAGCAGTGATTTACTTAAGGATTGTAGGAAGAAAGGTCACAAAATGGGGCAAAGCCCACTTAACAACGGTCTGGCTTAGCAAGGGAAATGTTCGGGCTCAACTGTGGTCACAAGTCGAGGGCTACCTGAATCATCATCATCATCTTTTTTTAACGACCCCATAATCCCTTGCGGGGTGGAATCTGGGCAACTGAATGGAGCTGAATGTTTACTGGCCGAATGCCCTTCCTGTCACCGATGCGGAGTTTTGTTCGGCAGATATATTCTCATTGTGCCCAGAGAGAGAGAGAAATATCTGCCTCTACCTAGGATCGAACTCACAGCCTCCCGATTGTGAGGCGAGAACTCCACCTCTAGGCCACCGCACCACTTCGAGGGCTACCTGTATGCGAGAGGAAATTGAAATACCTTTCTCATCTGGGTTAACAATCCTTCGAATTCTTTCAGGTTCAGTGGCGGTCCGTTAAACTGAGCGCTGTTGTTTGCAGTTTTCCCCAGCCAATAGATGGTGACTAAAACCTGAGGAATTGAACGGACGTTAATTGGAACACATCAAAACCACCAGATCAATTCCATGCTACAACAAGTTTTTTTACTCTTTCCGGAGCAAATTAAATACGTTCCCTGGTTATTTTTTCCCCTTTAAAAATGGACTATTTTCCCCAAAAGCAAAATAGACGCTTTCCCTCACGTCAGAAACGAAAACGAGCATTGAATTAAACATCCGTCCCAATTCAATTTAATAGCCATGTTGTTGGGTGCTGAGGGTACGACGTCTAATTCTTTCTCTTCCTAACCTGCTTACTAGCCTTTCCTAGGCCTCGACTTACAACAGTTCGCTTGTTCTGCCCCAGCTACGGACCCCAAAGAACGCAGCACACACAAAGTCCGTTCAAACCTTGGTTTAATAAATAAATCAGTCTTTTACAACAACGGCTGTTAATTAACTGCATTAACAGCCGCCAAGAATTCAAAGAATAATAACTGAAAGGTTACTGTGGTTGGCAGAATGCCCAGAAGCAATTTGCAGGAAGCTGATAAGATAAGCAAGACAAGACACGAAGGTATGTGAACGAAGTTGTTCTCTGCAAATTGCTTCAGTCGGCGTTCCTCCTTAAATAGGCTAAGGGAGTGGCCAATTAGCCCCAAGCCTTACTCTCGAGGAGACCTCCTCCTGAGGAGCCACTCCTGCCTTTTGGCAGCTCTGCGCGCCCGTGCATCGAGAAGAGGCTCCTCCTCTTCTTCCTCTTCACTTAAGGGAGCTTCTGGAGTTTCTGAAGGCCCTGGCTGAATTCCCGCCTCTGGCACCACATCTTCACCAGCCTCCTCACTGTCCGACTCAAGTGCCAGCTGCACAGGCTGCTGATGCAGCACCACACCAGCCTCCTCGCTGTCGGAATCAGCTACCAGCTGCACAGGCCACTGACAGGCCACAACGTCACTTAGTGACCGTTCGAAGTTACAACGGAAAAAAGGTACTATAGGACCGTTTTTCACATTTACGACCGTTGCAGTGTCTCCGCGGTCCACATGATCAAAATTGGGACATTCGGCAACCGACTCATATTTATGACAGTCGCAGTGTCCCGGGGTCACGTGATATCCCCCTTTTGCGACCTTCTGATGAGCAAAAATCAATTGGGGAACCCAGATTCACTGAAGGACCGTGTTACTAATTTAATATCTGAGGTGATTCACTTAACAACGGCAGCAAGGAAGGTCATAAAAGGGGGTCCAAACTCACTTAACAACTGTCTCGCTCAGCAACAGAAATTTTGGGCTCGATTGCAGTCCTAAGTCGAGGACCGCCTGTATTTATAAATGTTGCTTTGTTTATATATCTTACTACACATAGTAAGAAGGATGGGGCCATATTTAGCAGCAGTTTGGCAGACAGGATTAAACCCTGAAATCCGTAATTCTAAGTAATGAAATGTACAAATAAATCTTGGACTCACAACAGTACATTTAAAAAAGTGACTTTTGACCCTTTTTCACACTTACGACCGCTGCAATATCCCCCTGGTCACGTGATCAAAATTCAGGTAACCTTATTCAGGTGACTCATACTTATGACGGTGGCAGTGTCCCGAGGTCATGTGATCCCGTTTTGCGACCGTCTGACAAATTTTGGGCTCAATTGCGGACATAAGTCAAAGATTCCCTGTACATATAAATGTGCTATATTTATAAATCTTACTATACAGAGTAAGAGGGACGGGGTCAGTGGTGAAATCCAATTTTTTTTACTACTGGTTCTGTGGGCGTGGCTTGGTGGGTGTGGCTTGGTGGGCATGGCAGCAGAAGGATACTGCAAAATCTCCATTCCTATCCCACTCCAGGGGAAGGATATTGCAAAATCTCCATTCCCACCCCACTCTCGGGCCAGCCAGAGGTGGTATTTGCCGGTTTTCCAAACTGCTCAAAATTTCCGCTACCGGTTCTCCAGAACCTTTCAGAACCTGCTGGATTTCACCCCTGGACGGGGTCCATATTTATGGTAGCAGCAGTTTAGAAGACAGGATTAAACCCTAAAATCCTTAATTCTAAGTAAAAGAAATATATAGGGGGCCCAATACCTGATTAATCCCAAAATAGTTAATTAAAACGGAGGGGCTCTAATTAAGTGAAGTTTGGTTTTTTTTAAATGACGTTCCCTTTCTGTGAGATATTTCTCGCTTTCATAATCCACCTCTCTCGGCATTTATTAAAGAAGAGCGATTTCCTGCAAATCCCATTGTAGAGCTTGTAATCTTTGAAAACGACGATCAGATAAGCGACAGGAAATTTCCACTCGCGGGAATAAAAATTCACCGAGCGGAGAGAGGACGGACACACCCATTTATAATTGTGTGAACTGAAAACGGTTCCCACTTTTCTAACATTTAGGAAGTCCAGCTTTTCTATATTATCATTTCCGGTAAAGGAGGAGTTAGAGATATGGTGGTGTTTTTTTGGGTCCCCCCCCCCACACTGCTTCCATTCAAGAAGCTTGTCGGAGCTATTCATCGTTGGCTTCCTAAGGGCGAATTGAAAAAAAATAAAACAACAACCCATAAATGAGGAGTTGAAATATTAAAATGGAAGATGATTTATTTATTTATTTATTTATTTATTTATTTATTTATTTATTTATTTATTTATTTATCATCTATCTATCTATCTATCTATCTATCTATCTATCTATCTATCATCTATCTATCAAATTTCTATACCGCCCTACTCCCGGAGGACTCAGGACTGTGAACAGCCAAGATAAAATACAGATAATACAAACATTAAAAGTCCCTTAAAATTATTAAATATTTTGGCCAAAACACAGATTAAAACACCCAATTTATAAAACAAATCAAACGAATTAAAAATTTAAAAGGGAGAGTTAGGGTTATTTTAAGGGTTATCCAAAGTGGGAGAGAGGCAGAGGTGGGCTCGGACCGGTTCAAGTGAACCGGTAGTTCCGATCAGCGAGTGGGCCCGCCCCCCCCTGCTATTCCATCCTATATTGCCATTCTCGAGCGCGTACGCGCGCTCAGTTTTTTGGTGCTGGGCAAACCGGTTGTTACGTTATGTGACGCCCACCACTGCACAGAGGGGAGACTCTTGCTGGCCAGGTGTTGGTTCAGAGACCGCATTTAATTTTATTTCTTTGCATCCCTCCTACGTTATTTTTACAAATAAGGGGGCAAACCAGGGGTAAAATGTTCCCGGTTCGGACCGGATCATCCGATCCGGTAGCGATGGCGGCGGGTGGTTCGAAAGAACCGGTAGCAAAAATCCCTGCGCCCCCCACACCATGCTCAGCTGAGTCGCACGATCATCAGAGGCTTTTTTTTTTTACTTTTAAAAGCATTTTTTCTACAACCTCTTCCGACGAAAAAATGCTTTTAAAAGTAAAAAAAAAAAAGCCTCTGATGATCGCGCGGCTCAGCTGGGATCGTCAGAGGCTTTTCAAAGCATTTTTTTCTGCAACCTCTTGGCCGAAGAGGTGGTAAAAAAAATGCTTTGAAAAGTCTCTGACGATCCCAGCTGAGTTGCCTGATCGGCAGAGGCTTTTCAAAGCATTAGAATGTTGTTTTTTTTTTAAAAGTTGGCCACGCCCACCCAGTCACATTACCCCCTCCCACCAAGCCACGCCTACAGAACCATTAGTAACACCTTTTACATTTCACCCCTGAGGCAAACGCGCTCTTTTCTCGTCCTCTTTTCCTCACAAAACACTGGGAGGTTGGCTGGGCTGAGGCAGAGTGACTGACACAAGGTCCACCCAGCTGGCTTTCGTGTTTGAGGCGGGACTAGAACTCTTCATCTCCTGGTGATTGGTCCAAGATCACCCAGCCGGCTTTCGTGCCTGAGGCGGAACTGGAACTCGTGGTCTCCCAGTTTCTACCTCAGTATATTAACTGGCTCGTACTCTTCCCCAAACAGTGCCTTGTAAAAAAAAAAATGTTGGACTACCGTTCTCAGAATTACCAAAATATGACCCTCTGCCTTGATAAGTGGGAGTTGTAGGCCAAACATCAGGAAGTTGCAATATTCAGGATGTCCAAACTAGGTAACATCATCAGGTGTTAGCAATACGTCTTAACGTATTGCTAACACCTGATGATGTTACCTCGTTTGGTAATGAAACATCTACAAGAAAACCATCAAGCTCAGAGAGCAATAAGGACCACACAGTTCTCCTCCTCCTCCTCCTCTCCACACACCCTACCCTGTTTCCCCCAAAATAAGACCTCCCCTGATAATAAGACCAATCTGGCTTTTGAGCGCATGGCAATAAGGCCAAGCGCTTATTTCAGGGTTCAAAAAAAAATATAAGACAGGGTCTTATTTTCGGGGAAACACGGTATTCTCTTCTAGCACTGCTGATGTTACCTAGTTTGGTAATAAAATGTCTGCTAGAAAACCACTAAAGCTCAGAGAGCAACAAGGACCCTAAAACCTTGTCTAAGGCACAAATAGGGTTCTTTCGGTCAAACAGGTAGTTTAAGCTGACTCCAAAACCGACGAAGAGATTTCGAAAACCAACAGAGTTTAAGGAAAGGTCGAAGTTCATCCCTAAGGAACTTCGTTCCTTGTTGCGTTCTTCCCAATGATGCCATGTTCTGACTTCTACGCCTTTGATGCTCTATCAAGCTTTTATTTACAGAGAACAATTCCCATAACATTGAGCAGGACTGATGGATCTACAGTAGAGGCCAAAATTGTGGAAATCTTGTGGGAAAAGTGTATTTTTGAGGTTTGATGGCTAATAACACCACTTTTTTGGGGGGGGGAGTTTCAAGGTAATTCTATTCCACTGCTGGAATGGCCTGGGAGTAGCCCAGACCTTAATCCAATTAAAAATCTATGGAGCCAACGAAAGAAACTTGTTAGTCAGAAGCGACCCAGCAATAAAATCCAGTTAATAGAAGCCATCATTCAATCTTGGTTTCACATGAGAACAGCTGCAGAACTCAAAGACTTGGTTCCCTCCATGGGAAGATGTCGTAAGGCCGTCATTCATGCTAAAGGTTACCCAACGAAGTATTCACTGACATGGGGATCATTTTTGTAGATCTTGTTTTTTCTAGGGTGACCATTTTTGTATATCCCATTTTTTTCTACGTGTTTTACTTTTCTTCTTTAGACTGTAACTGCTATTCTAACAGCAAATCCTTCCTAAAAGTTATTGCATTACATTCTTGATTAAATGATCTTTCCATGGATATATAATTTTATGGTACTAATAAAAAAAAAAGTGGTGTTATTAGCTAGTTTTAAAAAATACACTTTTCCCAAAAGCTTTCCACAATTTTGGCCACTTACTGTATGTAGCATTGCTCCTATCTGGAATTACATCCAACTGAGTTCGAGAGGTTTCCATTTCTGCATGCGATGAGAAATCCTGATTTTTTCCCCTTAACACAAAGCATAAGGAGCCTTCCCTTCAGCTGCCAGCAACTCCCTTTCATTCATTCTTGAATAATGTCACCGAAAGGCCAAAGGTTTCCATTCACAAGTAGGAGCAGCTCAAGGGAACGATGATAATCAGAGAGGCGGCCCAGAAAGTCAGATCCTCCCTCTTCGTATGGAAAACCTGACCTTAAATATTCACAGTCCAAGGTTGTTTTCTTGAAAACAAAAAAAAATTATATATACTGCAGGGAATTACATCTGACCGTGTCCTTTTGGCCCTTCCTTGGCATTCGCCCCCAATTAATTCGGTGGGATTGCTTTCTGAGTCAGGAAATAGGGTCATTCAGGGCAATCTCTTAAATCTCTTTCTTTTTAATTGCAGCCAAAGAGCTTAGCACGATTCAAGAAACGCTTAGCAAGTGGCTGTTATTTTCTAACAGGTAGCCATGCAATTTTTAAGAACCCCCCCAAAAAACACGCAGGGATGGAATATCAATTTTGGACTGGAAAGAAATTTCTAGATTTTTAATGGCTGGGAGTTCGGATTTTCGATGGGACTCTAAAAAGGAATTTCTAGATTTGTAGTTATTTCTCGAAAGAATTAGTTATGTCTAGTTTTTTAAAAAAAATTATTTATTTTTTAATTTCATTTATATGCCCCCCTTCTCCGGAGACTCAGGGCGGCTTACAATGCGTTAAGCAATAGCCTTCATACTTTTGTATATTTATACGAAGTCAGCTTATTGCCCCCACAATCCGGGTCCTCATTTAACCTACCTTAGAAAGGATGGAAGGCTGAGTCAATCTTGAGCCTGGGGAGATTTGAACTTGCAGTAATTGCAGGCAGCTGATGTTAATAACAGTGCTTTAGTCTGCTGCGCCACCAGGACTCATGTCTAGTTCAGGGGTCGGCAACCTTAAACACTCAAAGAGCCACAAATGTCCTATCCGGAAGCCCCAGTTCAATTCTGGAGCCGACCGGAAGTCCGGTTCCCCCACCATAGAGTCTCTTCCTAGCACGGCATCCTTTTTCCTCTACCTGTCCTAACCGAAAACCCTATCAACTGTGGAGCCGACCGGCAACAGGGAGCCGCAGCAGGGGGATGAAAGAGCCACATGCGGCTCCAGAGCCGCAGGTTGCTGACCCCTGGTCTAGTTTAATGAAAAAAAGGACCACAGGTGACATGATAGTAGTCAGAGGTCGTATTCAGCCGGTTCGGGCCAGTTCAGCCAAATCAGTAGCGGAAATCGCGGGTGGGCCTGCTCTATGCCATCCTATTTAGGCATGTTTTTGAGGCCGGGTGCATGCGCGGTAGCTGCGCATGCGAGCAAAATGCACATGTGGAAGGCTGGCGCATGAGCGAACCGGGCACGTGCGCGCATGAAGCGAGAATGCGCATGGGGTGAACCAATAGTAACATGAAACCCACCGCTCCATGGCTTAGGACCTGGTTATCTACGGGACCGCCTACTACCACCAATAGCCTCCCACCGGCCAGTACGCTCTCATAGAGAGGGACTCCTCCGGGTGCCGTCAGCCAAACAGTGTCGACTGGCGGCCCCTAGGGGGAGAGCCTTCTCTGTGGGGGCACCTACTATCTGGAATGAGCTCCCCCCGGAGATACAGAGGATCCCGGATCTGCACACCTTCTGCCGCGCTGTGAAGACCTTTTTATTCCATCAGGCGGGCTTGGCCTAATCTCTTCCCTTTTTAAATATCTAAATTTTAATCTGTTTTTAAATTATTGGGGTGTTTTAATCTGTCTGGGCCAAAATGATTTAATTTGATTTTATCTGGTTTTTAAATTTTGTGTATCTATGTATTTTATTGTTGGCTGTTCACCGCCCTGAGTCCTTCGGGAGTAGGGCGGTATACAAATCAAATAAACTAACTAACTAAACTAACTAACTAACCGCTGATAGTAGCGTTCCAATATTTGAAGGGCTGCCACAAAGATGAGGGAGTCAAGCTATTCTCCAAAGCACCTGAAGGCAGGACAAGAAGCAATGGGTGGAAACTCATCAAGGAGAGAAGCAACCTAGAACTAAGGAGAAATTTCCTGACAGTGAGAACAATGAATCAGTGGAACAATTTGCCTCGAGAAGTTGCAGGTGGTCCAACACTGGAGTTTTTTAAGAAGAGACCGGACAGCCATTTATCTCAAATGGCATGGGGTTTCCTGCTTAAGCAGTGGGCTGGACTAGAAGACCTCTAAGGTCCCTTCCGACTCTGTTATTCTGCATCTCTGACCATCTGGATCGGGATCCCTACATATAGTCACTCATGCCCTCGTCACTTCCTGCCTGGACTACTGCAACGCTCTCTACATGGGGCTCCCCTTGAGGAGCACCCGGAGGCTCCAACTGGCGCAGAGTGCGGCCGCACGGGTGGTTATGGGAGCAACATGGCGCTCCCGTGTGACACCTCTCCTGCGCGAGCTGCACTGGCTCCCGGTGGTCTTCCAGATGCGCTTCAAGGTTTTGGTCACCACCTTTAGAGCGCTCCATGGCTTAGGACCTGGTTATTTACGGGACCGTCTACTACCACAAACAACCTCCCACCGGCCAGTACGCTCTCACAGAGAGAGGCTCCTCCGGGTGCCGTCAGCTAAACAATGTCGACTGGCGGCCCCCAGGGGGAGGGCCTTCTCTGTGGGGGCACCCACTATCTGGAACAAGCTCCCCCCAGAGATACGGAGGATCCCAGATCTGCGCACTTTCCGCCGTGCTCTTAAGACCCTCCTATTCCAGCAAGCCGGCCTGGCCTAATTTTCTCCCCTGTTTTAAAATTCTTTTAAATCGAAATTTTAATCTGTTTTAAATTATTGGGATTTTTTAATTGTCTCGGGCTAAATTATTTAATCTGGTTTTAATTATGTCTTTTAACTTTTGTGTCTATGTATTTTATTTTGTGCCCGTTCACCGCCCTGAGTCCTTCGGGAGTAGGGCGGTATATAAATCTAATAAAACATAAACATAAAACATAAACATCTTCTACATGTCAATTGCCAAAGATATAAGTCCTTTTTCTGTTTTTTTCTGTTAAAGGCACCTTTTAAGCCATTTCTTTTCAGAATACTCTGAAATGTTTCCTAATTTCTTTTTCTCTTTTTTAAAGAATTTTTTTCCCCCCCAGGTTTCTCCAAGAAAGAACTGCTGCGATAACTCGGCTGGGGTTTCAAAGGAAAGCTTTGTAAAAAACAGCTCGAGACGTTTGGTAAACTTGCTTCAGCAACTTCCTAACCGGGGAGGCCTCTGCAGATTATTTCAGTAAATCTTGCAAAGCAAAACATTATTTATTCGGAAAGCTATCGGCGTGCACGAGTTTTTGCTGGGGGAATTGCGGGGGGGGGGGGGGAGGAAAAAAAAAACCAATTACTTTCCTGATGACAAGCCAGACTCGATAAAATAATATGCTTTTTTTTTGTGGGGTAGGAGGTAACCCGTGGTTACGATTCAAAGTTGTATTGAAAAGCTCTTGGCATTTCCTTAACACGACTCGAGGACGTCAGGCAAATAGAATGAGTGCACCGTTGACAGTCATTCCAGAAGTTGTGTCTGGCTTCGGATAGTTTATCTAACTCTGTGACCAAGTGCATTTAAAACTTTCCTTCCTTACTGGTGTAGTCCCTGATATTGCGACGGCCGTTCCTGGTTTCAATCAGGATGACGGAAGGAAAAAAAAAAAGCTGCTTTGAAATTAAAATCCCGTTTGGAAGGAAGACAGGAAAGTTCACAGGCAATAAAGCATTTGTACATTCCTGCAAACTGGGCACTTCATGCACTTGAGAGATAACAGCTACTTTGGCTACTTCGAATGACGAGTAGAGTAGAATAGAATAGAATAGAGTAGAATAATGAAGAGTAGAGTAGAGTAGAGTAGAGTAGAATAGAATAGAATAGAATAGAATAGAATAGACTAATGAAGAGTAGAGTAGAATAGAATAGAACAGAGTAGAATAATGAAGAGTAGAGAAGAGTAGAATAGAATAGAATAGAATAGAATAGAATAGTGAAGAGCAGAGTAGAATAGAATGAAGAGTAGAATAGAGTAGAATAGAATAATGAAGAGTAGAGTAGAATAGAGTAGAATAGAATAATGAAGAGTTGTAGAGTAGAGTAGAATAGAATAGACTAATGAAGAGTAGAGTAGAATAGAATGAAGAATAGAATAGAATAGAATAATGAAAAGTAGAGTAGAGTAGAATAGAATAATGTAGAGAAGAGTAGAATAGAATAGAATAGAATAGAATAATGAAGAGTAGAGTAGAGTAGAGTAGAATATTGAATAGTAGAGTAGAATAGAATAATGAAGAATAGAATAGAGTAGAAAAGAATAGAATAATGAAGAGTAGAGGAATAGAATAGAATAGAATAGAATAGAATAGAATAGAATAGAATAGAATAGAATAGAATAGAATAGAATAGAATAGAATAGAATAGAATAACAGAGTTGGAAGGGACTTTGGAAGTCTTCTAGTCCAACCCCCTGCTCAGGCAGGAATCCCTACACCACTTCAGAAAAATGGTTATCCAATCTTTTTTATAAATTTCCAGTGTTGGAGCATTTACAACTTCTGAAGACAAGTGGTTCCACTGATTAATTGTTCTCAATGTCAGGAAATTTCTCCCAGGTTGTTTCTTTCCATGATCATTTTCCATCCGTTGCTTCTTGTCCTGCCTTCTGGTGTTTTGGAGAATGGCTTGACTCCCTCTTCTTTGGGGCAGCCCCTGAGATATTGGAATACTGCTATCATGTCTCCCCTGGTCCTTCTCTTTACTAGACTAACCATGCCCCGTTCCTGCAACCGTTCTTCATGTGTCGACACCAGTTTGGTCATCTAAACACATTTTTCCTAAAGTTTCATTGTGTTACTGTTGTTGCTGTTGTTATTCAAAGGATTCGTTGTTTTTCCCGGACTCTGCTGTGCTCACGGAGGTTTCGCTATTAACTCATCCAAACGTGAGGAAAGTTAGCTTTAAGGTTGGGTGTCCAACCTTAGTAACTTTTAAGACCTGTGGATTTCAACTCCCAGAAATCCCCAGGCATTCTGGGAGTTGAAGTCCGCAAGTCCGCAAGTCTTAAAGTTGTGGTTGGACCTCAATTCCCAGAATTCCCCCAATTTGGGAGTTCCCAAGGTTGGACACCCCTGTGCATGGATTGCCAAAAATCAAAAGCCCCTGCGAATAAAAGAATTTTTATTTTTAACCAGCTCCTTATTTGCTGCCAGAAACTTTTGGCTTTTGAGCACTCCCACCACATGTGGTAATATGGCCCTAGTTCCACCTCACATTTCCAACCAATAATTTTTATTTTTTATTTTTTAGCCCCCAGAAATATATTGGTGTTTCAACCTTAATATGCTACACACGCACACATACACACAAAAATAGACACCTGACCCTATCCAGCCTGTAGAAGGGGTGGGGAAAAAGCTACACGTTTCAGCACTTACGTTTTTCAGCTTTCTGCTACCGTCAAGATTCCTGCAAAAGAAAGGAGGGAAAACATTTCAGAAAGCAGAAATTTCCTTCCACCGTTTGTATAATGCGAGAAGTCACATGTTTCCCCTAGCAGGAGTCGGCAGGATGTGTGTCTGCTGGTTAGAAAACGCACAATGCAAGCAATTGAAGCTGTTTATTGCTTTGATAGTGTGGAAGCAGGTTGCCAAGAGCTGCTCGGATCCACGCAGCTAATATTGGAGATACCAACGAATTAAAATTTACCTCCACCAAAATAAACGGAGGCAAGGCAAGTAAAAGAGAGAATAAACATAAACATAAACAGAGAGGACCTTGGGTTCAAGCTCACAGCACACCAAGGACACCCCCCCTCCATCTCCTTTCAACTCTGAGCTACACATGTTCTCCTTTATCAGAGAATAAATTCTTCTAAACTGGAATAGCTTGCTAGGGTTGGAGGCTCATTTATGGTCCAGTTGTTTTAGGGAGACACGAAGGACAGTAAACGTGAATATTTTTGAGAGGCCTCTTAAGCTACAGCGGCAAAGACTGGGCGGCTCGGTCTACACATTCGCGGACTTCTTTTCCTTCGGTGTCCACGGGGAAAGCTCCGTCATAAAGCAGAACCAGAAAAACTTGACTCAAAGTTGGGAGACAACTCAAGCACAATTGCTACATGTCTACCGCTTAGATCCATGATGGCGAACCGGTGGACCGCGTGCCAGAGGGGGCATGTGGCGCCCTCTCTGATGGCACGCGCGCCGTCGTCCCAGTTCAGCTCTGCCGTGCATGCGCGCATGCCTCCTACTGGCCAGCTGGTCGCTGGGTCTCTGCCACACATGTGCGTGCAGGGGGGGACACATGCGCGAGGGGGCAGGGCACGTGGGGGGTACTGCACACATTCATGGCGGGCAAGGTCATGCAGGGGGCCTTGCATGCATGATTGGGGGTGGGGCGCGTGCAGGGCGACTGCGTGTGCATGTGGGGAAGCATGCGTGCATTGCGTTTTGGGGCATTGCACTGCATGCATTGCATTTCCCGCGCGCCTTGGCCAAACGGTCCAGAAAAGGTTAGCCATTATTGGCCTAGATCCGTGAGGGCAAACCTATGGCACGGATGCCACCGGTGGCACATGGAGCCATATCGGTGGGCACGCGAGCTCAGCTCCGGCATTCATGCGTGCGCCGGCCAGTTGATTTTCAGGCCTTCTGGGCCCACCAGAAGTCAGGAAACACGCTGTTTCCAGCCTCCGGAGGACCTCTAGGAAAGGTGGGGAAGGCTGTTTTAGCCCTCCCCAGGCTCCTAGAAAGACTCTACGTGCCACTGGGCCTACTGAGCCCATCGTGCCATCATGTGCCAAAATCAGGGGGAGCATGAGGGAGGGGTGGGGCGCATAGAATTATGGATGTGGGCACACTGGCCTAGATGCACCGACCGGAAGCTCGGGGCTTTGCGTAACTCAGCACACAACTGATTCTGGAATTTTGTGTGTGTTTGTGTCTTTTTTGAGCCAAAAGTCAGGAATGTCAGCACCAAACAGGAGGCTACTGTCCTTTGACAGCTCATCATCCAGGAAGCAGCTGGGAGAAGGTTTTGTGGGAAATCACAGCTAGCTAAGGAAGAATCTGGGATTAGGAAGGATTGCCAGGATACCCTTATCTAGCAGTCCATTTACTTTGATTTTTTTAGCTTACACTTGACTCATCCGCAGCCCTGCGAGCTAACGTCAGATAAATAAAAGAGCGTGAACTTCTGGATAGCGTTTCTATTAAGTGAAATCCAGAGGTTGCCACGATGGGAGGGGTCAGGCTTCTGAATGCCGTGTGAGCAGGACAGTTGCTGGGGAGATGCGACAACAAAGAAAGTATGAAGGCCCTCGGCCCCTTTGATTTTATTTTATTTTTTTCTTCTTCTCGTTTTTGCATCACAACTTGGAATGCGGAGACAGAAGAGCTCTCCAGTCAACAGCCCCTTCCTCCACGTTCTTCTGCGTCAGACGAAACAGGGAAGGAAGGTTAAATCCACGGCTCCTACGTGCTCAAAAGTGGAAGGAAATAAAACTCCTTCGTCACGGATAGCGAGATGACCACCGCTTAGCGCCGTTTGTGGGCTATCGTGTGGCCCAACTGCCAAGTGTCCAGTCAATAGGACCGAGCTGAGGGAAGATATACAATGGAATCCGAAAAGAGCTTATGGAAGCCATCCAGAAGAGCAGCAGATCCCAACCATCAATAGATCTTTAGCCCGAAAATCAGCTGGCGCGCTGGAACTAACCTAGGGCAACTCTCGTGTGCCCACAGATATGGCTCTGCATGCCACCTGTGGCATGCGTGCCATAGTCTCACCATCACTGTCCTGTCCTGTCCTGTCCTGTCCTGTCCTGTCCTGTCCTGTCCTGTCCTGTCCTGTCCTGTCCTACTCTACTCTACTCTACTCTACTCTACTCTACTCTACTCCACTCCACTCCACTCCACTCCACTCCACTCCACTCCACTCCACTCCACTCCACTCCACTCCACTCCACTCCATACACTACTGTATTCTATATTTTATTTTATTCTATATTCTATATTCTATTCTAGAATACCTCCAAGGTCCCTTCGAATTATTCTATTCTATTCTATTCTATTCTATTCTATTCTATTCTATTCTATTCTATTCTATTCTATTCTATTCTATTCTATCCTATCCTATCCTATCCTATCCTATCCTATCCTATCCTATTTCTATTCTTATTCTACTCCACTCCACTCCACCCCACCCCACCCTACCCTACCCTATTTTCACTTACTTGATTGTTGTTCGGCTTGTAGACTCCTGCAGGTCTCCTGGGTCAAACAGCTGACATTCCTTCAGGCCCACTTCCCTACAACCTCTCAAGAACAAGGCAATGTTGTCCTGAAAGAAAAACAAATAAAACACTTGTTTAGTTCCCCCAAAAGTCCTTTTTTTCCCCCCTCAAAAGGCAACTGGACTTATTTTTTTTTTCTTGAAGACATTTCGCTTCTCATTCAAGAAGCTTCTTCAGTTCTGACTGAATGACTGGTGGAGAATGGGAGGATTTGCATTCCTGGCAGTCGTCTGGACGTTAGCGCTCTTTCTGAGAGTCGTTGAGGCCACTTGGGAGGTTGATCTGTGCCCTCGGGGTCGGCTGAATAATGCAAATGGGTGTGGAAATTTCAAGGAACTGCCGAAAGGATGGTATTGTAAACAGGAGATAGGAGGTGTCATATCCCACCCCCCTCTGCTTCTTTGATCCCTCTTTCAACAGTTCCATGACTGTTTTTTTTTTTTTTAAAATTTGATTTATATGCCGCCCTTCTCCGGAGACTCAGGGTGGCTTACAATGCGCTAAGCAATAGCCTTCATCCTTTTGTATATTTATACAAAGTCAGCTTATTGCCCCCACAAACTGGGTCCTCATTTCACCTACCTTAGAAAGGATGGAAGGCTGAGTCGACCTTGAGCCTTGGAGAGATTCGAACCTGAAGTAATTGCACGCAGCTGGTCTTAATAACAGGGTGCTTTAGACCACTGTTGCTTCTCTCCTTGATTAATTTCCATCCATTACTTCTTGTCCTGCCTTCAGGTGCTTTGGAGCAGGAGTCACCAACCTTTCGGATCTCGGGGACCACTAAATTCATAATTTTAAATCCCACGGACCACTAATATGATCTGTCTAATGACCGGCTGGGTGGATGTGGGTAGATGGTCATGTGACTGAGTGGGTGTGGCCAACTCGATGTCACTCGTGTCAAGGGGCACCTCGCCAGCCTCTACTCGCCCCTCCCTTCCTAGCCACTCCTCACCTGCCCGCCCGGGCTCCTTAGGACCCCAACATGAAGCAGTTGTTGGAGCTAAGCAGCCACCACGAGAAAGAGTTGGCAAAACAGCTCAGTTCAAATTGGATCTGACCGAGAAGGAGGCTCAGCTGAAGCACCTCACTGAGGACTAGGAGCATAGCCTTTCCAAGCAGAGTGCAGGAGTGCAAGGCCAGGTAACGGCGCCTGGAGGCTCAGCGGGCTGAGTGTTGTGGCCTCGCCCTCTGAGCCTGTCCCATCGGAGGAAGAAAGCTCCGAACATGAGGAAGAGGAGTCAGCCAGGCTTCCCTCTCCAGGCCCCTCCCCTCTGGCACTGTCTCAGGTGCCGGCCGAGGGAGAGGAGATTAGCAGGGAGACAGGTGGCTCAGATGAGAGCGACGGAGAAACATCATTCCTGGACGCACGCCTCTGAAGGCGTGATAAACGATTGCAGCAGCTCAGGAGGCGTGCTAGGGATTAGAACTGAGTCACTGGACCACACCCCAGAGACTATATAATAGAGGGTGGTGGCCAGTGATCCTTGTGACGAACAAAACTAACCTTGGATAGTCACTAAAGCCTCGTTCGGAACTGCTGGGAGGAATATTTATTGTTGTTGGACGTTTGGAAGCTGAGTATTTATCTTTCTGTTTTTCTGTGGAAATAAAGGCACTTGGCAGACGGCGTGTATATCACTGCCAAGTTGGAGATAAAGAGCTGGGTGTGTTCCAAGTGCTTCCTTAACCCTCGGCTGGCTGTGTTTGTGTGTGTGTGTGGACGGGGACAGATCACTGAGATGGTCAGCAGTCCTACTGGAACAAGGTCCTCCGGCTCTTCGCCATTAGCAGCACTTCCCTCCAGCCTTCGCCCAAAGTCCCGCACCAGGAGGCCGAAGCAGACCCCGAGTCAGAATTTCTGCCCCCCTCCGACCCACACAAAAAGACCCCGAAGGGGGAGACTCTCTGCAGCAACACAAACATTCATTGCACGTATCCGGCCCAGGGTCCGTAGTTTGAGAACCCCCGATTTAGTCCAATATTAAGAAATGCAAATAATTTTTCTGCAGACCACCAAAATTTTCTCACAGACCACCGGTGGGCCTCCTCTTCATTACACAAGACACATTAAGCTAGAAATTAGGAAAGATTTCACCAACCAAACAAGAGACTACAGACATACCACACAAGAATCTTCTCAGTTGCGACTTCCAAGTATTTATTTACATCTTGAAAGGGACAGTTAGCAAAACTGCGAGTCGTTCTTCTACATACCCGTATTTTTTTGGAGTATAAGACGCTCCGGACTACAAGACGCACCTGCCTTTTTTGGTGAGGAAAACAAGAAAAAGGAATCTGCCTCTGCCTCCCAGCAATTTTGCCTCGTTGCAGCAAACAGCAAATAGCCTGCTTTAGTTTCAGTTTCGTTTTCAGCACAGCTTGATTAGCACAAGGAAAAGAAAAAAAAATCCGCTCCCAGCAATTTACCTCCTTGCAGCAAGCAGCAGAGGCCTGTGCAAAACAGCTGAGAGCAAAACAGCTGAGAGTCAGGAGGCCGATCCAATCAACTTGTGCTAATTAGGCTGTGCTGAAGCTGAAACGGGCTGTTTCTTCTTGCTGCTTGCTGCTTGGAGGTAAACTGCTGGGAAGCAGAGTCCAAAGGGTGGGGCTCTGCCCACCCGCCACGACGTCATCATGGGTGATCTGCACATGCGCAGAAGCTTGCAGCGGTCCCGTTGCAAACCGATAGTAAAGGTAAGTAGAACCCACCCCTGGGTAGAGGCAGATATTTCTCTCTCTGGGCACAATGAGAATATATCTCCTAAACAAAACTCCTCATTGGTGGCAGGAAAGGCATCCGGCCAGTAAATACTCATCTCAACTCAGTTGCTCAGATTCCACCCCGCAAGGGATTATGGGTTCGTTAAAAGAGGATGATAATATATAGCTTAATACAGAAAATTCTTAAATGCTTATGAAGAGAAAACCAGAGACTTTTTTTTGGGGGGGGGGGGGGTTAATGGAAAAACACCTAGGGAAAAAAAAATTGGGAACTTTGATGTTATATCTGCTGATGGCAGCAAGAATACTTTACGCACAGAAATGTCTGGTTTCTTTTTCTTTTTTTCTTTTTCCTGAGACCACCACTGAACGAGGCATATCTCAAAGACAAAGGAATCTCTCCATAGCTATTTCCAGATCACGGACATTATCTTCCCCCTGGTTTTTTTGTTTTTTTTTTGCTGCAAAAGTTGAAAAATTACAGGAAGAAACCGACTTTTCAACATGAAAGAAATGCACGAAATGTTTAAGAGCTCAGTGGCTCGCCAGCTGGCAAGTCGTAGCAAACCTCTCGTAAACAAGGGGGCTGCTTATTCTTGTAAGGCCATCCATCATTTTCTCTCTCTTTTTTTTTTTTCCCCGTTCCAGTTTTCTGCTCTTCTCCTCTGGTGTCAAATGAAGCAATGCTATCTTTCATGTCAAGCCCATCCAGAGGAACCACCAGCGGCCTCCAAGGTCCTTCCCAGCGGCGAGCGTAAACACTGAGATGAAGAGACGGTCATGGCCCAATGAGCACCGAGCAAGAAACGGGCCCTCTCGATGTTCCACGGGTCCTCCTGCAAGCTGAAAAACCCAGCAAGATTGCCGATGGAGAACAAGGGGCCAGCAGTAGCCATGACGCCTGCCCCTTCGCGTTGCTATCCCCCAAAGCAAGCAAGCAAACAGCCGGAGCTGCCATGACAGCCTTTCGTGCCTGCTGAAGTTCACGGCCTCCTCAAAGGAAGAGCAACAAATTCTTTTCCTCTCTTAAAATTAAACATCCACTTCTCACTTGCCAAAGGACACATTTCAATAAACTCTAAAAGCCGAGCTGGCTTTCTTGACCCAAACACGAAGACCGTTGCGTTGGTGGGGGAAATACTACGGCGAAATGGTTTGGATTCGCGGCCTCGAGGTTTTCCTGCTGTTAGGGAAAACAAAGATGATTAGCAAAATCCTTCGGTCAACTTTGAGGTCTCGGAGACACACACACACACCAGACAATCAGGGTGGTGGAGTAGCGAAGGCGACGGATTAGGAGACCCAGATTGGAGTCCTCGATTCAGCTGAGTGATTTTGGACCAGTCCTTCTCTTTAAGCCCAAGGCAAAAAGGATGTCAAACTCAAGGCCTGTGGGTCAGATCCAGCCTGCGGGGTGCTTAAATCTGCCCGGTGGGGTGCTTAAATCTGGCTCACGGGGACGGCCTGGAAATATCAAAGGACCGGCCCACGGAGCCTCTGCCGGCCAAAGTATCAAAGGACTGGCCCGTTTTTGGCTTCTATGGCCTCCAGTCTATCTATCTATCTATCTATCTATCTATCTATCTATCTATCTATCTATATCTATCCACCCATCATCTCTCTACCTCCCTCCTTTCCACCCTCCCTCCCTTCTTACATCTATATCTATCTATCTATCTATCTATCTATCTATCTATCTATCTATCTATCTATCATCTATCTATGTATGTATCTATTCATCCATCATCTCTCTCTCCCTCCTTTCCTCCCTCCCTCCCTCCCTTCATATCTATCTATCTATCTATCTATCTATCTATCTATCTCGATCTATCCATTCATCTATCATCTCTCTCTCCCTCCCCCCTTTCCACCCTCCCTCCCTTCTTACATCTATATCTATCTATCTATTTATCTATCTATCATCTATCTATCTATCTATCTATCTATCTATCTATCTATCTATCTATCTATCTATTCATCCATCATCTCTCTCCCTCCTTTCCTCCCTCCCTCCATATCTATCTATCCATCCATCCATCCATCCATCTCTTCCTCCCCCCTCCCTATCTATCTATCTATCTATCTATCTATCTATCTACCTACCTACCTACCTACCTACCTACCTACCTACCTACCTATATAAATAATAATAATAACAACATAGACTAATTCATATATAGATGACTTAAAAGGGGTGGGATTTCCTGCAGTCTCAATACTATATTTTCCCACAATGACACAGCACCCTAATCTCCTCCCATGGCATTCTTTCCAAAATATGTCCTGATTTTCTGCTAAAACGTTAATCTAACGGCTATTTTAAATCCTACACTGTAAGGAATAAATCTTTCTATGTCCCTTTAAAAACAACAAGCATAACTCCAGTGTAAGATATAAAAATGATACAGAGGAATTGGTGATTTATTTCCCCGATCCAGATCTTTTCAAGTGTTTTTATACAACAGGCTTTGTTTACACAAGCTTTACTCCGTGGCTCAGGCCTTGCAAGTTTTGGCTATTGCCTCCGATTTTTGTTCTTTCTTTTTTTTTATCTTTTCAAGGAAAAACATTCCGGGTCCATACGGATTTTATCTTAGAAACTCAGCTAAAGAGCTATTAAGAATCAAATCAGGAATCTCTTCATGCAAAATCTTCTATTTCGGAAGTCTAAAGCAAGTCCTGGATAAGAAACAGACTCTTAAGAGATCATCAGGAAAAAAATATCAAGTCCTTACTCTGTGATTCGATTTAACAAAAATATATAGAAGAAACAGCCTAAGTGGCGAACGAAAAGCAAGATACTAATTAATCAGGTTTCCATCCATTGCTCCTTGTCCTGCCTTCTGGTGCTTTGTAAAATAAGTTAACCCCCTTGTCTTTGGGGAAGCCCCTCAAATACTGGAAGACTGCTATCAAGTCCTCCCTAATCCTTCTTTTTGTTCTGCCCCAGCTACGGATCCCAAAGAACGCAGCACACTCGAAGTCTGCACAAACCTTAGTTGACTAAATTAAATCAGTCTTTTTCAAATAAAGGCTGTTAATTAACTTTCTTAACGGCCTACAAGAATCCAAAGAATAAATAATTGTAATCTTACTATGGTTGGCAGAAAGCCCAGAAGCAATTTGCAGGAACCTCATAAGAGAACTAAGATCAGGACACGAAGGAGAGTGGACGAAGTTGTTCCCTGCAAATTGCCTCAGACGTCGTCCTTCCTTAAATAGGCTAGGGGAGTGGCCAATTAGCCCCAAGCCTTACTCTCGAGGAGACCTCCTCCTGAGGAGCCACTCCTGCCTTTTGGCAGCTCTGCGCGCCCGTGCATCGAGAAGAGGCTCCTCCTCTTCTTCCTCTTTACTTAAGGGAGCTTCTGGAGGTTCTGAAGGCCCTGGCTGAATCCCTGCCTCTGGCACCACATCTTCTCCAGCCTCCTCACTGTCCGACTTGAGTGCCAGCTGCACAGGCTGCTGGCGCAGCACCACACCAGCCTCCTCACTGTCGGAATCAGCTACGAGTTGCACAGGCCACAGCACTTTTCTCTAGACTAGCCAAACTCAAATCCTGCAACCGTTCTTCATATATTTTAATCTCCAGGCCTTTAATAACGGCGAGCAAAACTGGATGTCGTATTCCAGGTGTGGCCTTAACTAAGACTTTATAAAGCGGTACTAATCCTCTACCTGATTTTGATTCTATGCCTCTGTTTATGCAACCAAGGATTGCATTCGCTTGATTGGCTGCCGCCGCACATGGCTGGCTCATTGTTCTGACCCAGCTCCCCAAACACGACAAACCCTCAAATATATCCAGAGAAAGGAGCAGACTTAATCCAGGGGTGTCAAACTCAATTTCCTTGAGGGACGCTTCAGGGTTGGGTTTGATCTTGGGGAGTCAGGGTGGGAGTGGCCTGCTCAACGTCACTCATTCAGGGATGCCTTGGTGGCCCGAGCACTCTGCAAGCGAAAATGGAGCGAGGGAGGGCCGCCCGAGCTCCATTTTTGCTGGCAGAGGTTTGCAGAAGGCCGTCGCAGTCGAAAAACGGAGCTCGGGAGGGCCACTGGCAGAGACACCACAGGCTGGTCCTTTGCTGTTTCTACGGCAACTCTAATCACCCCATGGGACGGATCTGGCCCCCGGGCTCTAATCCATTTAATCAGTAGTAGTTTAAGAACTGCTGTGGTCCGCCAGCAGCCTGCGGAGCTGGCAGCGGAGTCGGACAGCGATGAGGCTGAGGAAGAACATGGGCCAGTCCTGGAGGCTGGGGAAGGCCCAGACGAGGGCTCTGCGTCGGAGGCAGAGATGGGGCCAGGGCCATCGGGGAGTGATGTGCAGACTTCGGAGCCTCCAGAGGCTGACAGTAGAGAGGCAGAGGAACAGGAGGAGCCTGTTCCTAGTGCACGTATGAGAAGAGCTGCCAGAAGGCAAGAGCAGCTAAAGCAAAGAGGACAACTCGGGAGTAGGGCCAAGAGATGATTTCCCCCCCCCCCATAAGGCTTAAAAGACCAGCAATGGCTCTTGGGCTCTTTGTCGGAAAACAACGTTGATAGTTTTGCTGCACTTATCTCTGGTCGGCGTCTTCTGCTTTTGAACTTTTGTCAAGAGAAGCCCTTGGCAGTTTGCCTAATTATACCAAGGTTGGCGATTAGACTGAAGAATTTGTGTTGTGAAGAGTTTGTTTTCATTTAGTTTGGATGACGCTGAGAATGAGTTAATTCTCAGCTGTTCTAATAAAGTCTGTTTGTTTTGGAACTGTTTGCGTCGATTACTACCTACTTGGGCCTGGGTCACAATAAGAACAGAGGCAGGACTTGGAAGCGCTCAAGCTGAGCACTGCACAGTATTTTCAGTTATTATTTTCGGTAACTACAGTTCCCATCAGATGTTTTTCTTCACCGAGCTCTTCCTGCCAGAGCTCAAGTGCCAAAGCGATTGGGATAAATCACCATGAGATGTTTATCCTTAAATTGTTTATTGCTTGCCATGGATAGCTTTCTTTTGTATCCAGATTGCCCGGCTACAAAGCTTTGTTTGTCTAAACAAATGCTTCATATTGAATTCTGTCTAATATTTAAGCCCCGGCAATTTGCGGAACTAAATATTATTACGGCGGATTGCACAGTCAGCTGGATATTAAAATAAGAAAATAGCATTGGGATTTCAGTTCACCCTACTGAGTCCTTTCCAAAACCCCAGGATAGGCAAATGTGGTTGTTGAATCATATTAATGGTATTGTCGCAGGATGTAAGCTGTTCCGAGTAAAGCTGCCTTTTTGCAATTGACTGATGGCGAATTTGTCAATGCCAACAGTGTTTGTTTTCATTTATTTTAGAAAATTTATATTGCCACCTACTTGCCCATGGCAACAGAAGGTGGCTTACACAAATATAAAAACATCATATAATAAAAATAGAAAATAATAAATAATAAAATAATAACCCCCCAACCCACCGTGATTTAAGTGGTGCTCCAGTTGTTTTGGGATGACACCCTAATTACTATTTGTGCCATCTTTGCTTTCTTCTGCCACACTCCTCCTATTTCTATTTGTAGGTCTTTGCCTTCTGTGATTTTCCTCCAGCTATTTCTCTTCCCTTCTGCCGTCTCCAAACGCAGGTAATCCTCAACATATGACCACAACTGAGCCCAAAATGTCCATTACTAAACGAGACAGTGGTCAGGTGGGTTTTGCCCCGATTTCCGCGCCTCCGCTTTTCCACTTACCAGGGCTGCCTTAGAAGATAAGTGTTGTGATCTAGGCCCAAGTACTTATTACCAGACACAATCAGTCCTAAACAAACATATTTTATTAGAACAGCTGAGAATTACTTCATTCTCAGCTTAGTCCAAATTAATTCCAAAACAAGTCCTTCAGAAACAGTCCTTCGGCCTTATCACCAACCTTTGTCTACTTTGGCACCCTGCCAAAGGCTTTTCTTGGCAAAGCCCCACGAAGTTCAGAAACAAGAGATGCCAACAAGAAACCAATGTAGCAACGTTGCTTTCCTACAAAGAGCCCAAGAGCTGTTGCTGCTCTCTTAAGCCTTCTGGGAGGGGCCAATCATCTCCTGGCCTTACTCCCAAATCATCCTTTTTACTTTAGCTGCTCTTGCCTTCTGACAGCTCTTCGCATGTGTGCACTAGGAACAGGCTCCTCCTGTTCCTCTGCCTCTCTACTGTCAGCCTCTGGAGGCTCCAGAGTCCGCACATCGCTCCCAGATGGCCCTGGCCCCATCTCTGCCTCCGACGCAGATCCCTCGTCCAGGCCTTCCTTGACTCCAGGAGTGGCCCATAGTCCTCCCCAGCCTCCTCACTGTCCGACTCCGCTCCCAGGCTCCACAGGCTGCTGGCGGACCAGAACTCTAAGCAGCTGAGCTTCAAGTTGCTGTATTTTGAACGCTGTGTGTTAAACCGGTTGCAGCCCACCACAGGTTGTAAGTGTGAAAAACGGTCATAATTCCTTTTCAGTGCCATTGCAAACTTTAAACAGTGCAAACTTTAAAACAGTGACTGAATGAACTGTTGTAAAGTTGAGAATTATCTGTACTCCCGGGTCCCCCTCGCCAGAATATTTTGTCTTTCTTATCATCAATTGTTAATGTTTGAGTTGTGTGTGGCATGGAAGATGCTTGCCTGTCTGCATTCTGAAGCCCCAGATTCTTCCTGTTTTATTATTTTGTCTATTTTTATTATTAATGTTTCAAAGCACATAAGGCAAAGCATACACCCAACCTTTCACTCTTGGCACTGGAGAATATCTCTTGGTCCAAGTAGGGATTTAATGTGAACTGTGAATCTGGCTTTTCTGCAGAGGGAACTGTCTGAATATAGTTACCAAATTCATACCCCCCCCAAAAAAATTAAAATAATAACTCGGTGTTTTCCTTTCCTTTTGTTCTTTCTGGCGGAAACGGTAATCGACACACACAAAGAAAGGACGAGACGATGCCAAATACTCAGCGAGCGGAATGAAAACATAATCTCAGGACAAGGGAGCCAAAAAAGCAATGAGCAAGGAATGTTTTCTTTGACCCCATAATGGTCAAAATTTCAAGTATCTCCTTGTTCAACTCAGGAAGCTCAAACTGCCCAAGGAGCTGCTGATCCAGTTCTACAGAGGAATTATTGAGTCTGTCATCTGCATCTCCAACTTGGCTATACTATGTTCACGCATCGAAGGCATAGTGTAAAAATGCCAAACATGAATCTGATCTATTCTTAGATCAGGAGCAAAGTATGTGCCCTGGTCCGCCAGCAGCCTGCGGAGCTGGCAGCGGAGTGGGACAGTGAGGAGGCTGGGGAGGACAATGGACCAGTCCTGGAGTCAGGGGAAGGCCCAGACGAGGGCTATGCGTCAGAGGCAAAGAGGGGACCAGGGCAATCTGGGAGCGTTGCCCGGACTCCGAAGCCTCCAGAAGCAGATAGCAGAGAGGCAGTGGAACAGGAGGAGCCTGTTCCTAGTGCCCGCTTGCGCAGAGCTGCCAGAAGGCAAGAGCAGCTAAAGCAAAAAGGACGACTCAGGAGTAAGGCCAGGAGATGATTAGCCCCTCCTAAAAGGCTTAAAAGAGCAGCAACAATTCTTGGGCTCTTTGTAGGAAAGTAACGTTGCTACATTTGTTTCTTGTTGGCATCTCTTGTTTCTGAACTTTGTGGGGCTTTGCCAAGAAAAGCCTTTGGCAGGGTGCTAAAGAAGACAAAGGTTGGTGATAAGGCCGAAGGACTGTTTCTGAAGGACTTGTTTTGGAATTAACTTGGAGTAAGCTGAGAATGAAGTAATTCTCAGCTGTTCTAATAAAACATGTTTGTTTAGGACTGATTGTGTCTGGTAACAACTACTTGGGCCTTAGGTCACAACATGCCCCTGGATTTTTCAACTGTCTCCATCACTCCAAATTAAGCTTTTTCTTGGTCCGAGAATGAGTTTCAGGAGCCAGTAAGGAATGGAGCTTATATCTCTTCTACCCAGAGATCAAATCCCAAGCCTTCTTCGTTTCAGAAACATAATGGAGAGGAAAGAAAATTGACGATATTTTAAAAAAAGCAGAGAGCTGGAAACCTTTGCCTATTGCAACCTATTCAGAAACAGAATGGTCTCGGCCTTTGTACTAACATACCTGAAAAGATAAGATATTATTATTATTGGGGAACACCGTGACACCAATTCCGAGATAAATTTGGACAATTATAAAAGAAGAACAAGGAGGAATAGTAAACATGTCCGTGTCCTTTTTTATCTTTCTAAAGCAGATGTCCTAGGCTAACATGACGTTCGGTTCACAAACAGAAGCCGTATCGATATGCCTTTTGTTGCGCAATAGTAAATGTATATTTTGAACAATTAATCCATCAAGATATTTTGCAATGGTGGCTCCGGTTCTTGTTTTGTTACCCCCTGAGTTGACCAAAAACCCTGACTTAGGAGTGTCAACGAAGAGGAAGAATACAACAGAAGAATATTTTGTAAGGCTGCCTTTATTTTTGTTCACAGCTCTTAAGATGGAAAATAAAGTCTGAACATCTGAAAGCAGAACAAAAAGTAATGGATGGAAAGTAAGCAAAGGAGAGAAGCAACCTAGAACTAAGGAGAAATTTCCAGATAATGAGAACAATTAACCAGAGCAGGGGTCAGCAACCTGCGGCTCTGGAGCCGCATGTGGCTCTTTCACCTGTCTGCTGCGGCTCCCTGTCACTCACAATATGCGTCACAACCGCCAATGTGTGACACCCACCGGCACACGATTTATTGAGCTTTTCAACCCCCTGTAGGACAACCATGGAGAAATCCAAGAAAAGAAAAGTTTCAGAAGATTGTCAGGCCAACCAGTTCACTCCCAGCCAATTGTCGGAGCTACCAGTTCGGCCGAAGCAGGCCGAACTGGTAGAATCCCACCACTGCTTATGACACTTTTTCACAGTTACGATCTTCGAAGCATCCCCATGCTCACAATTCAGACGCTTGGCAACCGGTTCGTACTTTATGACCGTCGCTGTGTCCCAAGGCCACGTGATCCCCTTTTGCGACCAAGGTCACGTGATCCCCTTTTGCGACTATCGCTAAGTCGATGAGGAAGCCAGATTCCCTTCACCACCGGATTCCTGACTTCTCAAGTGCAGTGATTCACTTATATAAAAGGATGTAAAATGAGGCAAACCTGACTTGACCAATGTGCTCACTTAAGAACAGAAATTTGGGGGTTCACCTGTGGTCATAAGTCAAGGACGACCTGTATTCTGCCTCCAGAATCATTTTTTGAAAAGTAGATTCCGGTCATAGGCCGCTAGAATTGTTGGTAAGAAACGTGAGCTTCTCCATCAAACCCAAGCTGAATATTTTTAGTTCTGCAGAAGAAGATAAAAACACAAGGTTTTATCCTCAGGCCCCATAAACCTGCCAATTCCCCCCCCAAAAAAAAAACTGGTTTTCTTTTCCTCTCTTCAAATGCCATTTCCTTAAATTTGTCTGTGGGCAGAGACACAAAAGCATCTGCTGACTTTAGCAGATGGTTTTAAGTCTTCCGAGATAACAAAGAAGGGGGAAAAAAAAATAATAAAGGATTTCGTGTCTTTTTTAAATACCATGTTATTTTCAACCAAGTAGATTGTTATTTTAATAATTAAAAAAAAGAAGAAGAAGAAAAATGAGACTGAACTAAGGAATAGGGAAAAGATTCTGCTTGCAGTTTCTTTGTTCCTTAACAGCCATATTTTTAAAAAAAAAAAAAAAAAATTGATGTGGAAAAAAAAAGGGGGAGCCTTAGGACAGGATGGAAAATCAATCTGTTGAATCGCAGAAAAGTTTAGTAGGAAGCGAACAATCAAAACTGTTTTAGAAAACTCTCTTAGGTGGTCCTTGACTTATGGCCAGAATTGAGCCCGACATTTCAGTGAGAAATCTGTTAAGTGAGAAATCTGTTAAGTGTGTTTTGCTCCATTTTACAACCTCTCCTGACGCCGTTGTTAAGTGAATTGCTGAGGTTGATAAGTTAGTAACCCCGTTGTTAAGCAAATCTGGTTTCCCCGTTGACTTTGCTTGCCAATAGGTCACAAAAGGGGATAGATCGCGTGACCCCGGGAAATAGCAACGGTCATAAATATGAATCAGCTGGCAAGCGTCTGAATTTGGATCTCATGACCATGGGGATGGTCATAACTGTGAAAAACGGTCCTAAGTGATATTTTTCAGGCCCGTCGTAACTTTGAACGTTCACTAAATGAGCTGTTGTTAAGGCAAGGACCACTGAACTTCGTAACCTTGGATTTAGAAATGATTAGGAATAAAGCTTTTCAGCTTTTAATTATTTTAGAATCTACATTTACATGCTAAGAGTAATAAATGAAGGGAATAGAAAAATATGTAGATATGGAAGAAAAATCCTTTGGTTCGCCATAAAAGTACATTCCCATACTCCTAATGATAACAGGTTTTATATTTTCCAAATATTTGCTCAGTAATCCATGACTGCAGAAAGTTAGCAATGAGCCATATTATTATAGTATATTCTATTTTGGCTTAGGGTTTTTGTGTGAATCCAATGGGTACCGTTCGTTTCGTACTATCTCACGCAAATCCAGGTAGGTTTTATTCAATTACCTATACTTAATCCAACCGCAGCTTAAAACAGCGCAAGAATTGCACGTCCCATCTTTTGTTCAGTGTTGAAAAATCAGCAAAACTTCCCTCCTTGCAAAATAAGGATTAAGGACAAGGCATTGGCTATTTCCAATACAAAACAGAATTTTGCAAAATGGAAAATGGGGTTAAACACTGCTCATAGCGCGAAGGGATTATAAAGCGAAAATGCGATGTACAAATGGGGCAGGGGTGAGTTCTAACCGGCTTTACTACTGGCTCTCTTTGTGCGTGCGCTTTGCGCGCAATCTCCTCTTCGGTCGCTGCTTTGCGCAAGCGCATTGCGAATCTGCCCAGCTGAGGTGCGGCAATCCGCTCTGCCGCACCTCTCAGTTGGGCGAAAAAAGAAGAAATATAAAGTTGGAATAATGCAGGGGCGGGCGGGAGGGCCCAGCTCCCGAAGAAAGAGAACCGGTTCGGTGACGTAATAGCATCACCGCTACCGGCTCAGCCGAACCGGGCCGAACCAGGAGAAACCCACCACTGAAATGGGGGAAAGTCTTTTGTATGTGTGTGTGTGTGTGTGGTATGAATGTAAAAACTGAAAGAAATTGTTATTCATTAGCAGAACAATGACTGTCCCAAATATGCCTAGAGTAATCTGCTTTGGGCTGGCATAACATTCTTTCCAAAACAAAAATGAAAATCCTGATTAAGTGCCAATGTCTACACCCATGCAAATTCTTCAGAAAAAAAAAATTGCCAGTTGTGTAATTGTAATCCATTATAAAATGCAACTTTCCAGCTTTTTCCTGTAATATTCCGCTTGGAAAGAGATTTAACTGATTCATTGACTGATGTAATCTTGGATTGACACACACAAAAACACAACACAACACAACACAACACACAACACTGCCCAAGATCTCTGATTCATAGGCCAAGCAATATACAAGTAGTTCCCGAATTACAACAGTTTGTTTGGTGACCGATCAAAGTTACGGCGGAGCTGAACAAAGTGGACTTGTGACTGTTTTTCACACTTACAACCGTTGCGACATCAGAAAGCACCTAGGACCCCCCAAATGTAGCATGACGACCAAAACGGGAGTAGCTGTTAGGTATTTCCGTCGCAATTTTTCCCCTCCCATCAAATTCCTACACATCATCATCTTCTTTTAACAACCCCATAATCCCTTGCGGGGGTGGAATCTGGACAACTGAACGGAGCTAGCAGAGTGTTTGAATGGCCGGATGCCTTTCCTGTCACCAATGTGGAGTTTTGTTCAGCAGATATAATTCTCATCGTGGCCAGAGAGAGAAATATCTGCCTCTACCTAGGATCAAACTCACAGCCTCCTGATTGTGAGGGTCAGAGTTCTGCCTCTAGGCCACTGCACCACTCTACCAAATTCTAACACATCCTTCTACCAAATCAAAGCTCAGAAATAAGCAATTTAATACATCTCCGATTTCCGGGATCCATTTTTATTATTAACACAAAATTTTATCACCGGTTTGCCGCGCACCGAAAATGTGTGCACCGGCCTTCCGTACATTTGCCTAGCCTTCAGCGCATTCGCTTTGCTCGCACGCATGGCTTGCACGCATGTGCGCGGCTTTGAAAACGTGGCTAAATAGGACGACATAGCGCCGGGGCAGGTCCACCCACAGGTCGACACTACCGGTTCGCCTGAACTGATCCGAACCGGCTGAATACCAGCACTGTTTCTGGGGTTCTCTTTGAAAGTGGTAGTGAGAACTGGAAGAAGGCTCCCAGCTTTTGTCCAAAGACTGTCCTTTCTTTGTAGGTATCAAATATTTCAAAGGCATAAACCAACATTTTAGCCACTTACTGGGAATGTTAATCTAGAGCCGAACCGAGACAGGAGCCAAGGGGCGTACAGTTCAACCTTTCAGTTTTGCCTCTGCTATTTCCTACTATTATTCCCAACTATTATTCCTACTCTCTACACCCAGGGCTGTAAATGTCTCAATTCCCACCGGAGTAGTGTAAGGAACTGAAGTCATGCCATAAACGTCTCTCCATCCGTCAAAGAAAACTTGATAAGCCCCAAACAACAACAAATTCCTTCTCTCCGAGACTATTTCAAAGTGAGGAATTAAAACAAAAAACACCGGCCCGAAGACAAATCCTTCTGTGTCAATCACGTCTCGGGACTTCAAAGTTTGAGTAAAAGTGGTTGCTTTTGCCACGGAGTTGAACTTCAATTCAGATCTTTCTCGGCTGTGACCGTTTTTGAATAAGTTCAAATTCCACCTCCACCCCCCTGTGCGTCTTGCTTCCTTCTTCACCCTCTTTGTCAATTTTGAGGTTAATTTTAATAAAAGCCAACACAACATACGTGCACACTTCAAACCCAAGAATGCACACTAAGGCAGAAGCTTGTCCACCCGAAGATACCGAGAGACAAACTGAGCAACGTGGTATATGCAGTACAATACAGTGAGCGATGTGCAGATCAGCAGATTGGGGAAACAAAACAACCGCTTCATAACCGCATGGCGCAACATAAGAGAACAAATCCGTCAGGACACGATTCAGCAGTCCACCTGCATTTGAAAGACACAGGCCACTCTTTTGAAGACAGCCACGTCCACATTTTGGACAGAGAGGAGCGCTGGTTTGAAAGAGGGGTCAAAGAGGCCATTAATGTCAAAATTGAACGACAACATTAATTGGATATTTTCTCAACAGGGCTGCCCAGGTTTAGCAGAATGTGTTCCAGTGTTGCCTTTTTAGAACACATTTTTGGAAAAACACAACACAGAAGTAACACGACAACTGAAGGATCTCACTTACAGATACTCACCAGTCCTGCAATGGGAGTTGGCGATCTGTTGATCTTTGCAACCAATCCGGGCAATATGGAATTCAACAACCTGTCACAAAGAAAGGAGGGTGGCAACATTATCATCAGTCACACACATGGATTAGAAATGGTTTCCTCTAAGCGCACCACACCTCCCTCCCCAAGCCTCAAAGCTATTGACTTGGGACAACAACAACAACAAAAAGAAAAGGTTTACAAAAGCTGACAAACACAATTGTGCAAGACAAGATCAGTATCTACAAAGATCTTGAGAACTTGGGCTTCCAATGTCTCCTGAACTGGAAGCGTGATGAATAGAAGGCATGGGTTCAACTTGGGACAACCTACACAACGCCCACCTCTGGCCAAACGAGACAATTGCACTGTAGCTCAACAATGAATCAACCACGTTTCATGATACAAATAAGCGAATTATTCATATCGTGTATGACTCTCTATTGAGATGTTAGTAATTGTCATATGAAGATTGGGATTGAGGATGTCTTGTCTAATGAAAAGGGGAGACATGATAGCAGTCTTCCAATATTATTTGAGGGGCTGCCACAAAGAAGAGGGGGTCAACCTGTTCTCCAAAGCACCAGAAGGCAGGGCAAGAAGTGGGCCTGGTGGCTCAGCAGACTGATAGCATTGTGATTAACACCAGCTGTCTGCAATTACTCTAAGTTCGAATCTCACCAGGCTCAAGGTTGACTCAGCCTTCCATCCTTTCTAAGGTAGGTAAATTGAGGACCCAGTTTGTGGGGGCAATAAACTGACTTTGTATAAATATACAAAAGTATGAAGGCTATTGCTTAACGCATTGTAAGCCGCCCTGAGTCTCCGGAGAAGGGCGGCATATAAATCAAATTTAAAAATAAAAATAAAAAAGAAGCAACGGATGGAAACCCATCAAGGAGAGATCCAACCTAGAGCTACAGATCAAACTTACAAAAAAAAAATACAAGAAAAAGAGGAAACAGAATATTATATAGTGTGGGAAAAATGGTATGAATGGTTAGAGGAGAGAGATAAAAGGCAAGGAAAGAGCAAATGAGGAAGATATAGGAATGGAAATGTAAAAACAAATAAGAGGAAACAGAAAAGATGCAGATTGTAGAAACAAAATTGTGTACACTGTTATTTATAGGTATATATGTAAATAAATCAATATTAGAATTATAGGTATAAAGGATAAATTGAAATAAGGGAGAAAAATGGATAAGTAAGAAATGTCTACCGATGCGAAATTGTTGAAAAGAAAAAAAATTGTAAAAGATTATTTTTTGTTTTTTAAAAAAATAACAAAATTGTTTAATACAAATTATTTTTTTTAAAAAAATTAATAATAAATAAATAAACCCAACATACCCATACCGCTCCTTTAAACTTCTTCTGGCTGGAAAGCCAGGTGTTTCCTATCTATGAACTTTGATTTTTTTTCTTTTTACAAAATGATAGCTCTACCATTGATGAACAAAATATCCTCCGAATGTCGGTCTGAAATTTATCTTCTCTCTGAAGGATGGTTGCTCCACATCAAAGCTTAACCAGATAACAGCCATTCCACATTTTGAGTTTCTTTAGTCTGTCTACTAATATTTGCTTCTAGCCATTTATAAAAGGATTGTTGTTTTGCAACCATGGTATTTAACCGGGAGAAAGAAAAGAAATTCTTTGCAAGCTAACGCAGCTGTTTTGGTACGGGGTGATGAAGCTACTTCTAGAAGATGCATTCTGGGTCACTTACAATTAAGTTCACCACAATAATGTACACTTAAGGTTACTCCTAAGCGGGACACGGTGGCTCAGTGGGTAAGACGCTGAGCTTGTCGATCGAAAGGTCGGCGGTTCAGCGGTTCGAATCCCTAGTGCCGCGTAACGGAGTGAGCTCCCGAGACTTGTCCCAGCTTCTGCCAACCTAGCAGTTTGAAAGCACGTAAAAAAAAAAATGCAAGTAGAAAAATAGGAACCACCTTTGGTGGGAAGGTAACAGCTTTCCGTGCGCCTTTGGAGTTTAGTCATGCCGGCCACATGACCATGGAGACGTCTTCGGACAGCGCTGGCTCTTCGGCTTTGAAACGGAGATGAGCACCGCCCCCTAGAGTCGGGAACAGCTAGCACATATGTGCAAGGGGAATCTTTATCTTTTTAAGATTACTCGTACAAGGAGCACTGGGGAAAATGTATGTCAAGGTTTATCAGCCAAAGCTGATCAGTGACCTCGCTTGCCACTGAGGTTGTATAGTTATCCAACTCCAAAGCTGGATTAAGAAGGAGTTCAATGTTGTAAATCTTGTCCTGAAGTCCGAGCGTGACCCCATCAATCTCAGAGGTGTCTCCAGCTCTAGAAGGCTGTTGTGACTCCGACTGCTGGTGTGCGTGTGTGAGACGGGGACAGAACAAAGGCCACTCTTGGAAACTTATATCCAGTCCTATATAATCTGTTAGTAATGTTGATGGTATATGCAGTACAATATGCAGTGAGCCATATGCAGATCTGTACATTGGGGAAACAAAACAACCACTTCACAAACACATGGCACAACATAGGAGAGTTGATTTCTTGCCATCAGGACAAGATTCAGCGATCCATCTGCATTTAAAAGACAAAGACCACTCTTTTGAAGATAGCAAAGTCCACATTTTAGACAGAGAGGACCGCTGGTTAGAAAGAGGGGTCAAAGAGACCATCTATTGTCAAAATTGAACAGCCCTCTCTCAACAAAGGGGGAGGGATACAACATCATCTATCTCCAGTCTACAGCACAGTCCTTGTTAGTAATGTAATGGCTGTGAGAGTTAGACCATAAGGACAACTGAGTGCCAAAGAATTGATGCCTTCGAATTGTGGATGCTGGAAGAAGACTCTTGAGAGTCCCTTCAATTGCAAGGAGATCCAATCAGTAGATCCTACAAGAAATCAACCCTGCCTGTCCTTTGGAAGGACAGATCTTGAACCTGAAGCTCAAGTACTTTGGCCACCAAATGAGAAGAGAGGACTCGTTGGAGAAGACCCTGATGTTGGGGAAAATGGAAGGCAGGAGGAGGAAGGGGACGGCCGAGGGATGAGATGGTTAGATAGCCTCATCAACACAATAATCTTGAATTTGGGAAAACAGCAGGAGAAAGGGGAAGACGTGCTATGTCCATGGGGTCGGAAAGAGATGGCTATGATTTAGCGACTGAGTGCAAAAATACAATCTGTAAAATGAGAGCCGAGTAAAGAATATCTGAGATCTTTGGCAACCTGTTGAAAGGTTTTGTTTCACTTCAGCAGACGTTTAACTATTTAAATAAATCAACTAAAGCTTTTCCCAGCCTCCTCTCAGTACTCAAATGATGAATTATTTGGAACCACAAACGGCTCGCAACGCTCAACTTGTATTGTTGGCAAACATCATGTCTACATGCTCTTTTTTCAAAAGAGATTGTAAGTGAAATAAGATGAAGACATATGGCAGCTAGCGATGGATGAAAAAGAATAAGGCGGTTTGAATTAATCTAGCTTCCTATAGCAAAAGCTAAATAATGGGGAAATGTCTTTTTTTTCCACCCCAGGATTAGTTTTTAAAAAAATGCAACTTCCAATATTTGATCTGGAAGAAATCTTTGCAGTGAATGCTGGACATACAATAGTCGCGTCGAACTGTTGAGGCACATCAGCCACAGTGCCAAAGATTTATTTATTTATTTAAAATGTTTGCATGGTTGCCCCTCCAAAAAAACACAACTCCAGGTAGCTCCCAACCACCATTAACAATGAGAGAACACTTAAAATGCCAAAAACACAACCCTAATGTTTCAGTCATCCTTCTTGAATAGAGTCATCTACAAGGTTGTCCCAAAGGTACTTTTTCCAAGAGGCAACTGGAATTTCTTGTTTTTCTTTGAAGGGGTTTCCCTTCTCATCCAAGAAGCTTCTTCAGCTCTGACCGGATGGATTGATAGTCCTTGCAGACAGCTGGTCATTTGCATCCTTTTTAGAGAGTCGTTGAGGACACTTGGAGGATTGTCTGTGTCCTCAGGGTCACCTGAGTAGTGCAAATAGGCGTGGAGCCTTCTTCTTGGAATTGCTGAAAGGACTGTATTGTAGATTGGAGATAGATGATCCCTCCCCCTCTGTTGAGAGAGGGCTCTTCAATTTTCAAGTTCGATAGTGGGAGATACGGACAGTGGTATGTGATTTTCCTCAGCTCTCTGTGTGTGTGTATCTATGTATGTGTACCTTATGATTCTTGACGAATGTATCTTTTCTTTTACGTACTCCGAGAGCATATGCACCAAAGACAAATTCCTTGTGTGTCCAATCACACTTGGCCAATAAAGAACTGTTCTCGACCGACAAGCCGGTAGGACTCGACAACTGTTCTGTTCTGTTCTGTTCTGTTCTGTTCTGTTCTGTTCTGTTCTGTTCTGTTCTGTTCTAGACCAGACCAGACCAGACCTCCAAGGTCCTTTCCAATTCTGTTATTCTTAAATCTGGGAATATAGAATTTCATATCCAATCCTAGACAATCTGTAGAATAAGAGCCAAGTAAAACATATCCACCTCACCTTATCTTAGCCCTTGGGGAAAAAGCCAGATCTCCTTAGGTCAGAAATGACTTCTGAACTGTATTGAAAATCTGTTTACATACCAATAGACTCGATCTCTTGTGCTACAATATATTCCCTGTTTTTTCCTCCCTTTCCATACGACAGTCCTTTGAAGAGCAACAATTCTTCAGACGAGGGCAACGGGCTAGAGTAGGAAGCGACTGTTGAGAAATCAGTTGTGTAAGGCCAGCGATGGCAAAACTTTTCGGCACCAAGTGGCCAAACCAGAACACGTGTGTATGCGTGTACAGGCGCCGGAGCACCGGAAACCCAAAGATCAGCTGGCCAGTGCACACATGCCTGTTTTTTGGTCATTTTTGGACCATTTTCAGGCCATTTTTTTGGGCCGTTTTTGGACTGTTTTCAGGCCATTTTAAGGGCTGTTTTTGGGCTGTTTGCAGGCTGTTTTAAGGCCTGTTTTCTGGCTGTTTTCAGGGCCATTTTGAGGACGTTTTTTAGGCTGTTTTCAGGCCGTTTTAAGGTCTGTTTTCTGACTAGTTTTCAGGCTGGTTTTGGGGCCATTTCTGGATCATTTCCTGGCTGTTTTCAGGCCATTTTCAGGGCCATTTTCAGGATGTTTTTTTGGCTGTTTTCAGGCCATTTTAAGGGCTGTTTTCTGGCCAGTTTTCTGGCTGTTTTCAGGCTGGTTTGGGGGCCATTTTGGGGCCATTTCCTGGCTGTTTTCAGGCCATTTTCAGGGCTATTTTCAGGACGTTTTTTGGACTGTTTTCAGGCTGTTTTCAGGGCCATTTTGAGGACGTTTTTTAGGCTGTTTTCAGGCCGTTTTAAGGTCTGTTTTCTGACCAGTTTTCAGGCTGGTTTTGGGGCCATTTCTGGATCATTTCCTGGCTGTTTCCAGGCCATTTTCAGGGCCATTTTCAGGATGTTTTTTTGGCTGTTTTCAGGCCGTTTTAAGGGCCAGTTTTTTCTGGCCAGTTTTCTGGCTGGTTTCAGGCTGGTTTGGGGGCCATTTGGGGGCCATTTCCTGGCTGTTTTCAGGCCATTTTCGGGGCTATTTTCAGGACGTTTTTTGGACTGTTTTCAGGCCATTTTAAGGGCTGTTTTCTGGCTGGTTTTCAGGCTGTTTTCAGGCCATTTTTGGGGCCATTTTCTGGTAGTATTTAGGTCATTTTCCGGTGCTCCAGTGCCCACAAAGACCAGCTGGCAACGGCGCACATGCCCACAGAGACGGCGCACATGCCACCTCTGAGACGTGTGCCATAGGTTCGCCATCATGGTGGTAGGCTGTGAAGGACATCCAAAATATGCCCACGTCTGTCACACGTGAAGGTCCAATTAAACTTATTTACTGCTACTCATGCCTATGCACAGGAATCTTCTCAACTAAGGGTTAGCATCTACTTGGAGTTAAGGGTGAATAGAATTCAAGGGAGGTTGGGTTTCGTCTCCTTGCGGCTACTTAGGGATTCTAGGCTGATCCCTCTTTTGACCCTGCCCCCAGATGCTACCACTCCTTCCCCTACAACAGGGATGTCAAACTCAAGGGTGCTTAGATCTGGCCCGTGGGGTCACCCTTGAAACAGCGAAGGACCAGTCCGTGGTACATCTGCTAGCAAAAACGAAGCTCAGTAGGGCTGCACACCGCCCTCCCAGGCTCCGTTTTCGGCCGCTATAGCCTCCTGCAGCCCTCTGCCAGTGAAAACGGAGTTCGGGGGGCCATCACGAGGAGGACATAATGGCTGAAAATGGGGTCCCATAGGACGCCCCTGAGCTCCATTTTCGCTGGCAGAGAGCTGCAGGAAGGTGTCATGGCCGAAAACGGAGCCTCAACGAGTGACGTTGAGCTGGCCACGCCCACCCTGGCCACGCCTCCCTGGCCCACGAGGTCAAACACAACCCTGATGCGGCCCTCAATGAAATCGAGTTCAACACCCGTGCCCTACAACTTTGTCAAAGGCAATGTTTTGTTTTTTTTAATGTAGCACATCATAGCTCCTTTTTATTTGAAGATGCTTTTTTAAAAAAAACAGTTGATGGCATGACCATTCCTTCAAAGGAAGAAAAAGAAAACTCATACACTCCCATAACAAAATAGAAAATGCATCTTTTGGCTCCCAGCCTCTGAGTGTCTTTTTTTTTTTTTTCCTTCTCCCATTATATTCTTTCCATTTTATCTAAAAGTGTTCGGGTTGCACTTGGATAAGAATGTTTATTGCTGCTTTGGCTCTGGAACCAAGATTGAGTTATAATCTTTCTTGTAACAGTAGTGGCCAAAATTGTGGAAGCCTTTTGGGAAAAGTATATTTTCTAAAACTAGCTAATAACATCACTTTTTTGGGGGGGAGCAGTACCATAAAATTATATATCAATGGAAAGATAATTTAATGAAGAATGTAATGCAATACTGCATTACATTACTGCTGGTTCGAATCTCTCCAAGGCTCAAGGTTGACTCAGCCTTCCATCCTTTCTAAGGTAGGTGAAATGAGGACCGTTTGTGGGAGCAATAAGCTGACTTTGTATAAATATACAAAAGTATGAAGGCTATTGCTTAACGCATTGTAAGCCGCCCTGAGTCTCCGGAGAAGGGCGGCATATAAATAAAATTAAAAAAAATAATAATAACTTTTATGAAGGATTTGCTATTAGAATAGCAGTGACAGTGTAAAGAAGAAAAGTGAAACACGTAGAAAAAATGAGATAGACAAAAATTATCACCATATCAGTTAATCCTTAGTTGAGTAACCTTCAGCATGAATGACCGCCTTACAACGTCTTCCCATGGAGTCAACCAAGTCTTTGAGTTCTGCAGCTGTTATAATGCGAAACCAAGATTGAATGATGGCTTCTATTAACTGGGTTTTATTGCTGGGTCGCTTCTGACTAACAAGTTTCTTTAGTCGGCTCCATAGATTTTCCATTGGGTTAAGGTCTGGGCTATTCCCAGGCCATTCCAGCAGTGGAATAGGATTATCTTGAAACTTCCCCCAAAAAAGTGGTGTTATAAGCCATCAAACCTCCAAAATATACTTTTCCCAAAAGGTTTCCACACTTTTGGCCACTACTGTACATGGTACAAGGCAGAAGGCAGATTTAGATTTTTGTCCTCAATATTTTCCTCCAGTCTAAATACCAGACAAATCCATGAAGCCAATAACAACTTGTTGTTCAAATATCCAGCGACATAAATTTGAGAAAAGTGTCATTTCATGGCATGGGTCACACATATTGTTCCTGTGAGAACAAGTAATTGGCTTACGTAGATGAATACAAGTTCCTAACATAACAAAATAAAGCTAACCATCTCTGCTTTGAAAACAAACCCTTTCTTTACTAGAAATTGTATATGTTGGGCAGCTGTTCTTACTACCATGCAGCAATAAATTTACAAGCATCAAACGCGCTTGATCCCACATACCCAAGTAACAGAATAACACAGTAACAGAGTTGGAAGGGACTCTGGAGGTCTTCTAGTCCAACCCTCTGGTCAAGCAGGAAACCCTATACAATTTTGGACAAATGGTTATCCAATTTATGCTTAAAAGCCTCCAATGATGGAGCATTCACAACTTCTGAAAGCAACTCATTCCACTGATTAATTGTTCTCACTGTCAGGAAATTTCTCCTTAGTTCTAAGAAGTTGGTTTTCTCCTTGATGAGTTTCCATCTGTTGCTTATCGGTATCTCTGCTTGTCTGTCTGTCTCTATGATATGTATGTATATTTTCTGAGGTTTTCAGAAAACAAATATGTATGTCTTTGGTTATTCGGGTTTTCTCCCGCGTAAAATTGGAAGTACCTTGGCGACGTTTCGACGAAGTCTCATTCGTCATCTTCAGGCTGGTGTCTTCGGCCTTGTGCTTCTAGGAGCAATGTGCTGCTAGGAGCAATAACCACGATCGCACATTGCTCCTAGAAGCACAAGGCCGAAGACACCAGTCTGAAGATGACGAATGAGACTTCGTCGAAACGTTGCCAAGGTACTTCCAATTTTACACGGGAGAAAACCCGAATAACCAAAGACATATATATATATATATATATACACACACACACACACACACACACACACACACACACACATTTATACACACACACACACACACACACACACAGGAGAAAACCTGAATAATATATATATATGTCTTTGGTTATTCGGGTTTTCTCCCGCGTAGAATTAGAAGTGTCTTGGCCAAGACACTTCCAATTCTACGCGGGAGAAAACCCGAATAACCAAAGACCTACATACAAACACCCGCGAAAACCTCAGAAAACATATATATATATATATATATATATATATATATATATATATATATATATATACACACACACACACACACACACACACACACACACACACACACATATATATATATGTATTTCTCTTTAGCCAGGTTCTTCCTACGTAAACCAGAGAGAGAGAGGCATATATATATGCCTGCCTCTCTCTCTCTATTATATCTCTCTATCTATCTATCTTTCTATCGATCTATCTATCATCTATCTATCTATCTATCTATCTATCTATCTATCTATCTATCTCTGTCTGTCTCTTAGCACACAGAAGCTAAAGTATTGGATCGCATGCATTACTATACACAGCCATATTTCTAAAACTCAAATACTCCTCTACCTAGCTCATCCAGTCAGCTGGCAATAGCCTGCCTTTTACGTGGAACTTCAAAATTCTGTGGTTCCTGAAAAATTTTGATTAGAGACCTTAGGAAATAAATAATCAGGATAACTTTCAGGGCTATGGAAATTTTCAGGCCACAAATATGCTTTATGTACTGCAATATACACCCGTTGCTTGATTGATTCGAAATACCTACAGATTTACTTTCCTGTTTTAAATTTATTAGATAGCTTGCTTAGGTTTTGTTTTTTTTTTAATTCAATCTATTTTAATGCTCCTTCTAAAAGGCTTAGGACTGTTTTGATTTTTTTTGTTAAACAGGAAAATGATTAATATAGCGCTAGATACAACTGGACTATAACCTTCTTCAATTTGATAGCTTCCACGAATCTGAAAATGCGTATCTCACAATTATCATGATCTCATTATATATATGTGTGTGTGTGTGTGTGTGTGTGTGTATATATATATCAGTTGCTTCGTGTCGTAATTTATTTTTCTACAGACCATTTCTCTTCCAGCATGCAAGGATTTGGCCAGATGATTCACAGGAGCAGAATATTTTAAAATAATCTTGGAACCCTGGCTTCATTGCTAATAGAAGAAGGCTAAAGTAGGAACCTATCTTTCCTTGCCAGACTCACGACACAAAAAAAAGTTTTGCCTCTCAACGAAGGAATCTGTTGCAATGCTTATAAAACGCAGGTGTCTCTACAAGCATATGAATTTTCCATTTGCAATCTGCAATTCCTTGCTGTCTGCCTGGTTCAGAAACCAGTGCATTTATCCAAAGATTTGTTTGTTTGTTCGTTTGTTTATTCATTCATTCATTCATTCATTCATTCATTCATTCATTCATTCATTTATTCATTCATTCATTCATTCATTTTCATTCATTCATTCATTGGTTCGATTTATATGCCGCCCTTCTCCGGAGACTCAGGGCGGCTTACAGTGCATTAAGCAATAGCCTTCATACTTTTGTATATACCTGCTTAGTAGGGCTTTCGGGCCCCCCCAAGCAGTGTTCTTTTTTATACAAAGTCAGCTTATTGCCCCCACAATCTGGGTCCTCATTTTACCTACCTCGAAAGGATGGAAGGCTGAGTCCACCTTGAGCCTGGTGAGATTTGAAATTGCAGTAATTGAAGGCAGCTGGTGCTACTTAACAGCACTTTAGTCAGCTGCGCCACCAAGGCTCTTGGTGTTTAGTATACACAGGAGTACAATATCAATTCATTCTTCCCAAGTCTCCAGGTCTTCTTAATTTTGAAATACAGGGAGTCTTCATTTAGTGACTGAAGTTTATGGGGTGGGTTCTACTTATCTTTACTACCGGTTCGCAGCGGGGCTGCACACGCTCTTCTGTACATGCGCAGAAGCGTTTTGATGATGTCAGGGTCAGTGGGCGGAGTCTCCCGCCGGTTTTACTACCGGTTCTATAGAACCGGTGTGAACCGGGGGCAACCCACCACTGGATGGCCCCCCCCAAAAAAGTGACAGAGTAGTGGCCAAAGAGTAGTGTTGAGAAAAGTGTATTTTGGAGTCTGCATTTTTTTTCCCTGTGGAAATCCATTCCTACTCCCACACCATTCAAAGGGACTTCATCCCAAATTGTATAGCTGAAAGTCTGTAGAGATTCTCCGTCATCCAGGTCATGCTTGTCCCAAAGATGCTTTTTCAGGAGGCAACTGGACTTTCTGGTTTTTTCTTTTGAAGACGTTTCGCTCCTCATCCAAGAAGCTTCTTCAGCTTCGACTGGATGGTGACGAATGGAAAGATTGATACTCCTTGCAGAAAAGCTGGTCATTTGCATCGTTTTAGAGAGCCGTTGAGGCCGCTTGGAGGATTGTCTGTGTCCTCAGGGCCACCTGAGTAGTGCAAATGGGTGTGGAGCCTTCTTGGAAGTGCTGAAAGGACCGTGTTGTAGACTCCACGCCCATTTGCACCACTCAGGTGACCCTGAGGACGCAGATACACCTCCAAGTGGCCTCAACGACTCCCTAAAAAGGATGCAAATGACCAGCTGTCTGCAAGGGATATCAATCCTTCCATCCTCCACCATCCAGGAGAATAAGAAGCTGAAGAAGCTTCTTAGATGAGAAGCGAAACGTCTTCAAGGAAAAACAAAGAAAGTCCCAGTTGCCACTTTAAAAAGCACTTTTTTTTAAAAAAAAAAAATTGATTTATATGCCGCCCTTCTCCGGAGACTCAGGGCGGCTTACAATGTGCTCAGCAATAGCCTTCATACTTTTTGTATATTTATACAAAGTCAGCTCATTGCCCCCACAAACTGGGTCCTCAATTTACCTACCTTAGAAAGGATGGAAGGCTGAGTCAACCTTGAGCCTTGGCGAGATTCGAACCTGCAGTAATTGCAGGCAGCTGGTCTTAATAACCAGCTTAATAACAGGGTGCCTTAGACCACTGTACTACCAAGGCTCTTTTTGGGACAACCATGATTTGGATGACTGAGAATCTCTACAGACATCCTGGGGCGTTTGTAACTTATTCTGTAGTAACCCTAACTAAAGCTAATCTTGATCCCTAGGGAAAAGAAAAAAAAACTGTTCTTATGTTATCTGGCACGTGATGATAGTTCTTAGTAAAAAATTGCTGCGTATAATAATAATCCCGCCAAATTCCCTGAGCTAGAAGTCATGAAATCATTTTGCAGGAAACTAAAAAAAAAAAGGTCAGCACTTATGCACATCTGGATTAACGATAAGAACCGGTCACGGTTTTAAAAAGCCGAAATAAATCTTCTTTCAACCCCAAAAGAATTAACGTCTCGAGAAAGTTTTCACACTTTCGGACTTCATCTCTGCCCCTCCGTACTACGATGCACGTATGACTTTCCCAGACATGCTTTTCAAGCATGGTCTTCTGACCTAAGCTTCCTTAGAAAGCATAAAACACAATCTTAGTCCCGGCAAACCTCTTTTATTCATACAGCTGTGAATTATTGTCATTCACAGTCCGCAAGGCTTCACAAACAGTCTTGCAGGGGAATGTTTATAAACATCCAACTTATCTCCCTTGGAATGCTGCCAGAGAACTAATTGCTTCTTGTCCTATCCTCAGGTGCTTTGGAGAACAGAACAGAACAGAACAGAACAGAACAGAACAGAACAGAATAGAACAGAACAGAATAGAAATAAATGGAATGGAATGGAATGGAATAGAATAACAGAGTTGGAAGGGACCTTGGAGGTCTTCTAGTCCGACCCCCTGCTTAGGCAGGAAACCCTACACCACTTCAGACAAATGGTTGTCCAACATCTTCTTAAAAATGTCCAATATTGAATTGTTCTAACTGTCAGGAAATTTCTCCTTAGTTCTAAGTTTATAGAACTAAATTTTTAAATTTTTTTAAATTTATAATTGGTTTTAATTGGGTTATTTTAAATTGACGGCCAAAAGTATTTAATGTTTTTTAAATTGTTTTTAAATTTTATATGTTGTATTTTTGCCATGGCTGTTCACCGCCCTGAGTCCTGTTGGAGAAGGGCGGTATACTAAAAAAATAAATAAATAAATAAATAAATAAATAAATAAATAAATAAATAAATAAATAAATAAATAAATTGTTCCTCTCCTTGATAAGTTTCCATCCATTGCTTCTTGTCCTGCCTTTAGGTGCTTTGGAGAATAGCTTGACTCCCTCTTCTTTGTGGCAGCCCCTGAGATATCGGAAGACTGCTATCATGTCTCCCCTAGTCCTCCTTTTCATGAAACTAAACAGACCCAGGTCAGGGGTGGGTTCTACTTACCATTACTATTGGTTTGCAATGGGGTCACGGCCAAAAATGGAGCTTACGACGGCCGTGGTTGGCCCTCCTGAGTTCCTTTTTCACTGGCAGAGGGTCGCAGCCGAAAACGGAGCTCGGGAGCCCGTTTTCACTGGCAGAGTGCTAGGGCCACCACAGGTGCCCCCAACATGAGTGACGTCCCACTGGCTATGCCCCCCCTGGCCACATCCCCCCTGGCCCCCCCAAACACAACCCTGATGTGGCCTTCAATGAAATTGAGTTTGACACCCCTTGTTCTAGAGCAGGTGTCAGCAACCTGCGGCTCCGGAGCCCGCATGCGGCTCTTTGGGCGCTCTGCTGTGCCTCCTTGTCGGGTGAACCCACCACTGGCTGGCCACGCCCCTTGTTCTCCCCTCCCAGTCACTCCTTGCCTGGCCTGAGAAGGTAAGGGCGATGGCGGGGGATGGAGAAGCAGCCGGGGCAGAGACAGAGAGATACAGAGAGAGGGGGAGAGAGGGAGACATAGAGAGATACAGGGAGAGAGGGGGGAGAGAGAGGGAGGGAGGGGAGAGAGAGAGAGAGAGATGTCAAAAGGGTTTTGTGGTTCCCGGTGTTTTTTAACAACTGGTTCTCTGCCCTAATGACCAGCTGGGTAGGCGTGGCTAGGGGGGTGTCATGTGACTGGTGGAAGTGAGTGACGTCGAGTTGGCCACGCCCATCCAGGTTTTGTGGCTCCCGGTGTTTTCTTTTCTGTGGGAAACGAGTCCAAATGGCTCTTTGAGTATTTAAGGTTGGAGACCCTTGCTCTAGAGCATCTTAATTTTCATCTTTAAATAGTTTTATTAATTTGTAATATGACATACAAAGAGGATACAAAAGCAAACATTAGGGAAGTTAGGAAAGGAAAAAGGGAAGTGGATAGTGGGGGGGAAAGCAAGGGAAAAAGAAAAAAAGAAAAGGCATTGACTTCCGACTCCTTTGGTGCGGTAAAACAAGGCATGAAGATCTACCCTCAACTTTTTACTTTTTCCTAATAATAGAAACTAACCATTTCTATAACAACAAATCTATCTAATCGGTAAAACCCAAAATCAAGGTTTCGGGTTTTTTTTCCACCTCAAGCACAAAGCCCAGAAATGGTTTCCAAGTAGAAATGAAGGTATTTGTATTTGCGGCTTAATTTTCAACGGGGTCCTTGATGCTCCCTGAGCTTGGCGCTTTCTTGCAAACGTTCCATTACCAAATCCATTTAAACTGATGATGTTACCCTAGTTGGGTCATGAAACGTCAGAAAGCCCCTCGCTTCAACTCAACAAATATCCTCTTCTATCGGTATTTTAATTTTCCCCTACAGTTGGATAATGACACTTTTAAAATGGAATAAAGATTCAACAGAGGCTGAGAACAGACTTACTATCTCAATAGGAATAAACAATCCCACGGCCTTTTATTTCGATCCATTAAATCCATTCGTCCCCATCTCTCTATTCCTATTATCGCTTCTCCGTTCGATGCCATGCTAGAAATTCTGGGAACTCTGTTATAAAAATCCACAGTCAAGCACCCGCATGGAAATCTCATTATCCTTATTTTTTTAAAAATAAAGAAGAATGCTTCTGTGTAAGGAGATGGCTCCCAATATTAAATATTTAAAAACCTCCCTAAAAACGCCGTAAAGAAATATATTATATCCAGAGTGGGAGAATCCCCACCAGATGTCCGTGGGGGTGTTTATAAAACCCGCCATCATCGTCCAACTCCTGAACAGGCAAGAGACTGAATGATGAGACTGAATTATTTGTTTTGGCGAAGCTTGTTTGCGTTGGAGGTCTTCAGAGGTTGCCTTTGGCTTGAAGTCAGTTGATTCTTACCAGCAAATTCTGCACGGCAACGCCTGGGAAATTGACTCTTTTTAGCAAAACCGGCCACAATCTGCATTTTTAGCCCAGGTCAAGGGCCATTTGAAGCGCCTGGGGAAACATTCCCAAAGCTTTTGAAGATTTGAGGGGGGGGTTTCCATCCTCAACGTGACATATGCATTGCGATGAAGGTTTCTGTATTATTCTTATTCTTCTCATCCTTTCTATTAAGGTAAAGATTCCCCTCGCACATACGTGCTAGTTGTTCCCGATTTAGGCGGCGGTGCTCATTTCCACTTCAAAGCCGAAGAGCCAGCGCTGTCCAAAAACATCTCCGTGGTCATGTTACCAGGATGACTAAACGCCAAAGGCGCACGGAACGCTGTTACCTTCCCACCAAAGATGGTCCCTATTTTTCTACTTGCATTTTTTATGTGCTTTCGAACTGCTAGGTTGGCAGAAGCTGGGACAAGTCACGGGAGCTCACCCCGTTACGCGGCACTAGGGATTCGAACCGCTGAACTGCCGACCTTTCGATCGACAAGCTCAGCGTCTTAGCCGCTGAGCTACCGTGTCCCTCATCCTTCCTATTACCTATCTCCTTTTCTACTTATGACTATAACTTTGTTGCTCGTATCGTTACAATTTAGATTGTTTTATTTAGTCTCCTAGTATGATTTATTTTGATTGCTGATTTAGTATCCTATGAGTATCACTAAGTGTTGTATCTTATGATTTACGATGAATGTATTTTTATGATGACTATGATCATGATTTATCACTTATTTCTTTGATGTACACTGAGAGCTTATGCACCGAAGACAAATTCCTTGTGTGTCCAATCGCACTTGGCCAATAAAGAATTCTATTCTATTCTATTCTATTCTATTATTCTATTCTATTCTATTCTATTCTATTCTATTCTATTCTATTCTATTCTATTCTATTCTATTCTATTCCACTTTACTCTAATTTTTCATTCTATTCTATTCCATTCCATTCCATTCCATTCCAATATTCTATTCTATTCTATTCTATTCTATTCTATTCTATTCTATTCTATTCTATTCTATTCTATTTATTCCATTCCATTCCAATACTCTATTCTATTCTATTCTATTCTAATTCTATTCTATTCTATTCCATTCCATTCCACTTTACTCTAATTTTTCATTCTATTCTATTCTATTCTATTCTATTCTATTCTATTCTATTCTATTCCATTCCATTCCATTCCATTCCATTCCATTCCATTCCATTCTCTATTCTATTCTATTCTATTCTATTCCATTCTATTCCATTCCACTCTACTCTAATTCTTCATTCTATTCCATTCCATTCCATGAATGTAAAAAAAAAATGTCTGTTACTTACTCACAGAGCAGCACGCCATTTTCTAGTCCTGATCGAAAATGTTTATCGCCGAAAGTTTTCCCGGTGACTTGCTGTAAAAGAAAAGATGGAGAAATAGGTTTGTCGGAGGGGACAGGATTGTGCCTGGAGAAATACAATCCCAAAGCCACAGCATGTTCAGCTACATGGCCCTATCCAAAAGGGGTGGACTACAGTATCCTTGGTCAACCCAACGGGCCTGCTAATAGGTGGAATGCCATTTTAGAAAAGACCAGAATAAAAAAAAAAAAATGCCTGTAGTGCAAGGATCTCCAAACTTGGCAACTTTTAAGAAATGGAAGCTTGGATGACATTTGAAATTAGGGAACAAGAAGATAAACAATATTACTTGATATGGGATTTATTTTATCAATGGTTAGACAGGAAAGAATGGAAATGAAATATGAAATGGATAAGATAATAAAACATATAAAGGGTTTTTTTTTTCCCCCTTATAGAGGACAATTTACTGTTAAATAATTGGTAAATGAGAATAATAATGTAATAAACTGTTAAATAAGAAAATGTTGGATAGAGGATTAAGCACAAAAGATTTGTAACCGATCAATACACGTTCTGTAATTGTAATGGATGATAATTGTTTTATGTTTTAAGTTTTGTTTAAAAATAATTTTTTTTTCCAAAAAGAAGAAGAAGAAAGAAATGGAAGCTTGGAGAAGATGCCAGGGTTCATTTCTCCACCAGTTGATTACAATAACAGTTTATTTATTATACAATAACTCCAAGGTTAACTTCAGATCAACAATTCAAGCCAACGATACCTCAATCACGAGCCATCGGTAAACAGCCCAACCAGAGAGCTTCTAAGACCGTCTCCACCCACACAGACAGAGCAAAACACCAGAATATAAAACTGACAGTAAACACCACTCCTTTACTAGCACTGATGTTGTTACCAAGTTGGGTCATAAAACGCAAGAAAACAAACAAGCTCAGAGAGCACCGAGGACCCCACGATAAGAGTTTGTTATCAGAGGGTTTTGACACTTTAACCTTGCCTTTTTTTTTTTAATTAGGATTGTCCTTCCTGTTCAGTACAGGTAGTCCTCGACTTGCGACCCCCAATGGATGGAGCCCAACATTTCTGTTGCTAAGTGAGAACTTTGTTCAGTGAGCTTTGCCCCATTTTTACGACTGTTCTCGGCCACAATTCTTACGCGAAGCACCGCTAGTAACACGGTGGAATCTGGCTTCCCCACTGATTTTTGCTTATCAGGAGATTATAAAAACCCCACGTCCCCAGGAATCGAAACCGTCATAAATAGGAGTCGGTTTGCTGTTGGAAGGCGATTTGAGAAGATAACGAGACTCATTTTAAAAATACACATATTTTACTTTGGGTAATTTGAATGAAGGAGTGAGCTTCCTAGACATTTCTTCAGTTTGCCTTTCTGTCAGTTCTCCTAATGCCCCTTCCTTTACTTCTCTCTGTGTCTGTATGTCTGTCTCTCTCTCTCTCTCCCTCTGTCTCTCTCTCTCTGCTCTGTCTGTCTCTCTCTCTCTCTTTCTGTCTCTCTGTCTCTCTCTGTCTCTCTGTCTGTCTGTCTCTGTCTGTCTGTCTCTCTCTGTCTCTCTCTCTCTCTCTGTCTGTCCCTCTGTCTCTTTCTCTCTCTCTGTCTCTTTCTGTCTCTCTCTCTCTGTGTCTCTCTCTCTGTCTGTTTCTCTCTCTCTCTCTGTCTCTGTCTCTCTCTTTCTGTCTCTCTCTGTCTGTCTCTCTGTCTGTCTGTCTCTCTCTGTCTCTGTCTCTGTCTCTCTCTGTCTCTCTCTGTCTCTCTCTGTCTCTGTCCCTCTGTCTCTCTGTCTCTCACTCTCTCTCTCTCTCTCTCTCTCTCTCTCTCTCTCTGTCTCTCTCTGTCTCTCTCTCTCTCTCTCTGTCTCTGTCTCTCTCTGTCTCTCTCTCTGTCTCTCTCTGTCTCTGTCCCTCTGTCTCTCTCTCTCTCTCTCTGTCTCTCTCTCTCTCTGTGTGTGTGTAAAAAGGAAGGGGCATTAGAACTGGCAAAACAAAAAGGCAAACGGAAGAAGTGTCTAGAGAGCTGACTCCTTTATTTGAATTACCGAAAGAAAAATATGCATATTGTTTAAATGAGTCCCATTATCTTCTCAAATCACCTTCCAACAGCAAATCCCAAACTTAGCAGGAACTACCCACAATTATTTATAGTCTGCCTTTTAAAGCACATCTTTTAAGTGATTTTAAATAGATTCGTTATGCTCATAGTTTGGGAAGGAAAGGGAGGAATTCCCTCTATGTAACTGTTTAAGTTTTTGGGGTTTTTTTTTTTGAACGGCTTTAAAGTTTTAAAAAGTTTTTAAAGGAGGTTTTCGGTCTGGACTAAAGGCGATGCAAGACGCATTGATGTACTGTTATGTAAAACACTCAGACGAGTGGTGAAATCTAAATTTCTTTCCTACCGGTTCTGTGGGCGTGGCTTGGTGGGTGTGGCTTGGTGGGGGGTCATGTGACTGGGTGGGCGTGGCTATGTCACCATGTGACTGGGGGATCAAAAGACAGAAACACACTAACAATGTCCTGCTGGAGCAGGGGGTTGGACCAGATGACCTCCAGGTACCTTCCAGTCCTGGATTGCTGTGCTCTTTCAAGGTATCCTCTGAAGCTGCGTCTAGTGTCAGATTGATAGTCCTTCCTTCCTCTCCTTTTTCCCTCCCTCCCTCCCTCTTTCTTTTTCTTTCTTTCTTTTTTCTTTCTCTTCCTTTCTTCTTTCCTCCCTCCCTCTTTCCTTTCCTTTCTTTTTCTTCCTTCCTTCCTTCCCTTCCTCCCTCCCTCCCTCTTTCCTTTCCTTTTTCTTTTCCTTTTCTTTCTTTCTTTCTTCCTTCCTTCCTTTCCTCCCTCCCTCCCTCTTTCCTTTCCTTTCCTTTTTCTTTTCCTTTCTTTCTTCCTTCCTTCCCTTCCTCCCTCCCTCTTTCTTTTCCTTTTCTTTTCCTTCTTTCTTCCTTCCTTCTTTCCTTCCTTCCCTCCCTCCCTTTCCTTTCCTTTCTTCCTTCCTTTCCTTCCTCCCTCCCTCCCTCTTTCCTTTCCTTTCCTTTCTTTTCCCTTCCTTTCTTTCTTCCTTCCTTTTTCTTTCTTTCCTTCTCTTTCTTCCTTCCTTCCTTCCTTCCTTTCCTTCCTTCTTTTCCTTTTCCTTTTCTTTCTTTCTCTCTCTCTCTCTCTCTTTCTCTCTCTCTCTCTGTCTCTTTCAAAAATGGACCTTCCCAACCCACCCATTAAAAAAAAGTTCTGACAATCGCGCGCCACAGCTGTGATCATCGGAGCCTTTTTAAAAACCTTTTAAAAGCATTTCTTTTACTACCAGCTCGGGCGAATAGGTTGTAAAAAAATGCTTTTAAAAAGTTTTTAAAAGGCTCCAACAATCGTGCGGCACAGCTGTGATCGTCGGAGCCTTTTTTAAAAAAAAACTTTTTTAAAGCATTTTTTACTACCTATTCGCCCGAACCGATAGTAAAAAAATGTCTAAAAAGTTAAAAAAAAAATATTCCGATGATCAGCTGAGCGACCCGGGATCGTTGGAACTTTTTTAAAAAAAACTTTTTGAAGCATTTTTAACTACCAGTTCTGAAGAACCGGTAGTAAAACAATGCTAAAAAAGAAAAAAAAAAGTTCAGAGGATCGCAGGTCGCTCAGCTGATCGTTGGAATTTTTTAAAAACATTTTTTTACTACCGGTTCGGGCAAAACGGACCAAACTGGTAGCATTTCACCCCTTACTCAAACCCATGTCAAAATGCTAGATCCGTGGCAAACACAGCCTGTGGCATGACCACAACACAAAGCAGGTTACACAATTGTTTTCGGTTCATAACAAAGCCTTGCCATGATCTATTGTGCGAAAGAGGTCCCAGGTGTCAGAACAGTTTATAGTAAAAACAGGAAAAAGATATAAGGGAGTGGAGTGGAGGGTGGAAGTTATAAATACAGGAATTGCAAAGAAGTTCAATTTTTTTTTCCAGCCTTTCAAGGTGTTGGAAGTCGGTCCAGCGGGCATTGCCAAAGTCTTAATGAGGATCTGGCTAACTTCTTCAAATGATTATTTGCTTTTTAAAACAAGACAGATTGCAAGGAAGGAAGGAAGTTTATTTCCACTCCTTTGTCTGAGGTTGCCTCAAGTGGAACCCAGCCTGAAAAATATAATTTGTTTTAAAAAACAGACGGGGCAAATATAAACGTCCCATTTAAACCGTCGTATTGCTCTATTTAGAAACAGGTTGGCCAAAGAGATGTTACTTGGGCCTCAGGCAAAGGCTGATTTTTCCGGCTACGAAGACGATCTGAAGAACTTCTCTGAAGGTTGAGTGGTGGCAAGTGGACTTCATTTTGTTAAAAAATTGCTTTGAGATGTTTCGCTGTCCAAATTAAGTTTCCTCAAATGGTGAAATAGGTTTTTTGACGCTTAGATGGGGGCCATTTGCGCCATTAAACTCGGTCTTCCGAGTGTGCTTCAAGGTTTTGGTTATCACCTTTAGAGCGCTCCATGGCTTAGGACCTGGTTATCTACGGGACCGCCTGCTACCACCAATAGCCTCCCACCGACCAGTACGCTCCCATAGAGAGGGGCTCCTCCGGGTGCCGTCGGCCAAACAATGTCGACTGGCGGCCCCCAGGGGGAGAGCCTTCTCTGTGGGGGCACCTACTATCTGGAACGAGCTCCCCCCCGAGATACGGAGGATTCCGGATCTGCGTACCTTCCGTCGCACGCTTAAGACGTTCCTATTCCAGCAAGCCGGCCTGACCTAAACTTCTCCGCTTTTAAATGGGAATTTTAAATTTGGTTTTAAATTATTGGGGTTTTAAATATGGTTCAGCCAAATTTATTTAATTTGTTTTATCTCTATTTTAAATTTTGTACTTCCATGTTTTATTTTTATGGCTGTTCACCGCCCTGAGTCCTTCGGGAGTAGGGCGGTATACAAATTCAATAAATACAAATACAAAATACAAATTAATATTCCACGCGATAGACTTACATCTCCATCTTTAAGTACCGTAATAGGCAGTGATGGGATTCGAATAATTTTAACAACCAGTTCTCTGCCCTAATGACCAGCTGGGTGGGCATGGCTATGATGGGCGTGGCCATGATAGGCATGGCCAGGGGGTGTGACAGTTAGCACTTGGCCTCCCGCACCCCTCTAGGAGCAAAAACTGGCGGGGAGGGTCGTGTCGCTCCCCGCACCCCGTTTTGGGCCTAGTAGGCCTCCCTGCAGCCCCCTGGGAGCAAAAACGGGCTGGGGGGGCCTGAGCCACACCTCCCCCGTACCCTGTTTTGGGCCTAGTAGGCCTCCCTGCATTTACTTGGGAACCAAAACGGGGTGCGTGGGGACTTGGATTTGCAAGTAAGCTTTTTGGCCCCAGATACCCAAGCTCTCGCATGAGATAGCAGCAGAGGTAGTATTCAACCGGTTCAGACTGGTTCATCCGAACCAGTAGCTGAAATATCACGGCTGCCCACTTGCCCCGGCTCTATGCCATCCCATTTAGCAGAGGTGGGTTTCAGCAGGTTCTGTCCAGTTCTGGAGAACCGGTAGTGGAAATTTTGAGTAGTTCGGAGAACCGGTAGTAAAAATTCTGACTGGCCCCTCCCCCATCTATTGTGTGCCTCCCAAGTCCCAGCTGATCAGGAGGAAATGGGGATTTTGCCGTAACCTTCCCCTGGATTGGGAAGGGAATGGAGATTTTACAGTATCCTTCCCCTGGAATGGGGTGGGAATGGAAATTTTACAGTATCCTTCCCCTGCCACGCCATGCCACGCCCACCAAGCCACACCCACAGAACCAGTAGTAAAAAAAATTAAAACCCACCACTGCCATTTAGGCACATTTTTGAGGCTGGGTGCGTGCATGGAAGGTGCGCGCACCAGGAAAGCACATGCACGGAAGGCCAGGCACATTGTGTGGACAGGCACACGATCATATTTGCAAACCGGTAGGGAAAGTAAGTGAATACCACCCCTGGATAGCAGATTAAATTTTCTTCCTGTTCTGGTAGATTTAATTTCTTGTTTATAGTGTGAGAATATAAGAATTGGCCACATTTGGACTGCAATTCTATACTTGTCCTCCGAATGATGAGCACGGCTGAACTGGAACTGGTGCAGTAGGATATAAATGCAATTAAAAATAAATAAACAAGCAAGCCAACAAACTTCCAGGAGAGATCTGTCCCTCAACATGCTTCAGTCAGGGGTGGGATTCACCTACTTTCCCTACCAGTTTGCAAATATGATCATGCACCCAGCCACACATGTGCCCGGCCTTCCATGCATGCGCTTTGCTGGCACGCGCACCTTCCGCGCAGGCGCCTGGCCTCAAAAACATGCCTAAATAGGATGGCATAGAGCTGCAGCGAGTGGGCAGGCCCACTTACAATTTCCGCTACAGTTCGGGTGAACTGGTCCGAACCGGCTGAATACCAGCTCTGGTTTCAGTGCAATCCAGTTTTGAACTTATCTCTCACATCCAATAAAGACATAAGGTGTCCCTTCATCACATATTAAGTGTCTATGATTTAGCTTGATAATACATTATTTTATTCTACGGGATGATGGACACTTATTAGCTGCAAACCTGAAGACAACATAAGTCACTGGAACTTATTTCTGCGAGCTCAGGAAACAGGGTGTAAAATTACAAGCTAAATCCCTTAATTTATACAAAGTGGAGGAGGGGAGAATACTTAAGAGCTAAAACATTTTCTTTGTATTCTATTTCTAAGCCAGCACACACGGATATTTACTCCAATGCTAATAAAAGACAATTTATAGGGTGGTCTTTGGTCGCCATTTCAAAGCCAGATATCTCTTTAAAGTTTGTTTTATGTCGGAGAGTTTAAAGGCTGGCAAAATGAAAGCAGGTTGGAATTAATGAACTGCTCTTCTGAATCTGCTTTACTGAATCCCAAAGCTGTGCTTGAAATGCAGATTACATCATTTTGTTTCCCAGACAGGTCTGTCTTCGTCCGGTTTAATCAGGAAATGTTGACGTGCGTTTCCCATGTCACTTCATCCTGACGGATTTATTTTTCTTATTAAGAAAATTTATGTGGCCGCCATTCAAGGTGACTCTGGGCAGCTGACAGAAACAGAGCCTCAAATACAAAACCGAATAACCCCCTCATCTTTCTGGTGACAGCTATTTGACGGTTGCCTATCTCCCTGGGGTTCTCCAGCCTCTGGCAGGACCAGAATACAGAATAACAGTGTTGGAAGGGACCTTGGAGGTCTTCTAATCCAACCCCCTGCTCAGGCAGGAAACCCTATACCCGTAATGGCGAACCTATGGCACATGTGCCACAGGTGGCACGTGACGCCATATCTGTGGGCACGCGAGCGTTGGCCTAGCTCAGTTCCAGCATACATGCATGCGCTGGCCACCTGATTTTTGGGCCTTCCGGGCCCACCAGAAGTCACAATTCAAGGTGTTGGTTATTACCTTTAAAGCCCTATCTGGCTTAGGGCCAGGCTATCTTCGAGACTAGCTTCTGGAGGCTAGTCTGATTAATTGTTCTAACTGTCAATAAACCAGGTTTTCAGAGCATTTCAAAACCAAGGCCAATCTTATCCCTCCAAGGTTGAGGTTCCACAAGAAGGGAGCCACCACAGAGAAGGCCCTACTGTCAGGTTTCGATGTCATCTCAAATAAATTGCATTTCCAAACAGATAATCTTTGATGAAATCTTTCATTTATTAAGCACGGCAATCTGTCCCCGATTATGTCGAAGCCAACACTGACTTCCTGACCCCAAACCTTCCCTTTCCGTTCCCCAATTCTCTGCGTCTCATTGGCCATCTTCCAAATGACTCTCCCCATATCTACTACTTCAGCTCTCAGGAATGTCCCCCCTCCCACCCCATCTCCTAGGGGATATTATCTTCAGGGAAAATAAGTAGGTGAAAAGTCAAGCGTCCTCTTGCCAGCTGCCTCCTCTTCTCCTCCGTATGTCAGCACTGGAACGAAAGTAGTTTAAGTGCTGACACCTACTTCTTGGTCCCACTTGATAGACCTTCTCAAGGAAAAGGACCCTCCTGCACATATGTACAGGAAACACCGATTGGCAAAAAAAGTTTTCCGATGCCCCATATTCAAAAGATTTAGATACGTCACATCAAGCATGTTTATAGTTTGTACGGTGTGTCAAACTCAAGGCCCGGGGGCCAGATCCGGCCTGCAAGGTGCTTAGATCTGGCCCACGGGGCCGTGCCAGAGACAGCGAAGGACCGGCCCACAGTGCCTCTGCCAACGAAAATGGAGCTCGGGAGGGCTGCATGCGGCCCTCTCGAGCTCCGTTTTTGCTGGCAGAAGGTTGCAGGATGCCGTCGCAGCTGAAATGGAGCTCAGGAGCCTGTTTTTGCTGGTAGAGCACTTGGGCCACCACAGGTGCCCCCGACATGAGTGATATCAAGCTGGCCACACACACCCAGGCTCCCCCAAGGTCAAACACAACCCTGATGCGGCCCTCAATGAAATGGAGTTTGACACCCCTGCTCTATCCTGTTCAAGATGGCTCCCACCAGACGCTCAAAGGGTTATAAGTCACCATGTTCCAGCCGATTAAGATTATCCCACAAAACTGTCAATATAGAGCAGAGGTCTCCAAAACATGGCAATTTTGAGAGTTGTGGATTTCGACTCTCCGAATTTCTCAGCTAGGCAGGCAGGGAGCTTTGAGAAAAGTGGAATTAACGGGAGATAAAACTTCGGCCATTGCAATTGAGGTTAGAAAAGTGCAGACTCCTAGCTTACCATATTTACTCTCTTTTTTCCAGTTCAGCCATCTACAGTACAGTGATTCCCAACCTTTGCAGCTTGACAGCTGGCTTTGGGGGAGAGCGGGGATGGGGAAGAGAGAACCGGACCACGCAAGAGGCTAGCTGGCGCACACATGCATACCAATGGTGGGTTGCTCCCGGTTCTGTCCGGTTCTATAGAACCGGTAGTAAAACCGGCGGGAGCCTCCGCCCACCTGCCATGACATCATCGTGGGTGATCTGTGCATGCGCAGAAGTGCGCGAGAGAGAGCGAAGCAAGCACGTGCACTCCCGCTGCGAACTGGTAGCGAAGGTAAGTAGAACCCACCCCTGGCGCATACGTACGCAGCTCACACAATTTGATTTGCCTGCCTGTGTGCATGCTCGCCAGCCCGCTGCTTGCACCAGGTGAGCTGCACACAGGTGCGCTGCTTGTGTGGTCCGATTACGAATAGGCCATGGGTGTCAAACTCAAGGCTTATGGGCAGGGCCAGCTCGCCGGGTGCTTAGATCTGGCCCGCGGGGCCACCCTGGAAACAGCAAAGGACCGGCCCGTGGTACCTCTGCCAGTGAAAACGGAGCTCAGGAGAGCCACACGTGACCCTCCCAAGCTCCATTTTCGCTGGCAGAGCACTGCAGGAGGCCCCCAAAAGCACCCCGACACAAGTGATGTTGAGCTGGCCACCCCCCCTGTCCCGTCCCCATCGAGGTCAAACAATCCTGATGCAGCCCTCAATGAAATTGAGTTTGACACCCCTGGAATAGGCTGCGGCCCGGTAGTGGGCCGCAGCCTGGGGGATTGGGGACCTTCTGATCTATTTCACGTCTTATGCCACACACAGAAAAAGCAACGAACATGGTTGAAAACAACACGAAGCGGATGTTACTCAACCCCCCGTGATTTTACAGATGTTAAGACACGCTGCAACCACCCCCACCCCCCACCCCCCCGCTATGTCCTGCCTTCCAGATGTCGGAGCTCTCCGGAAAGCTATCAGCACCACTTGAAAGTTATTAAAGGAACCAGATGGCCAAGTTTATAGCTGTTTTAGGCTGTAATTATTTATAATCACTAAGATCAAGTTTGTAAACGTGACCCGCCAGGCTATTCGCACTCTGCAAAGATGGGAGGTTCTAGCTCTATAGTAAATCAGGGATTTCCAACCTTGGCAACTTTCAGCCTGGAGGACTTCAACTCCCAGAATTCTGGCTCCATTCATCCATCCACCCACCCACCCACCCCCACCCATCCATCAGTCCGTCCATCCATCCATCCATCCATCCATCATCCATCCACCCATCCATCCTCATCCCTCCCTCCATCATCATCCCTCCACCCATCCATCATCCATCCACCCACCTCCTACCCACCCCCACCCACCCATCCATCATCCATCCATCCATCCATCCATCATCCATCCATCCACCCATCCATCCATTCATCATCCAACCATCCATCTTCATCCCTCCCTCCATCCCTCCATCATCATCCCTCCCTCCCTCCATCATCCATCCATCCATCCATCCACCAACCCACCTATCCATCCATCCACCACCCACCCATCCATCATCCATCCACCCACCTCCTACCCACCCCCACCCACCCATCCATCATCCATCCATCCATCCATCATCCATCCATCCTCATCCCTCCCTCCATCCCTCCATCATCATCCCTCCCTCCATCATCCATCCATCCACCAACCCACCCATCCATCATCCATCCATCTGTCCATCCATCCATCCATCCTCCATCCACCCATCATCCATCCATCCATCCTCATCCCTCCCTCCATCCATCAGCCATCCATCCACCAACCCACCCATCCATCCACCACCCACCCATCCATCATCCATTCACCCACCTCCTACCCACCCCCACCCACCCATCATCCATCCATCCGTCCATCCATCCATCCATCCATCATCCATCCATCCTCATCCCTCCCTCCATCCCTCTATCATCATCCCTCCCTCCATCATCCATCCATCCACCAACCCACCCATCCATCATCCATCCATCTGTCCATCCATCCATCCATCCTCCACCCACCCATCCATCCATCATCCATCCATCCACCCATCCATCCTCATCCCTCCCTCCATCCATCAGCCATCCATCCACCACCCACCCATCCGTCATCCATCCATAATATCTCTCACACTTTTTCTTTCTGAAATAGTTCAATCTCTGTATTTGTAAAGCATAAATTCAATTCTTTTTTTTCACCCAAAAGGGTGATAAGGGTTTTCCGGTCAGCCCTAAATGCAGATATTGTCTTTTGACGAATTAAGGAAGTCAGTTTCGCTATCTCAGGAAGTTCATCAAGCATTCCATAGCGCCACCGAATCTTTCCATCTTTGGGCCTATAAATAGTCTCATTGCAGTTACTCAAACATAAAAAAAAACAAAGTTCCATTGTTTCTTTTTCCAGCTGTTTGTCCGTCGGTTCCAAAGCAAATGTCTCCAGTTCCAATTGCATATTTAATCCTAAATATCGACTGAATTAATGGATCTCCCAGCTTTCCTGTATGTAAAAACAAGCAGGATAAAAATCTCTTCACCTCGTTTCCGATATAGATTTCAGACTTTATAAGGAGGTCCTCAATTGGCTTGTCAAAACCAGTTGCCAACGCTATACAGTAGTGGCCAAAATTGTGGAACTCTTTTGGGAAAAATGTCTATTTTCTAAAACGAGCTAATAACACCACTTTTTTGAGGGAATAGTACCATAAAATTATATATCAATGGAAAGATAATTTCATCAAGAATGTAATGCAGTAACTTTTAGGAAGGATTTGCTATTAGAATAGCAGTTACAGGATAAAGAAGAAAAGGGAAACATGTAGAAAAAAAACGAGATCTACAAAAATGATCCCCATGTCAGTTAATACTTAGTTGGGTAATTTTTAGCATGAATGATGGCCTTACAGTATCAGATATGTATAAGGCCGTGACGGTGAAGCTCAGCTCCACTGTGCACGCGCCTCCCGCCAGCCAGTTGATTTTCGGGTTCCGCAGGAATGGGGCGCATGTGGGAGATGCATGCACATGCACAGGGGAGGTCGTGTGCATGCACGGGGGTGGGGGGTCTTTTCTTTCTTTCTTTCTTTTCTTCCTTCCTTCCTTCCTCCCTCCCTCCTCTCCCCTCCCTCCTTCCCTCCCTTACTCTCCCTCCTTTAAATTAAGCAAAATAACTTACTTTCTTTCTTTCTCTTTCTTTCTTTCTTCCTCCCTCCTCTCCCCTCCCTCCCTCTCCCTCCTTTAAATTAAGCAAAATAACTTTTTTCTTTTTCTTTCTTTCTTTCCTTCCTTCCTTTCTTCCTCCCTCCTCTCCCCTCCCTCCCTTACTCTCCCTCCTTTAAATTAAGCAAAATAACTTTCTTCTTTCTTTCTTTCTTCTTCCTTTCCTTTCCTTTCCTTTCCTTTCCTTTCCTTTCCTTTCCTTTCCTTTCCTTTCCTTTCCTTTCCTTTCCTTTCCTTTCCTTTCCTTTCCTTTCCTTTCCTTTCCTTTCCTTTCCTTTCCTTTCCTTTCCTTTCTCTCTTTCTCTAACACACATACATACACAAACACATACACACAGACACGGCTCTGAAAAAATTGACTTATGGCCATTTCTCACACTCACGACTCTTGCAAGCCACCCCTTGGTCACCTGATTAAAATTCAGATGCTTGGCAACTGACTCCTATTTATGACAGTTGCAGCATCCTGGGGTGGGGAAGCCTGATTCGTTTAACGGCCGTTACCTTCAGAACTGCAACGATTCACTTAACAGCCGGGTTACTAGTTTAACAAGTGCAGTGATTGACTTACCAAACGTGGCAAGAAAAGTCATAAAATGGGGCAAAACCCACATAACAAATGTCTCACTCAGCAACAGAAATCTGGGGCTCAATTGTGGTCGTAAGTCGAGAACCACCTGCCAAGTATTTTTCCTTTCTCTGAAGCAACACAGACGATTTTAACCGGTGGCTCAGCGGCTAAGACGCTGAGCTTGTTGATCGAAAGGTCGGCAGTTCAGCGGTTCGAATCCCTCGTGCCGCGTAACGGGGTGAGCTCCCATGACTTGTCCCAGCTTCTGCCAACCTAGCAGTTCGAAAGCAGGTAAAAAATGCAAGTAGAAAAATAGAGACCACCTTTGGTGGGAAGGTAAGAGCGTTCTGTGTGCCTTTGGCATTGAGTCATACCGGCCACATGACCACAGAGATGTCTTCGGACAGCGCTGGCTCTTCGGCTTTGAAACAGAGATGAGCACTGCCCCCTAGAGTCAGGAACAGCTAGCACATTTGTGCGAGAGGAACCTTTAGCTTCACCTTACTATGCCATATCTATTCTATTTTTCTTCCCCATCCTAACACCTTCTCAAGAGGATGGCATTTGCAATCCAAAACTTTGGAGAGGCAGCAGATGGTTGTCTAAAGGCTGAAGACATTAAGGAACAGAAAATAAAAATAAATATTAAGCCTCCCACGCGATCAATCCTGGGCATCCAAAAGTTTTAAAATTTGGCTTTTTTTCCCCCCTTCAATTGTTTTATGGCAGGATGGAGAACTTTGCTCTTCAGAGAAATAAGCCCTCCTTCCCCCCCAAAAAAATTCTGTGTCTGACAAAGCCACTGAACATCTACAATGGAAGTTTTTAAATCCTATAATGAGCCTCAATAATTGAACGTTTACCAATCCAGCAACCAGCCACGGATATCCAGGGAGTCCATGCCAAACGCCTAATGGAATATTCCACATCAACTAAATGTACTTATTTTATTTTCGCTTAACAACAGAAATTCACTCATTTCCAAATGGGGGAAAAGAATGAAATATTCAGATCACCCAACACAACCTGAATTCCTCAAATAGAGGAAAAGCCTGACCTGGTCACTTTCTCCGAATCTCATTCAACAGACTCAACATCAGATCCTTCTCGAGGAAGACCAAGAAGTCTTCTAAAGATGATGTTGATATTATTATTACTATTACTATTATTATTTTTATTATAAACTTTTATTCATTAAACATGAAACTCAGTCAACTGAACATTTTCTTTCTTTTTTCTTTTTCTTTCTTTCTTTCTCTTCCCTTCCTTTTTCTTTTTCTTTTTTCTCTTTCTTTTTTACTTTCTCTCCTTTCTTTCTCTCTCTCTCCCTCTCCCCCTCACACACACCCCTGAAAAAAGTGACTTATGTCCATTTTTCACTCAAGACTCTTGCTGCCACACCCCATCATCATCATCATTATACTTTTATTCATTAAACATGAAACCGAATCAACTGAACATTTTCTTTCTTTCTTTCTTTCTCTCTCTTCCCTTTGTTTCTTTCTCTTTTCTTTTTTCTTTCTCTTTTCTTTTTTTCTCTTTCTTTTTTCTTTCTTTCTCTTTTCTCTTTCTTTTTCTTTGTTACTTTCTCTTTCTTTCTCTCTCTCCCTCCCCTCACACACACCCCACTCTGAAAAAAGTGACTTATGTCCATTTTTCACACTCACGACTCTTGCAGCCAATCATCATCATCCTTTTATTCATTAAATGTGAAACTCAGTCAACTTAACATTTTCTTTCTCTTTCTCTTCCCTTTCTTTCTTTCTTTTCTTTTTTCTTTTTCTTTTCTCTTTTTTCTTTCTCTCCTTTCTTTCTCTCTCCCTCCCCCCCACACACACCCCTCTGAAAAATGTGACTTGTCCATTTTTCACTCACAACTCTTGCAGCCGCTTATTATTATTATTATTATTATTATTATTATTATTATTATTATTATTATTATTATTATTATGTCAACATTATCCATATTTTGTAGACCAATCCGATGACGCCCTATTCCTTCTGCTGGTTCCTAGCCGGGGTCAAAATATTTGGGGTAAGTGTTTGCTGATAGCATGCAAAAGCTTTACTAATTGTCTGTTGCTTTTTAGCGTTTCGAGATGCCAGGATGCATTAGTCACAGTGAGTTCATTTTTTTTCGTTTCTGGGGCTCTTTAAAAAAACACGGCTGGCATTGACATGCCAAAAAAAAACTTTGTTAGGCTGGCAGCTAAACTTTCTTTCAGGAACTTTGACAGGTCACGCAGGTCAAAATCCGAGACCACTGCGAGTCTTAAAAGAATGAACAGGATAAGAGAGTTGGAAGGGGCCTCGGAGGTCTTATAGTCCACCCCTCTGCTCAAGCAGGAAAACGTATACCATTTCAGGCCAAAAGCCTTCTTAAAAGCCTCCAGTGATGGAGCACCCATAACTTCTGGTGGCAAGTCGTTCCACTGATTAATTGTTCTGTCAGGAAATTTCTCCTATAAAGCAACGTACGGCTATTTTTTCACACTTACATCCTCCTCCTCCTTTGTGCACAGGTCCAATCTAAAGAGGTTTTCTCCTAATATTAAAAACGATTAAGCAAACCGCATAAATTCAACAGTCGGGTGCCAGAGAGAAGCGGTCTCTCTTTGTTTATTGCAAGATCAGCTCAGCCTGTAAATCTGAAGGGTTCAGCTGCAGAATACAGATTTTTCCCGCAGAAGGCAACCGGATTCCTTAAGCCCGGAGACAATTCTGAAGGCTTTGCGAGGCAAAATTGTATTTTTCCAGCTTCCTTGTTGGTTTTTCCATCAGCAAGTGTTTGTCTTCATTCCAAAGAAGTCTGTAGAGATTCTCAGTCCTCCAGGTCATAGTTGTCCCAAAGGTGCTTTTTCAGGAGGCAACTGGATTTTTCTTGTTTTTTCTTTGAAGATGTTTCGCTTCTCATACGAGAAGCTTCTTCGGCTCTGACTGAATGGTGGGGAAGGGAAGGATTGATACTCCTTGCAGGCAGCTGGTCATTTGCATCCTTTTAGAGGGTCGCTGAAGCACTTGGAGGCAGTGGTGAAATCCAAACTTTTTTACTACCGTTTTGGTGGGCGTGGCTTGGTGGGCGTGGCAGGGGAAGGATACTGCAAAATGTCCATTCCCTCCCCACTCCAGGGGAAGGATACTGCAAAATCTCCGTTCCCACCCCACTTCAGGGGAAGGATACTGCAAAATCTCCATTCCCACCCCACTCTAGGGGGAAGGATACTGCAAAATCTCCATTACCACCCCACTCTAGGGGGAAGGATACTGCAAAATCTCCATTCCCTCCCCAATTCAGGGGAAAGGATATTGCAAAATCTCCATTCCCTCCCCACTCCAGGGGGAAGAATATTGCAAAATCTTCCTTCCCACCCCATTCCAGGGGGAAGGATACTGCAAAATCTCCCTTCCCTCCCCACTCCAGGGGGAAGGATATTGCAAAATCTCCATTCCCTCCCCACTCCAGGGGGAAGGATATTGCAAAATCTCCCTTCCCACCCCACTCTGGGGCCAACCAGAGGTGGTTTTTGCCGGTTCTCTGAACTGCTCAAAATGTGTGTATGTGTGTATATGTATCTATATGTGTTTGTGTGTACACACACATGCATATATATACTGCTATATACATATATACGCGTCTCTCGCTGTATGTGTGTGTGTTTCTGTTATAAAGAGAGGGGGAAGGGAGGGAGAGAGATAGAGAGGAAGAGGCAAAATTCCAATTAGACTAAAACAAGAATCAGTCATCACTGCATCACAAAATAAATCGTTAAAACCTCAGCTAGGCGTCTTTTGTGTTTTTAACGGTAATGAAGCGGAATTCAATGATTTGCAAGTGTTTCTGTTTTGCTTTTTAGATTAAAGAGAGGCCAAATTTAGCACACGTTAATCGTAAAGAAAATGCACGCTGGGATACAGGCAAACGGACACTTTTCATTAAATTTTATTGTTTACACAGTTGGTAATCATTTGACCCAATGCGTGGGTCTTTTTTTTTTTTTTTCAAAAAAGCAAAGCCCATCCCAGATGTTTGCCTTGCTAAAAAAAAAAAAAGAGGAACAAAAATCCCTTTAAAACAAAGGGAGCCAAATTCGTCTCGGCAAAAATAGCTTGGAAAAATCCTACCGAGTTTAATAATTGCAAGGAAGATTTGAAATGACTCTGGTTGGGTTCCAAGGCATAAAATATTACAGTTCATTTTTTTTTTCCCTTGCTGGTCAACAGTTCCAGAGGTGGCTTATTGAGACTCAAACATCTGCCGTTTTAATTTCAGAATGGCTCTGGAATCGCTTAACATTAAGAGACAACGACAAGTTCAACGGACTTCGTTATCGTTATCCAAATTCTGGATCAACCAGAACAGACGTGGGATTTATATACTGTAGCAACCGTTTCACCCAGCACCGGAAACATGCGTGCGCGCACGCCATCCTCACATGCATGTGATGTCAAATTACACGGCAATTCACTCACGCCCGCCATCCGGACATGCATGCAGCACAATGGTGAAATTTAAATTTTTTTTACTACCGGTTCTGTGGGCGTGGCTTGATGGGTGTGGTGTGGCTTGGTGGGCGTGGCAGGGGAAGGATACTACAAAATCTCCATTCCCACCCCACTCTGGGGCCAGCCAGAGGTGGTATTTGCCGGTTCTCTGAACTACTCAAAATTTCCGCTACCGATTCTCTCGAATCTGTCAGAACCTGCTGGATTTCACCCCTGATGCAGCATCAAAAACACAGCGATATAGGATGGGATTGCGCCAATTCGCCCAAACCGGTCTGAGCCGGCTGAATAACACCTCTGAACCCGACCATGGAACCCCTTCCATAATATCTGCAATATACAATACAATATTGTATTTGTAAAACTTTTTCATAATATCTGCAGGTTCCAAAAAGACATAAAGTGGGTTGTGTTTCTTTGCGGTTTACGAATCCTTTGTTAATTAACCAAAACGAGGGTAATGACCAAGGACACCACTTCATGGGAAGCTACAGTGCTTGCAAGATTGCCATAATTTTCGTTTGATGCCGAAGCGATTTGCTTAACCAACTGCGGCGAGAAGAATGGTTGCGAAACGGGGCCAAATTCACCTCACAAATGTTTCACGCCGCAACAAAAATTCGGGGCTCAGTTGCGTCCGTGGAGGATTTCAACGAGTCCTCTCATCTGCCAACTGAATATCAAAATAAGTGAAGTATTTAAGAAGAAAGATTCAGCGATAAAGGGATGTGAAGATGTGAACAATTAGGACCAATTTTGTTAAATTCTAGTTAAGCTAGTTTATTATTCGGGCCATTTGTAGTTACAATGGCACTGAAAAGAGTGACTTAATGACCATTTTTTTCACATTTACGACCGTCGGATGTTTGGCAACTGATTCACATTTAGGACGGTCGCAGTGTCTCCCCCGGGGTCACAAGATCCCCTTTTGCGACCGTCTGACTGGACAAAGTCAGTGGGGGGAGCCAGATTCACTTAACATCCGTGTGACTAGCTTAGCAACTGCAGTGATTCACTTAAGAAAGGCGGCAAAAATCAGATATTTGACGGGTTTTTTTTAATTATCTATCCACAGGCTGAGGGAAAAAATTAAGAAATTTGAGAATTCGTTCATTCGTTTCATTTCAACTCAACTCAACCAAGTGACTGGTTCGTCTTACACAGTTTCCTGCCTGAGCAGGGAGGTTAGATTAGATGACCTCCCAGGTCCCTTCCATCTCTGTTATTCTGTTCTCTTTCCTTCTAGGCAGCATGACAATACTTTTTTTTTTTAATTTGATTTATATGCCGCCCTTCTCTGGAGACTCAGGGCGGCTTACAATGCTTTTAAGCAATAGCCTTCATACTTTTGTATGTTTATACAAAGTCAGCTTATTGCCCCCACAATCTGGGTCCTCAATTTACCTACCTTAGAAAGGATGGAAGGCTGAGTCAACCTTGAGCCTGGGGAGATTCGAACTAGCAGTAATTGCAGGCAGCTGGATGATAATAACAGGCTATTAGTCTGCTGCGCCACCAGGTTCTTAATGTTACCCTAGAGATCACATACTATTATCCACTACTATAACATGTGGATGTGGAGTACAAGGAGACGCAGATATCTGATCTAGGACCTTCTTTGAGTAACGGCATGAGCAACCGATGAAGTCACCCGTCCCTAATTCTCAACGTCCCACCGGCAGGCGGGCAACAATGGGACATTTGTCTTCCCCGTAAGCGTCAACGCTCTGCAGATGCCACATTATTACACTCTGCAACTGTATAGAGAGGAGTCACAGGGGAAACAATGGCATCTGTCAATCACGAAGAGCGAAGGACAACAGCCAACGCTCAACGGGAAATGCAACGGAGGCCCAGAGGCCAAGAGAACTTTGCATTCCATTCCAAGGTCAACTGAAAACCCATAAACAGGTCCAGAGGGGTCTTTAAATAGGGGCAGAAGCACGAAAGCAACTATATGCCGTTCGGGAGCGAGCTTTGAGTTGTTGAGACTCTAGAAAGAGTGCAGAGAAGAGCAACCAAGAGGATGAGGGGACTGGAGGCTCAAACTTACAATGAACGGTTGCAGGAACTGGGCACGGCTCGTCTAGTGAAGAGAAGGACCAAGGAAGACATGATAGCAGTCTTCCAATATTTGAGGGGCTGCCACAGAGAGGAGGATGGGGGGTCAAGCTGTTCTCCAAAGCACCTGAAAGCCAGACAAGGAATAATGGATGGAAACTGACCAAGGAGAGATTCAACCTGGAAATAAGGAGGAATTTTCTAACAGTGAGAACAATCAACCCATGGAACAGAAGTTGCCTTCGGAAGTTGTGGGAGGTTCATCACTGGAGGCTTTGAATGAGAGACTGGACTGCCCTCTGTCAGAAATAGTGTAGGATCTCCTGCTTGGAGACCCTGTGGAAACATCTGTCATAGAGAGGGGCTTCTCAGGGTGCCGTCGGCCAAACAGTGTCGACCGGCGGCCCCCAGGGGGAGAGCCTTCTCTGTGGGGGCACCTACCATCTGGAACGAGCTCCCCCCGGAGATACGGAGGATTCCGGATCTGCGCACGTTTCGTCGCGCTCTCAAAACTTTTTTATTTCAGCAGGCTGGCCTGGCCTAACTCTCCTTTTTTAAAATTTTAATTCGTTTTGATTTTATAAATTGGGTGTTTTCATCTGTGTTTCGGCCAAAATATTTAATAATTTTAAGGGACTTTTAATGTTTGTATTATCTCTATTTTATCTTGGCTGTTCACCGCCCTGAGTCCTCCGGGAGTAGGGCGGTATAGAAATTTGATTAATAAATAAATAAATAATAAATTAATATCACTGTGGAAATGTAGCTCGTTTTTCCAAATAAATCCAGTCCACCGGCCCGTTCGGCCTAGGATATCATCAGCTACTAGAAATCCTTGTCTAAAATCCAGGCAGGCTTGCCATCTTACATAAGACTAAGCTTGCCTTCCTGCGACAGAAAATTTTGGATCGCTTTCGTAGGAAATGAGCAGCAGAGCGTTGCTCGGGAAACATATCAAAAATATAGCAACACCACGAAAGGAAAGATCGAATTAAAAAAATAAATCAGAACAGCAGAGATGAAATCAAGGGGGATTGTTATGAAACAATTCAGAAGCGCCATCTGGACGTGCGTGCCAAAACTTTAAATCCCTTACTTTCAACCATTATTCCCCAAAGTATCTGAAGGCAGGACGAGAAGCAGTGGATGGAAACTCATCAAGGAGAGAAGCAACCGAAAACTAAGGAGGAATTCCCTGACGGTGAGGACAATTAATCAGAGGAACAACTTGCCACCAGAAGTTGTGGATGCTTTATCACTGGAAGTTTTTAAGAAGAGATTTGGGCGTTTTGTCTGAAATGATATAGGGTTCTGTGGAATTGGGATCGTAGAAACACCCAGGAGCATAGAAGAGTTCAGAGGCAGATGCATAAATAAATGCCTTAAACGTATTTATTCATATAATAAATCATATTAACTATGTACAACAGAGATCAAGTCTCATGAGGAACAAACACAAGAAGTGAGAGAGATGGAGAGAGCGCAAGGTGGAAAAGGTTGGAGGGGGGTTTATACTCAGGGTAAGCCCCTCCTTTCCACATTGGGGTGGAGACACTCTCTGCCTCCACCGGTGTCTATATGACACATGTGCCAATGGCTTGCAAATACTTGACAGGTTTCCTGCCTGAGCAGGGGGTTAGACTGGAAAACCTCCAAGGTCCCTTCCAATTTTCTTCTCTTTGGAATAGGAATAGGAATAAATAGAGTAGAGTGGAGTGGAGTGGAGTGGAGTGGAGTGGAGTGGAGTGGAGTGGAGTGGAGTGGAGTGGAGTGGAGTGGACTGGAGTGGAGTGGAGTGGAGTGGAGTGGAGTGGAGTGGAGTAAAGTAGAAATAAAGGAAAGAATAGAGTATAGAGTAGAATAGAATAGAATAGAATAGAATAGAATAGAATAGAATAGAATAGAATAGAATAGAATAGAATAGAATAGAATAGTTGAATGAGGAATAGAATGGAGTGGAGTGGAGTGGAGTGGAGTGGAGTAAAGTAGAAATAAAGGAAAGAATAGAGTATAGAGTAAAATAGAATAGAATAGAATAGAATAGAATAGAATAGAATAGAATAGAATAGAATAGAGTAGAGTAGAGTAGAGTAGGGTAGGGTAGGGTAGGGTAGGGTAGAGTAGAGTAGAGTAGAGTAGGGTAGAGAAGGGAGTGGAGTGGAGTGGAGTAGAGTAAATTAGAAATAAAGGAAAGAATAGAGTATGTAGAGTAGAGTAGAGTAGAGTAGAGTAGAGTAGAGTAGAGTAGAATAGAATAGAATAGAATAGAATAGAATAGAATAGAATAGAATAGAATAGAATAGAATAGAATAGAATAGAATAGAATAGAATAGTTGAATGAGGAATAGAATGGAGTGGAGTGGAGTGGAGTGGAGTGGAGTGGAGTAAAGTAGAAATAAAGGAAAGAATAGAGTATAGAGTAAAATAGAATAGAGTAGAGTAGAGTAGAGTAGAGTAGAGTAGAGTAGAGTAGAGTAGAGTAGGGTAGAGTAGAGTAGGGTAGAGAAGGGAGTGGAGTGGAGTGGAGTGGAGTAGAGTGAATTAGAAATAAAGGAAAGAATAGAGTATGTAGAGTAGAGTAGAGTAGAGTAGAGTAGAGTAGAGTAGAGTAGAATAGAATAGAATAGAATAGAATAGAATAGAATAGAATAGAATAGAATAGAATAGAATAGAATAGTTGAATGAGGAATAGAATGGAGTGGAGTGGAGTGGAGTGGAGTGGAGTGGAGTAAAGTAGAAATAAAGGAAAGAATAGAGTATAGAGTAAAATAGAATAGAATAGAATAGAGTAGAGTAGAGTAGAGTAGAGTAGAGTAGAGTAGAGTAGGGTAGAGAAGGGAGTGGAGTGGAGTGGAGTGGAGTAGAGTAAATTAGAAATAAAGGAAAGAATAGAGTATGTAGAGTAGAGTAGAGTAGAGTAGAGTAGAGTAGAGTAGAGTAGAGTAGAGTAGAATAGAATAGAATAGAATAGAATAGAATAGAATAGAAGTAGAGGTAATGGAGTAGAGTAGAGTAGAGTAGAGTAGAATAGAATAGAATAGAATAGAATAGAATAGAATAGAATAGAATAGAATAGAATAGAATAGAATAGAATAGAATAGAATAGAATAGAATAGAATAGAATAGAATAGAACAGAACAGAACAGGACCGTGATGGTGAGGCTATGGCACGCATGCCACAGGTGGCATGCAAAGCCATATCTGTGGGCACACGAGCATTGCCCTAGGTCAGTTCCAGCGCGCTAGCTGATTTTTGGGCCTTCCGGGCCCACGGGAAGTCAGGAAACAGGCCATTTCCGGCCTTTGGAAGGCCTCCGGTGAGGGTGGGGGAGGCTGTTTTTTGCCCTCCCCGGGCTCCAACAAAGCCTCTGGAGCCTGGGGAGGGTGGAAAACGGGCCTACCGGGCTCACCAGTAACCTTTTTGCCAAAAGTGGGGGGGGAAGTGCGGGGGGGGGTTGTGCGTGCATGCATGGGGGCGCGGGGCAGGGGGGGCATTGAATTATGGGTATGGACATGTATGTGCGACCCCCCCCCTCACCCTCCACACTGCTTTTGGCACGCGACGGCAAAAAGGTTAGCCGTCACTGGAACAGAGCGTAGACTATGTGAATAACTAACAGTTTAGCAATACACAAATAAAATTGGGTGAAGGCTCAGTGAATTGGGCCATCTTATCCCTGTGAACTCAAATGGAAATATTTGTGGATGGAAGGGCGGAAAAGTGAAGGCAGGAAAAATTCAGTCAGGAGTTGAGAATTCAGATGTAGAATTCCAAACCGAGTGAAAACCGGGAATCTCTTCGCCCAGAACTGCGACATCTTAACTTGAAATGCAGCCGTTCCTCGCTCTGGCTCTGGATCCCACTGGATGAATGGTGTGGGAAAATATTTGGCTGAAGCTTTCTGCTCCACCCTCCCCACTCGCTGGAACTTTTCCTTCTGTCCTCCAGGGGGTTTCCACACCCAGGCTCCTTCCCTCCGTATCTTGCCTCTTTCAGATCTTCCTCTCGTTCACACAATTGTCCCAGCTGCTTTCTCCTACACTACACTAAGAAAAGTTCCAAGGAGGAGGAGGGGGAGGAGGAGGTGGGCGAGGGGGAAAGAGAAGGAGAGGGAGGAGAAGAGGAGGAGAAAAGGAGGAGGAGGGAGAGAAGGAGGAGGAGAAGGAGAAGGAAGAGAAGGAGAAGAGGAGGACGAGGAGGAAGAGGAGGAAGAGGAAAAGAGGAAGAAGAAGAAGAAGAGGAAGAGGAGTGGAGGGAGAGAACAAGAAGAGGAGGAGAAGGGAAAGGAAGAGGAGGAGAAGAAGGAGAAGAAGAAGAGGAAGAAGAGGAGAAGGAGGAGGAGGAGAACAAGAACAAGAAGAAGAGGAAGAGGAAGAGGAGGAGGAGTGGAGGGAGAGAACAAAAAGAGGAGGAGAAGGGAAAGGAAGAGGAGGAGAAGAAGGAGAAAAAGAAGAGGAAGAAGAGGAGGAGGAGAACAAGAAGAAGAGGAGGAGGAGGAGGAGGGAGAGGAGGAGGAGGAGAAGAGGAAGAAGAAGAGGAGGGGGGGAAATAAGAAGAGGAGGAGGAGCAGAAAGGAGAGGAGGAGGAGGAGAAGGAGAAGAAGAAGAGGAGGAGAAGAGAGAGGAGGAGGAGGCGAAGAAGAGGAAAAGGAGGAAGAGGTGAAGGAGAAGGGAGGAGGAGGAGAAGAGGAAGAAGAAGGAGGAGGAGGAGGAGGAGGAGAGGAAGAAGAGGAGGAGAGGGGAAAACAAGAAGAGGAGGAGCAGAAGGGAGAGGAGGAGGAGGAGAAGGAGAAGAAAAAGAGGAGGAGGAGGAGGAGAAGAAGAGGAAGAGGAGGAAGAGGTGGAAGAGAAGGGAAGAGGAGGAGAAGAGGAAGAAGGAGGAGGAGGAGGAGGAGGAGAAGAAGAAGAAGAAGAAGAAGAAGAAGAAGAAGAAGAAGAAGAAGAAGAAGAGGAAGAGGAAGAGGAAGAGGAAGAGGAAGAGGAAGAGGAAGAGGAAGAGGAAGAGGAAGAGGAGGAGGAGTGGAGGGAGAGAACAAAAAGAGGAGGAGAAGGGAAAGGAAGAGGAGGAGAAGAAGGAGAAAAAGAAGAGGAAGAAGAGGAGGAGGAGAACAAGAAGAAGAGGAGGAGGAGGAGGAGGGAGAGGAGGAGGAGGAGAAGAGGAAGAAGAAGAGGAGGGGGGAAATAAGAAGAGGAGGAGGAGCAGAAAGGAGAGGAGGAGGAGGAGAAGGAGAAGAAGAAGAGGAGGAGAAGAGAGAGGAGGAGGAGGCGAAGAAGAGGAAAAGGAGGAAGAGGTGAAGGAGAAGGGAGGAGGAGGAGAAGAGGAAGAAGGAGGAGGAGGAGGAGGAGAGGAAGAAGAGGAGGAGAGGGGAAAACAAGAAGAGGAGGAGCAGAAGGGAGAGGAGGAGGAGGAGAAGGAGAAGAAAAAGAGGAGGAGGAGGAGAGGAGGAGGAGAAGAAGAAGAGGAAGAGGAGGAAGAGGTGGAAGAGAAGGGAAGAGGAGGAGAAGAAGAAGAAGAAGAAGAAGAAGAAGAAGAAGAAGAAGAAGAAGAAGAAGAAGAAGAAGAAGAAGAAGAAGAAGAAGAAGAAGAAGAGGAAGAAGAAGAGGAAGTGGAAGAAGCCCATCCATTTGCTGTCTCTTAGTTTGTAGAGAAGCAAAGAAGGCTCCGATATCTAATAGAAAAAAATGAAGACAAGGCAGATCAATGGACAATTGTCCACAGAAGAAGAGTTGTCCAATGGAAGTTGAATTAATGAACCGAGCGTAGAAGAATGGTCTTTGCACAGAGTGTATCTGTTCATCAAAGTAACAGAATAACAGAGTTGGCAGGGACCTTGGAGGTCTTGTAGTCCAACTCCCTGCTCAGGTAGGAAACCATCAGTCAAATGGCTGTCCAATCTCTTCTTGAAAACCTCCAGTGATGGAGCCATCACAACTTCTGGAGGCAAGTTGTTCCACTGATTAATTGTCCTCAATGTCAGGAAATTTCTCCTTAGTTCTAGGTTGCTCCTCTCCTTGATGAGTTTCCATCCGTTGCTTCTTGTCCTGCCTTCAGGTGCTTTGGAGAACAGGTTGACCCCCTCTTCTTTGTGGCAGCCAACAAGACAGCACAACAAGGCAACATAGCTAGGTTTGGAAATGGAGAGGCTACCTCCAGGCCAGTCTTGACTTAAATCAAGACCGTTTCTGAGAATGCTGAAGATCAAAAGGTCCCTTATTTGAACCCGGTTCTTTTTCCTAAGCCAACTCAAACAAAGGCACACTCTGAAGACTTACAAATGAAGCAAGGAGGCACTGTTCTGTCCCCATCCCACACGCACACACACCAACAGACATTCAAGAGTTAAAGACCAAACCAGCCGGCAAAATCCTTTTCCTTATGATAACAGAACTTGGCAACAACCTAGTGGCTGCCTGCCAAGAGTTTATTATTTACAAAGAGGAGAGATAACTTCTCCCCACCTCTGGTACATCAAAAGAAACAGCTCAGTAATTACAGAGTCAATCAAGTCCAGAGATAATCCAGCAAAGTCTATAGCAAAAGTCCGGCAATGCAGAATGGCATGGAAGCTTTCAGCTTTGTTCGTCACAAGGTTTGACTGGCCACTACGTTCCCTTTTATACCTTGTGGGGTGTGGTCCAGTGACTCAGCCTAATCTCGGGCACGCCTTTTCTTCTGTTGCACGCGCTTATCTCTCTGACGCTGGCGTGGATCCAGCCAAGACTCATTACCCTCATCACTGTCCACTTGTGGCTGCGTCGACATGCTTGGCGCCGGCCCTATCTCTTGCCCTTCGGCGGACACCGAAGGCATTGCCAGAGAGGAGGGTCCTGGAGAGGGAGGCCTTGCCAACTCCTCTCCTTCACTCTCGGAGTCCTCTCCTGCCGATGACACAGGCTCAGGTAACGGAGCCACAACAGGCACATTCCACCCCAAGAAGAAATACACGCTTGTCAATATATTCCGCAGTTTTTCCCTATTTGTTTTTTTCCCCCATCTCAAAGCGACGGAGAAACAAATGTATTTCTGGTTGCCAAAGCATGGGGGGAAAATTGCTAGCCTTCCAAGCAGTTACTCAATCTATCAAGAAAATTTCAAAACTGTGGCACCGCTGCTATTCACTGCAGGAACATCAACAAGCAAGGAATTGGGCAAATTGCTCAAGTTTTGCTTTTTTTTTTTTTTTCTTGGCCAACGTATTGTTTTCCCGTGGGTTATTTTAACATGTTGTTCTCCACAAATGCGAGGCCTAGAAAGTCAATTTCAAATATTTTAAAAAGCTGGGGTCAACTGCAGCGAAACGAGATGGCCCTATGTTGTCCTTTTAAACACTCTCTCGTGCTGTGCTACCGCTTGCTCGTTCCTAAAAGTTATTTTAAGGTGCATTTTCAGTGGTGGGATTCAGCCGGTTCGAGCGAATAGGTTGTTAAATTGCTAGCTGGCTCTGCCTCTCCACTCCCAGCCCCTTCCAGGAGTCTCCACACACCTGTTTTGGCTCCCAGGAGGCTGCAAGGAGGACTACTAGGCCCAAAATGGGGCATGGGGGTGCAGCATGCCCTCCCCTGAGGCCCGTTTTTGCTCCCAGGAGACTGTAGGGAGGCCTAAAGGTAAAGGTAAAGGTTCCCCTTGCACATATGTGCTAGTCATTCCCGACGCTAGGGGGCGGTGCTCATCTCCGTTTCAAAGCCGAAGAGCCAGCGCTGTCCGAAGACGTCTCCGTGGTCATGTGGCCGGCATGACTCAACGCCAAAGGCGCACGGAACGCCGTTACCTTCCCACCAAAAGTGGTCCCGATTTTTCTACTTGCATTTTTTACCTGCTTTCGAACTGCTAGGTTGGCAGAAGCTGGGACAAGTAACGGGAGCTCACCCCATTACGCGGCACTAGGGATTCATCCTTTCGATCGACAAGCTCAGTGTCTTAGCCGCTGAGCCACCGCATCCCTGTAGGGAGGCCTACTAGGCCCAAAACGGGGGGCGGGGGAGCGGTACGCAACCCGCGGCCCATTTTTGCTCCCGGGGGAGTTGAAGGCCAAGTGCTGCCTGTCACGCCCCATGGCCACGCCCACCATGGCCATGCCCACCCAGTCATTAGAGCAGAGAACCAGTTGTTAAATTATTTGAATCCCACCACTGTGTATCTTGATTGTTCTGTTTTTAATGGCATACCGGCCGGAGTTACATTCATGAGATGGGCAGCTAGATAAATTTAATTTCATGAATTAATAAATTACACAAATGCTCCCAAGTTTGACTTTTTGATTACTTTCGGATCTGGGAATCTGTTCAGAAAATTGGAATGGTTAAAAGCAAGATGCATTGATCTGAATTGGGTTCTCTCCAGAGGTGGGTTTCAGCAGGTTCTGACCAGTTCTGGCGAACCGGTAGCGGAAATTTTGAGTAGTTCGGAGAACCGGTAGTAAAAATTCTGACTGGCCCCGCCCCCATCTATTCTCTGCCTCCCAAGTCCCAGCTGATTTGTAGGAAGTGAGGATTTTGCAGTATCCTTCCCCTGGATTGGGGAGGGAATGGAGATTTTAGAGTATCCTTCCCCTGGAGTGGGAGAGAATGGAGATTTTTACAGTATGCTTCCCCTGCCACGCCCACCAAGCGATGCCACACCCACAAAACCACACCCACAGAACCGGTAGTAAAAATATTTGAAACCCACCATTAGTTCTCTCCCTTTCTGCTCGTGTATTCTGTAAAAAAATTTTTTTTTTACTATAGGTCCTTAGAGGAGAAAGGGAGAACACGAATCAAATTAATGGTAACAATATTAGAAATGGGGGAGAAAGATATAATTAAAAGATCTGGTTTGTTTTTAGAAAAAAAGAAAAGAAAACCGAAGCATATTTGATAAAAGAAAAACAACGCACCCACAATATTTCCCCGAACTTTTTAAAACAGCATATTTTTGTGACAAAATACCACACGCTCTGGAATGTCGATGAATATGAAGGAAACCAAAAAAAAAAGAGTTTTCATTTCACTGGAAGTTCTGCGCAGGCAGAAGAATCCGAAGCATTTTTAGAAGTGTCCAAAAACACTTCTAAACTTCAGCACTAAACTTCAGGACCTTCTTTTTTTTAATGACATGGAGTTAAATCAGAATGTTTTTAGTTACAATTTTTTTTTTTTTTAGAAAACCATAAATACAATTCAATATGGTATGCCTAATATGACACACTTCAAACAATCAATTTTGGGGGGTGGGGGAATGATAGATTGCATCATTCTTTGATTCTCTAGTGCCGTGATGGCGAACATATGTCCCGCGTGCCACAGGTGCCTTATCGGTGGGCACGCAAACATTGCCCTAGTTCAGCTGCAGCATACATGCGTGCGCCAGCCAGCTGATTTTCAGGCCTTCTGGGCCCACCGGAAGTCAGAAAACAAGCTGTTTTCGGCCTCCGGAGGGCCTCTAGCAGGGTGGGGAAGGCCTGTTTCTCACTCTCCCCAGGCTCCAGAACCTTTCTAGGAGTCTGGGGAGGGCGAAAACAGTCTTCCCCCCTCTCCCAGAGGCCCTTTGGAGGCTGGAAATGGCCGGTTTGCCTACTTTCGGAGCCTCTGGAGCTTGGGGAGGGCGAAAAACGGGCCTACTGTGCCCACCGTGCTATCGCATGCCAAAAGTGGAAGGGGAGCGCAGGGGGGTGGTATGCGTATGTGCGGGGGGTGGGGCGCATTGAATTATGGGTGGGCACATGCCCACGCGACCCCCGCTTTTGGCACGCAAGGGCAAAAAGGTTATGTTCTGTCCCCACCCCACACGCGCACACACCAACAGACATCCAAGAGTTAAAAACCAAACCAGCCGACAAAATCCTTTTCCTTATGCTAACGAAACTTGGCAGCAACCTAGTGGCTGCCTGCCAAGAGTTTATTACTCACAAAGAGATAACTTCTCTCCGCTTCTGGTACATCAAAGTAAAATGTTCAATAATTACAGAGTAACTTAAGTCCAAATATAATCCAGCAAAGTCTATAGCAAAAGTCCGCCAATGCAGAATGGCGTGGAAGCTTTCAGCTTTGTTCGTCACAAGGCTTGACTGGCGACCACGTTCCCTTTTATACCCTGTGGGGTGTGGTCCAGTGACTCAGCCTAATCTCGGGCATGCCTTTTCTTCTGTTGCACACGCTTATCTCTGCGACGCTGGCGTGGATCCAGCCAAGACTCATTACCCTCATCACTGTCCATCTGTGGCTGCGTGGACGTGCTTGGCCCCGGCCCTATCTCTTGCCCTTCGGCGGACACCGAAGGCATTGCCTGAGAGGAGGGTCCTGGAGAGGGAGGCCTTGCCAACTCCTCTCCTTCACTCTTGGAGTCCTCTCCTGCCAATGACACAGGCTCAGGTAACGGAGCCACAACAGGTTAGCCATCACTGCTCTAGTGAATAGCTGGCATATTTTACTGAATTGGGCACACCACCTCCAGTTTCCCACCAGTTTTGAGTTGTGTTGGTGCAAGATTTTTAACTTGGTGCCTGAAGAAGCCTGAAATTTGTACAATAGATAGATAGATAGATAGATAGATAGATAGATAGATAGATAGATAGATAATAGATAGATAGATAGATAGATAGATAGATAGATAGATAGATAGATAGATAGAATTCTTTATTGGCCAAGTGTGATTGGACACACAAGGAATTTGTCTTGGTGCATACGCTCTCAGGTAGTCATTATGAGGAGGCATTATGAAGCTATTAGGTGTCTGGATAATTTAAGAAGTCCAGAATTAACAGCACAACTATTATTAGGTCTAATCATGCTGAAGATCAGCTGCCGCCTTCTATCCTTGTTCTAACTCAAAGCCCAATCAGGTGGAGATGGGTCCTCGCTGCCACGATTTCCGACGATGGTTCCTTCTGGTTAGTTGGCAGACGCATGGTTATGCCCTACAAAGCAGGATACACACACACACACACACACACACACACAGAGAGAGAGAGAGAGAGAGAGAGAGAGAGAGAGAGAGAGAGAGAGGGAGGGAGGGAGGGAGAGAGAGATCTTCGTATGTTCCGTCAGCTTCTTATTAAGCCATGCTCTCTTTGTAAGTCTGGAAAATGTGGTGGCCGCTTTACCATTTATTCAGCTCATGTTGTGGCCCGTACGCGGCCTGTGCAGCTAATAGCTGATTCCGACAGCGAGGAGGCTGGTGTGGTGCTGCGCCAGCAGCCTGTGCAGCTGGCACTCGAGTCGGACAATGAGGAGGCTGGAGAAGATGTGGGGCCAGAGACAGGGATTCAGCCAGGACCTTCAGAAGCTCCCATAAGTGAAGAGGAAGAAGAGGAGGAGCCTCTTCTCGATGCATGGGCGCGCAGAGCTGCCAAAAGGCAGGAGTGGCTCCTCAGGAGGAGGTCTCCTCGAGAATAAGACTTGGGGCTAATTGGCCACTCCCTTAGCCTATTTAAGGAGGAACGCCGACTGAAGCAATTTGCAGGGAACAACTTCGTTCACATACCTTCGTGTCTTGTCTTGCTTATCTTATCAGCTTCCTGCAAATTGCTTCTGGGCATTCTGCCAACCATACTAAGTTTTCAGTTATTATTCTTTGAATTCTTGGCGGCTGTTAATGCAATTAATTAACAGCCGTTGTTGTAAAAGACTGGTTTATTCAGTAAATTAAGGTTTGAACGGACTTTGCGTGTGTTGCGTTCTTTGGGGTCCGTAGCTGGGGCAGAACAGCTCAGTATCTAAAGAGAGAGTGTCAGAGATAGCTGAGCCGAGGTACGCAAAATCATGGACGACCTCCAGTTCTTGTGCAGAGGTTGTAATACAGGGAGGTGAATCCATCTGTAATCTCTTTCCTTCGAACAACTGATGGTATTACCTAATTAGGTCACGAAACGTCTGCAAGAAAGCCATGAAGTTCAGAAAACAGCAAGGAACCCACAGGTCGAGCCTGAGCTGCCAATATTTCCCTTCTATTCGTGATGTGTTGTCTGAACAGGGCACAGTCCTTTGAGCCATACTTAACATTTGGGAGCTGAAGAATGAATGCACAACAGGTGGGGCTCTTTCTCACACTCCAGTTGGTAGAAACGTATTGTCTCTATTTTTACTTTCGGTTTTTTGTTTTTTTTAAACGACACTAATCCTGTTTTAGAGCGGATATTTCAAAACGAACAGGAAGTCCCAGCCACCCATTTTTTTGGCCACTGAAGTTGAGTGGGCTGCCAAAAAACTAAATAAATAAAATAAAAAATAAAAAAATGGTAACGCTTCCTTGATCTATTGCATTATTAAACTGAAATCAACCTGCGTTTTAAAGCTCCGTTTCCATTTCATACAGGGTTTTTTTTAAAAAAATATAATGTTCCGGATATTCCTCCCCCTTGAATTCGTCATAAGTATGAATCATATTTGATTTTGAGTCTGATTTTGAGACTCAAATTTTTGAGTCTGATTTTGATTTTGAGTCTGAACTGACCACGGGGACGCTGCAACGGTTGTTAAGTGTGAAAAACGGTCATAAGTCACTTTTTTCAGTGCCGCTGCAACGCTTAATGGTCACTATTAACAAACTGTTGTAACTGTCAAAGACTATCTGTATTCAATCAACATTTTCTGATTAAATTCTGCAACTTCAGTAAGGCCCCCGTGTGAATTTCTTTGCCAAAAATGAAACCACTGGAAAGATTTGTAAATGCAAAAACAAGTATAAAAAGAAAAATTTGTTGCCAAGTTCCGTTATCAAAAGGAAAAGGATTTTGCCGGCTGGTTTGGTCTTTAACTCTTGAACGTCTGTTGGTGTGTGTGCGTGTGGGACAGGGACAGAACACGCGCATGCACGCACGAACACCCCCCCACACACACACTTTTGGCACAGAATAGCATGGTGGGCCCGGTCGGCCCGTTTTTTCGCCCTCCCCAGGCTCTAGAGGCTTTCTTGGAGCCTGGGAAGGGCAAAAACAGCTTCTCCCACCCCGCCGGAGGCCGGAAACAGCCCATTTCCTGACTTCCGGTGGGCGCGGAAAGCTAGAAAATCAGCTGGCTGGCACGCACATGAGCACTGGAGCTGAGCTAGGGCAAAGCTCGCGTGCCCACAGATACAGCTCCAGGTGCCACCTGTGGCAAGCGTGTCATAGGTTCGCCATCACGGATATAGGGTCTCCTGCTTAAACAGGGGGCTGGACTAGAAGACCTCTAAGGTCCCTTCCAGCTCTATTCTGAGTTGAACGGAAAATGGAGTGAACTGCCTCTTATCTAAGCTTTGTCCCCGGCATCTTCCCACATTAATTGGATGCCAGAAACCTGGGAAGGAACACGTCTGTTTTTTTTCTCCTTCGTTGTAAGATTTTAAAGATGGTGTGGGGAGAAAGGCCGCTTATCAATCTTGTGTATCTGTCCCACGGGCGAGCTCCGTTGCCTTTAAAGCTACTATCGCTTGTACAAAGCTACCTTGTCCGAATGCTGCTTTTAAACGTCTCGGATTTCAATTCATTTGTAGACAAAAGACCTTAACGCCTAACATTTTCCCAAGCTTCTCTAGCCAAATGTTAATTTTACCTACTTGTTTCCTTTTTTTTAGGAATCTGTGCTCTGCATCTGCTCTTTTTTTATATATATATATAAAAGTTTTCTATTTTTATTTCTCATAAGCATACATAAATGTACAGTCTCTTTAAAACATATTATCTTTTAACCTTCATATTAGTTCATTATACTCGAGGTTGCCCTTCTACCATTCCATTTCCCAACAACCCTTCCTCTCCTTCTCCCCTCTTTCCTTTCCCTCCCTTCTTCTATCCTTTTCTACTTCCTTCTTTCCTCCTCTCCTTCCCCTTTTTCCTTCCTCTTCCTTTTCCCCACTCCTCCCCTCTTCCTCCCTTTCTAACCCTCTCTCCGACTCTTATTTCCCCTTCTTTTCTTCCTCTCCTTTCCCCTTTCTTCTGTCCCACTCTCCTTTCTCTCCTCTTCCTATCTCTCTACTCTCTCTCTCCATTCCCTCTCGGTTGTTGTATTAATTTTTTTTTTTTAATTGTATAGCTTTGGGGTTTTAAATTGGGGGCCGATTGATTTAATTTATTTTAGCTATCTTAACTTTTATATTACATGTATTTTAATTTCGGCTGTTCACCGCCCTGAGTCCCTAGGGGGAGAAGGGCGGTATATAAATTCAAATATAAATAAATAAATAAAATTTACAATTAATATATTTTCAAAATGGTATTCAAGCAACACCGATTCTCTATTATCATACATTTTCCTTTTAATGTCTTTTCTATTTTGCTGATTTCACTTATGTCATCATTAATGTACATTTATATAATAACACTTTTTCTGTTTTCCCCCTCCTTCCCCCTTTTTTATTTACTCAGGTATCATCTGGATTTCTATTTCTTTTTTTGTCTTTTCTTTCATTTACTTTTGTCCTATCCAATTTGTTAATCTCTAATCTTTTATTCATATTCCTTTTCTAACCAGTCATAAAAACGTCCCCATGTCTTGGAATACACCGATTCCTCTTTATCTTGTATTCTTAATGTTAATCTATTCATTTCTGCACATTCTAAAATTTTCTTTATTATCTCTCCTTCTGACGGGATGCAGCTGCTCTTTCTGATAGCTGTTCTCAGCCCTTATTTCAAGAAGTAAAGACGATGCGATTGCTTTAGCAGATTCGGGAGCCGAGCAAGCAAACTTATCAAAATAATCTTGCTCTAGAAAAACCAAGTTAATACTATGGGGAAACCTAGCTAGCTTGTCTTCATTTGTACATGTTGAGATATACGCGGCCAGCAAACCAGCATTTGACCACTAGCTCAGAAAAATGTACCATCAACAGATACACAGAGATAAACAACGTCTACATACCATTCAAAAGAGACATTTTTTAAAAAAAAAAGAAATAAAAAGATCAAAATGCCGCCTCACCACCAATCAAAACCCAGATAAACTGAGATGAACACCAAGATTAAAACCCAAACAGTCAATATTTTAATCAAGGAACTACCAATTCAGACAAATAAAAGTAAGGAACCACGTTCACTCCCACCAACGCTGATAGGGCGAGGAACCAGAAAGCAAGGCCATTCTCTTCTAGCACTGATGATATTATCTGGTTGGGTCATGAAATGTCCACAAGGAAAGAACCCAGCTCAGAGAACATCAAGAATCCCGCAGCTCAACCCTGAATTTACAAATATTCTCTTCTAGCAGAAAGATCTGTTGTCTACAACATAAGGCAGTAAATTAGCACCTCAGAAATTCAAATGTTGGATCAATCCTTTTAATTAACTGGGAATATTTTATGTATTTTACATAAATTGCAAGTGGAATGTGTTCTGAAAGCCAATATTGTCAAAGGAGAGGGGGGAAAAAAAGGTGTGTTAAAAGAGTTTAAATGAATCATACAGAAAATGTATAGAATACATTTCCAGACTCCCACCACATTATTCTGCCAAAAATCCTAGAATTATTACAGGACGGCAAAGAAATACAAGCTCCCTTATCTGCTGATTCCAAATTTCAGAGATAAACTGACATGTCCGTGAAGGATTTATGAATGGTAAGCCGCTATTTTTACGATATGTTTTCTAATTTAATCGATCTTTCAAACTCTTTCCACGAACTATAGACCCAAGAAATCTTGGCTTTCCAATTTGGGATCAGAAAAATGTAAATCTAACTGGTGTTACCACTGGTTCGCTTTGGGCACACGCTTTGCGCGTGACCGGCGTGTGCCTGCTCGCTTCACTTGCACACACGCCAAACTTGCGCTTTGCGCAAGCACGTTATATTTCAAAACAGGTGAGGCATGGCAATCCCCTCTGCCGCGCCTTTCAGCTGGGATAAAAACAAAGGAATAAAGGTAGGTATAGCGCAGGGGCGAGTGGGAGGGCCCAACTGACGTTCAGGGCAAACCGGTTCGCTCTCACATCAACATTTCCGCTACCGGCTCTCCCGAACCGGGCAGAACCAGTAGCAACCCACCACTGATCCAAAAGTATCCTTTTTGGCCAGAAGATGACGGCTCATTTTAAGATTGTTAAACATATCAACAAGGTTACCTTAAATGTATTTTTTTTTTCATTCCTTTGGTCTGAAAACAAGCACAGGAGTTGCATAACATAATTCAGAGAAGACCAGCTGATGGACACAGGAGCAGAGGTGGTATTCAGCCGGTTCGTACCAGTTCAGGCAAATCGGTAGCGAAGATCGTGGGTAGGGATGGGATGGAAGGAAGCAACGGATGGAAACTCATTAAGGAGAGAAACAACCTAGAACTTAGGAGAACTTTCCCGACAGTGAGAACAATTAATCAGTGGAACTACTTGCCTCCACAAGTGGTGGAAGTTTTTAAGAGGAGATCGGACAACCGTTTTGTCTCTAAATGGAATAGGGTTTCCTGCTTTGAGAAGCATTGGACTAGAAGACCTCCCCAGGTCCCTTACTACTCTTATTATTCTGACCTCTTTAAAATCCTCAGAAAGGATGTGAGAAAGGAGCCACAGAAAAAGCACAGGATTTCCCAGGCCACTGAAAAATCCCCCCACAGGGATTTTATTGGAACATTCACCCCCCCATAAAATAGATGAATAGAAAATTAAGAGGCTCTGGGTCACATTAGCCCCGTCCTCTCTTTATTGGGTATGATTAAATCACGGTAGGACATCGGTTTTCGCTAACTTTCAATACGCCCAAGCACGGTCCAGTATCCCAAAGAAGATAGATTTTTAGCCTGATAGGAAGCAGACTCTAAAATGCCATCAAGAGAAGGACCAGACTTCAGCCATCTCCACGCAAATCCTTGAAGCCAAACTCTTCATAAACAGATTCATTTTGATGTATTAAGTTTCACATTCCAAACTCCAGACAGAGAATTCAGACATTTTAATTGACGGCATCTTGCTACGCTGTCCGTAAAATGCTCTATTAAAAATATATATACATATATATATATATTTCCAGTCTCTTCATCTCCCCTACCCATTTTAGAAATAGACATGGTTCTTCCTTCAGAGAGTGGTGAGGTGGCCTAGAGGTGGCGCTCTCACCTCACAATCAGGAGGCTGTGAGTTCGATCCTAGGTACAGGCAGATATTTCTCTCTCTCTGGGCACAATGAGAATATATCTGCCGAACAAAACCCCGCATTGGTGATAGGAAGGGCATCCGGCCAGTAAACATTCAGCTCCATTCAGCAAGGGTTTATGGGGTCATTAAAAGAGGAGGAGGATGGTTGTTGTAAATTGAGGACTACCTATATAGCCTGTTTGTAAATCGAGGACTATCTGTAACCTCTAAAGTCACTGAATTCTAAGTAATGCTATGGCGTATCGTACAAATGGAATGTCTTAGAATACTATTTTACCTGGATTTATTTTAGTAGCTACGTTCTTCATTATTTTTAGATTCCATTTTACTTATTGGTTTTCTCTCAGACGCCTCTACATATATTTACAAAAATGTAAGACTTCTTTTATCCCATATCTTGTTTGTACCGGATCTCAGGAGTGGAATAAAATTGAAATTGAAATTTATCTGTTTGTGTGCCCTTGGTATTGCATTTCAACATATTGCAGGCAATATGGTTTTGCCAAAAAGAAATATAACAATTTTTTTGTTGTTGTACATTATAACATGGCATTTAGGAATTTTATACCAATGATATATATTGCATGTAATTTTTTTTAAAAAAAAGTTTATTGGAGAAAAGATAATAACAAGGTGCATCTGCCTTAGTTCATGCAAGAACTTAGAAACAATTTCTATTTTATCACTTGACTGCAGAGGCGGTATTCAGCCGGTTCGGACCAGTTCGGGCGAATCAGTAGTGGAAATTTTAACTGGTTCGCCGAACTGGCAAATACCACCTCTGGCTAGCCCCTCCCCCACCTGGCCACCACACCCACTCAGTCACATGACCCCCACCACCAGCACCAAGCCACGCCCACAGTAGCAAAATTTGAATCCCACCACTGCTCGACTGGGGTCATAAATGGATAAGCCAAAAAAAGAGCCTGCTGAAAAATTAATGCGAATAAATCAGAGATGGCAATTCAGAGAGGATTAACCGATCCAAACTCCTGCGAGAAAAAAATAAATAAAAGGAATAATTTGTTTCAGAATAAAGCAATTTATTCTGTGAAGAATGTCTAATGGATTTTGACCACAGGGCTGCCGCTAAAATAAATATGGGGGGGTGGGGAAACGTTTTCAAAAAGCCGCAATAAATATTCATCTTTATTTTGTGTTATGTTTACATGCTGTACTGTTAATATCTTGCAGGTGAAAATAATTATACGTTGCTATGTTTTATTTCTTACTCTGCATGTCTTTCCTATGGTTTGTTTGAATGGCTCATATTCACTCGAGAATCTGGCTACAGATCAGCAGAGTCTTATTATTATTATTTTAATTCATGATATGTATGATATATTCATGATGGGCTGCCCCCACATCCAGGATCTGAATAAACATGCAAAGATTGCCTTATAAGTGCATTTGGAAATGGCTGGACATGTATTTTTAAAAAAATGCTTCCGAGTTTGCAGTCATTACAAATCAAGAAAATGCAGCTTTTTGGATCAGAATTCTTTTCCAGAACCTACCAACTTCAAAGGATCAGAAAATCAGTAATAAATAGATAATAGTTGAAGTAATTAAGCAATTAACCTGCTAATTAAAGTAATTAAGTTAAATAAGTAATTAACATGTACAAGTAGTCCTTGACTTAGAATCAGGGGTGAAATCCAGCAGGTTCTGACAGGTTCTGGAGAACCGGTAGCAGAAATTTTGAGTAGTTCAGAGAACCGGTAGCGGAAATTTTGAGCAGTTCGGAGAACCGGTAGCGGAAATTTTGAGTAGTTCGGAGAACCGGCAAATGCCACCTCAGGCTGGCCCCAGAATGTGTCGGGGGGGGAATGGAGATTTTGCAGTATCCTTCCCCTGCCACGCCCACCAAGCCGCGCCCAAGCCACACCACGCCCACCAAGCCACGCCCACAGAACCGGTAGTAAAAAAATTTGGATTTCACAACTGCTTAGAACCGTCCATTTGAAGTCACAACAACATTGGGAAATATTACTCTGTTTCACACTTATGACCGTTGTAGCCTCCCCATGGTCACGTGATCAAAATTCAGCCGACTCATATTTATGACGGTTGTCTCTCCCAGGGTCACGTGATCCCCTTTTGCGTCCTCCTGACAAGCAACGTCAACGGGGAAGCCAGATTCACTTAACGATGAGGTTACTGACTTAACAACGGCAATGGTTCACTTAATAACCGTAGCAAGAAAGGTCGTAAAATGAGGTAAAACTCACTTCATAACTGTCTGACTTAACAATGGAAATTTGGGGCTCCATTGTGGTCACAAGTCGAGGACTACCTGTACTCTCAGAAAGGCAATGAAGGTTCTTGAAGATGACGTTGCAATTTATTTACTGTTCGTCAGTTGCATGATTTATGATGAATGTATTTTTATGATGATTATGAGTATGATTTCATACTTGTTGTTTGTATGTACACTGAGAGCTTATGCACCGGAGGCAAATTCCTTGTGTGTCCAATCACACTTGCCCATGAAAGAATTTAATTCTGTTCCTTTCTGTTCTGTTCTATTCTGTTCCATTCCATTTATTTCTATTCCATTCTGTTCTGTTCCGTTCCGTTCCGTTCTATTCTGTTCCATTCTATTCCATTCCATTCCATTCTGTTTATTTCTATTCCATTCCGTTCCATTCCATTCCATTCTGTTTATTTCTGTTCTGTTCTGTTCCATTCCATTCCATTCCGTTTATTTCTATTCCATTCCGTTCCATTCCATTCCATTCTGTTTATTTCTGTTCCGTTCCGTTCCGTTCCATTCTGTTTATTTCTGTTCTGTTCTGTTCCATTTATTTCTATTCCGTTTTGTTCTGTTCCGTTCTAGTCCATTCCATTCCGTTTATTTCTATTCCTTTCTGTTCTGTTCTGTTGTTCCGTTCTATTCCATTCCATTCCATTCTGTTTATTTCTGTTCTGTTCTATTCCGTTCCATTTATTTCTATTTTGTTCTGTTCTGTTCCATTCCATTCCAGTCCATTCTGTTTATTTCTATATCATTCCGTTTTGTTCCATTCCATTTATTTCTGTTCTATTCTGTTCTGTTCTATTCATAGCTACATTTGAGTGTTGCATAACAAAATACCAAGGCTGAATGTATTTGGAACCTGGAATTAAAGAGGAACTTCCCAACAGGGAGAATGATTAACCAGTGGAACAGAAGTTGCCTTCAAATATTGTGGGTGCTTCATCATTGGAAGTTTTAAAGAAGAGGCTGGACAGCCACTTGTCTGAAATGGCATAGGGCCGTGATGGCGAGCCTATGGCACGGGTGCCGCAGGTGGCACACGGAGCCATATCTGTGGGCACGCGAGCGTTGCCCTACGTCAGTCCAGCACGCATGTGCGCGCTGGCCAGCTGATTTTCGGGCCTTCCGGGCCAGGAAACGGGCTGTTTCCGGGCCTCCGGAGAGCCTCCGGGAGGGTGGGGAAGGCTGTTTTCGCCTTCCCCAGGCTCCTAGAAAGGCTCTGGAGCCTGGGGAGGGCAACAAAATGGGCCCACTGCGCCATTGCATGGCAAAAACGGGGGGAGAGCAGAGGGGTTATGCGTGCATGCGTGGGGGGATGGGGCGCATTGAATTATGGGTGTGGGCACGCGCACGCGCAATCCCCCCCTTTACTACCCCCGCTTTTGGCACACGATGGCAAAAAGGTTAGCCATCATTGGTATAGGGTCTTCTGCTTAAGGAGGGGGCTGGAGTAGAAAACCGGGAAGGTTTCCTTAAAGCTCTATTCTGATTGATTGATTGATCTAATCCTTGCCCCATTTCTGAGCTGATCACCTGTCGTGAGAACGAATCCCCTGGCAGTCTCTAAAATAGGATGAAGGTCAGTTGCTCCGACATCCAGTCTGAGCTGGGTAGAGTCCTTCACTCAACACGCTCATCGCAAGCGTTCTGGAAGCCATGCCAACCACAACACCTCCTCAACGGCTTCCCAAGCGGGCTCCAGGGATACCAGTCGGCCTCCAGAGATGGACAAATATGGAAACAAAGCTTAACAAACAACTTAGTTAAGAGTGGAAGCATAATGAGAATTAAATGTAGGTTGGTTATTTAAAGAGACGGGGGGGGCAGAATGGCAACTGAGTGGTGAACGAAGAAAATACGCTTTTTTTAAAAAGAAAGAAAGAAAGAAAGAAAGAAAGAAAGAAAGAAAGAAAGAAAGAAAGAAAGAAAGAAAGAAAGAAAGTTATAACTGCAGAGCCAAAATTCCCTAACAAAATTTTATAACCCTGTGGAAGGGTGAAGAAGAGATGGACGTAAGTTTCTTGGGAAAGTTACTTGTCATTTGACATGTTTCAGAGTTTACCTGAAGAAGAGGAGGAGGAGGAGACAGATAGATAGACAGACAGACAGACAGACAATGATAGATATAGATAGACAGAAAGACAGACAGACAATGATAGATAGATATAGATATAGGTAGGTAGGTAGGTAGACAGACAGACTGACAAGATAGATAGATAGACAGACAGACAGACAGACAATGATAGATAGATAGATATAGGTAGGTAGGTAGGTAGGTGGATAGATAGACAGACAGACAGACAGACTGACAGACAGACAGACAGACAGACAATGATAGATATATAGATAGATATAGGTAGGTAGACAGACAGACAGACAGACAGACAGACAGACAGACAATGATAGATATAAAGATAGATATAGGTAGGTAGATAGACAGACAATGATAGAAAGGCAGACAGACAGACAATGATAGATATAGATAGACAATGATAGATAGATATAGATTTCGATAGATATAGGTAGGTAGATAGGCAGGTAGATAGACAGGCAGACAATGATAGAGAGAGAGAGAGAGAATGAGAGAGAGAGAGATAGACAGACAGACAGACAGACAGACAATGTATATCTATATACAATGTATATAGATAGATATAGATAGGTAGGTAGGTAGGTAGGTAAGTAGATAGATAGATAGATAAATAGACAGACAGACAGACAGACAGACAGACAGACAGACAGACAGACAATGATAGATATATAGATATAGGCAGCTAGGTAGATAGACAATGATAGATAGATTTAGGTAGGTAGGTCGGTAGGTCGGTCGGTCAGTTGGTGGGTGAGTAGGTAGGTAGGTAGGTAGGTGGGTAGATAGATAGATAGACAGATAGATGAGAGAGAGAGAGATAGGAGAAAGAAGAGATGAGGAGGAAGAGGAAGAAAAGAAGGAAAAGTGAAAGGAGAAGGAGGATATAGATAAGGAGGAAGAGATAAGGATGATGAAGAAGAAAAAGAAGGAGAAGGAGGTATTGTAGATAGATAAGGATCAGGAAGGAGAAAGAAAATAGATAAGGATGATGGAGATGAAGATGATGGAGGAGGAGGAGGAGGAAGATAGATAAGAATAAGGAACGAGGAGGAGGAACCATTTTAGGTGATTTTTGGTATATGAAGATAAGTCTCACAATTTTCTTTTAAGTTACAATTTTAGTGGCTATGATAAATAGCATTTTAGGTCTGCTGAAGTCTGTTCACAAACACGTTAAGGCTGTAAAAACCTATTAATGCCGCTGAGTAATTGTTACAGGGGAAAATGTTAGCTAAATAAAATGTCAGAGTAAAGCAGTTATAAGATTAAAAGTGGCTATTTATCCTAGATTCTGAGGGCAGCTCATTTTTTAAAAAAGAGGCTTATTAAAGTTCTTTTTCTGAGGGAAAGATTCTTCCGTAGCATACTTTGGACACTATAAATACTTGGCCTAATAGAAGATTTCACACCCGTTTTTTAATTTTACACATTTAAATACAAACTAAACTAATATTTTCTTCCACACCCACAAAAGATCAGTTGAAGATCGTCTCTTCTGTTGCTTCTAATCTCCACAAATATCTCTCTAAAACTCCCACTTTGCGACACTGAGGCCAGATTACAGGTAGTCCTTGATTTACGACCAAAACTGAGCCCAAAATTTCTGTCGTTAAGTGAGACGTTTGTTTCTGCCCCATTGTACAACCTTTCTTGCTACAGTTGCAGTTGTTAAATTAGTAACCTGGTTGTTAAGTGAATCGGGCTTCCCCCTTGACTTGGCTCATCAGAAGGTCACGACCCACCAAGACACGGCGACCGTCATAAATACGAGTCAGTGGCCAAGCGTCTGAATTTTGACCATGGGGATGCTGCAACGGTCGTAAGTCTGAGAAACGGTCGTAAGTTACTTTTTTCCAATGTCGTCGTAACTTTGAGCAGTCACTAAGTGAACTGTCATAAATCGAGGACTACCTGTATTCTTTCACTGGATTTGCAAACCACCCAGAATTCACCTGACAGTGAGATGAACAGCATATCAATCTCTTAAATAAAAATATGAATATAAATAAAATAAAATAATAAATAAAATTAAATAAAATTTAAATAAAAAAATTTTAAAAAAATAAAAATAATATAAAATATAAAATGAAAATAATAAAATAAAGAAATAAAATAAAATAAAAAGAAAACGATAAAAAACAAAAGAAAAGAAAAAAATAAAATAAAATAAAATATAAATAAAATAAATTATAAATAAAATAAAATAAAATATAAAATAAAAATAAAATAAAGAAATAAAAATGAAAAAGAACTAAAATGAAATAAAAAATGAAATGAAATGAAAATGAAATGAAAAAAACAAAAGAAAATAGAAAAGAAATAAAATAATAAATAAAATGAAATATAAAATGAAATGAAACAAAAGGAAATAAAGAAATAATGAAATAAAATAAAAAACAAATAAAATAAAAAATAAAATAAAATAAATAAAATGAAAAAATAAAAAATAAAAAATAAAAAATAAAAAATAAAAAATAAAAAATAAAAAATAAAAAAATAAATAAAATAAAATAAAATAATAAAATAAAATAAAATAATAAAATGAAATAATAAAATAAAATAATAAAATAAAATAAATAAAATGAAATAATAAAATAAAATAAAATAAAATAATAAAATAAAATAAAATAAAATAAAATAAAATAAAATAAAATAAAATAATAAAATAAAATAAAATAAAATAAAATAAAATAAAATAAAATAAAATAAAATAAAATAAAATAATAAAATAAAATAAAATAAAATAAAATAAAATAAAATAAAATAAAATAAAATAAAATAAAATAATAAAATAAAATAAAATAAAATAAAATAAAATAAAATAAAATAAAATAAAATAAAATAAAATAAAATAAAATAAAATAAAATAAAATAAAATAAAAGCATAGGTCTTTCCCTCAGCTTTTCAGTGCATCCCCAACAGCCACCTCAGGGCTCCTCCCTCAGAATGTCTAAATCCAGTACAAGAAATAACTTCCCTCCTACTAACATAGAAAAGCTTTTAAAATAGCGTCTCTTCCCACACAAAAGCCAGGAGCAGCTGCTGGCTGAAGTCCATTCATGTCATGCCTCAGGATCAAAACATGCCATGACCCCCCCCAAAAAATGTGCGTTGGAATTAGATGCGATGTGATGGCCTTTAGTGACACACGACGCAAAACTGAACTAGAACTTGCAAGAGCGAAAGGCTCTTTCTTCCTCTCGATGTCCTGGGAACGGAGGGTGCCATTACGCCTCGGTCTTGAACTTGTCTGTTTGTTTATTAAATTTATCTGCCGCCCATCTCGATGTCGCGTGACTCCCGGCGGCTTGCAACGTGATAAAAACAACATTATCCAAGCATCCAAATATTGGATCAAATGACCATGGGGGGAGGGGGGGAGGGAATGCAGCGACGGACATTAAATCGGAAAAACAGTCCCAAGTCCCGTTTTTTTTTTCAGCGACATCGTAACTTTGAACAGTCACTAAACGAGCGATGAGAACTACCTGCAAACTCTTTTTCCAATTCTTTACGGAGAGTTCAACGGTTTTGTCGGACAGAACGGTTTCACCCTTATTTGGTTTTTTTTTTTTTTTTCTCTCTCCTTTTCTGTGGAACCCAACTGATCTTTCAAGAGCTCTCCTGCTGTTCTGTACTGCGTCCACTACAAAAAAGACATTTATTTGTTTATTTATTTATTGGTTCAATTTATATGCCGCCCTTCTCCGGAGACTCGGGGCAGTTTACAATGCGTTAAGCAATAGCTGTCATACTTTTGTATATACCTGCTTAGTAGTGCTTTCGGCCCCCCCTAAGCGGTGTTCTTTTTTTATACAAAGTCAGCTTATTGTCCCCACAATCCGGGTCCTCATTTTACCGACCTCGGAAGGATGGAAGGCTGAGTCAACCTTGAGTCTGGTGAAAATTGAACTCGCAGTAATTGCAGGCAGCTGGCAGCTAATTGCTATTTAACAGCACTTCAGTCCACTGCACCACCGTTGAGACTCTAGAAAGAGTGCAGAGAAGAGCAACCAGGATGATTAGGGGACTGGAGGCTAAAACATACGATGAACGGTTGCAGGAACTGGGTATGGCTAGTCTAGTGAAGAGAAGGACCAGGGAAGACATGAGAGCATTCTTCCAGTATTTGAGGGGCTGCCACAGAGAGGAAGGGGGTCAACCTATTCTCCAAAGCACCTGAAGGCCAGAAGAAGGAACAATGGATGGAAACTGAACAAGGAGAGAATCAACCTAGAAATAAGGAGAAATTTCCGACAGTGAGAGCAATCAACCCATGGAACAGGAGTTGCCTTCAGAAGTAGTGGGAGCTTCATCCCTGGAGGCTTTCAAGAAGAGACTGGACTGCCCTCTGTCAGAAATGGTGTAGGGTCTCCTGCTTAGGCAGAGGGCTGGACTAGATGACCTACAAGGTCCCTTCCAGCTCTGTTAATCTGTAATCCTAAACACTTGGGGCCTTTAATCCTCTGATCAAAATGACAAGATAATCTGTAATCTTCCATTTTCTGAGTCTTTCCCTTGCTCTCCGTCAAAATGTTTTGTCTACTTTGATGAAAAGAAGGACTAAGGGACGACATGATAGCAGAGTCTTCCAATATCTCAGGGGTTGCCCCAAAGAAGAGGAGGTCAAGCACCTGAAGCTCCAAAGCACCTGAAGGCAGGACAAGAAGCAATGGCTGGAAACTCATCAAGGAGAGAAGCAACTTAGAACTAAGGAGAAATTTCCTGACGGTTAGAACAATTAATCAGTGGAACAACTTGCCTCCAGAAGTTGTGAATGCTCCAACACCGGACGTTTTAAGAAGATGTTGGATAACCATTTGCCTGAAGTGCTGTAAGGTTTCCTGTCTAAGCAGGGGGTTGGACTAGAAGACCTCCAAGGTCCCTTCCAAACTCTGTTATTTTGTTTGCTAGGCCAAAAAAAAAAAGAAAAACAATTTGGGATGAAAAAAGGCAAAACATTTCAACGATGCTCGGGAGGCCCAAAACTTTTCAACTGTCCCAGCAGGTTGTATGCTTCTAAAATTGGACGGAGCAACTGTTCCCCAGCAATGCCTGGCATCTGTCATGTTCAGTTTGGCAAATCACAGTTGGCTAGGTTATTTTTTGTTTTTTTGTTTTTTTCAATCCATAAGGAGCAGGGCAGTGAATCTGAGAAAAGGGGCCGAGACCGCCGGGGGAAGATTAAAAATAAAGACCGCCAAGAAGCTGGAATTAGCCATGTCAATTTGCCAAGTATCAAGTATTCATTTTTAACCCGTCTAAATCAAAGCTAGCAACTGTCCTGCTGCTTGCAAAAGTCTCTTTTCTGGATCGGATCATTCCCCCTTTTGGACGCTGGTTTTGGACTCTTGAAAATCTGGAGAATGAACTTCAGGATACGAACAGATGCTTCGTTTTTGTCTTAAACTGGGATTTGTTTTATATCTCTGGCGAAAGCATTTTCATTGCCCTGGGCTTAATTCCATATGAATTTTTCTGAGGTTGTTGGGGTGTTTTATTTTTTAAGGTCTCCGACTACGGGTAGTCCTCAACGTACGACCACAACTGATCCCCAAATTGACGTTGCTACGTGAGAAATTCGTTCAGTGAGTTTTGCCCCGTTGTACAACTTTTCCCGCCACGTTTGTTAAGTGAATCGCCGCTGTTCTTAAATGAGTAAAACGGTTGTTAAATGAATCCCGTTTCCCCCATTGACTTTTGCCTGGCAGAAGGTCGTGACCCCGGGATGTTACAACCTTCATAAATATGAGTCGGTGGCCACAAGCATCTGAATTTTGATCACACGACTCTGGGGATGCTGCAATGGTCATAAGTGTGAAAAATGGTCGTGTCGCTTTTTTTTTAGTGCCATTGTAACTTAGGACGGTCACTAAATGAACCGTTGTAAGTCGAGGACTAGCTGTAGAGAATTTCAGATTCCAAAAGCAAATGTTTTGTCAGGTTAATAAATGTCAGCAGTGAACTGTACTGATTCTTTCATTTATTTATTTTTATTTAATCTCTTGGGTTAGCATGCCCTTACCTACTACTCTTAGTAAGGCCACACCTGGAATACAGCATCCAATTTTGGTCACATTACAAAAAAGACAAGGGATAAATTTTATGATTGGTTAGAAAGGAAATATGAATAAGGATAGAGAGATAAAATAGATAGAGAATAGATGGGAGAAAACAATTAGAAAAATAGATACCCAGATGATGTCAAGTAAAAGGAGAAAGGGGAAGGGCGGGGGGTAAAAGAGAAAAAAGTGAGATATTATAAAAATGTACGCAAATGATGAAATAAAAATAAATAATAATTGAATAAGAAATTGAAATGAGAATAAAGATAATTAGAAAATTATCTGCCGCTCGAATACCACTTTAGATTGAACTGAAAAGGGAAACAACAGGAGAGAGGGGAAGGAGTAGAGAAAGAGGAAGGGAGAAGAGAGGAGAAGAGAGGAGAAAGAAGAAAGGGAAAAGGAGAGGAAGAAAAGGGAGGAGAATCAAAATCACGTGAAGTGTTAGTAGCGCTTTATAAAGGCTTAGTTAAGACCACACCTGGTGTATCGCATCCAGTTTTGGCCACCACGTTACAAAAAAGACGTTGAGACTTTGGAAAAAGTGAAGAGAAGAGCAGCTAAGATGATAGTCAAGTCAAATCTTCCCAAAACGAAATCGGAATTTGTAACTTAGGGGTCCCCCAACACCACAAGGGCATGTGTCAGGCCTGGAAGCCATCTTTTGCAGTGAATCTTCAGGCCTGCCACGTTTACTAGTGTGGTAAACTGGGAGGGGGGATTGTATGGAACAAAGGTGATATGTAGTCATAACAATATTCCTTTCTCAGAGAGTCAAGGACATCTTGCCCTGCACCCCGTTCAGAACAGGGCCACTGAAGCATCAGGTGAGTATGTGCGGCACTTAGCTCCTTCTGGGTGAGGGGCAGGTATGCGCGCCCGCCACTCACGCAAATGGAGCTGCGTGCACACGCTTGCCCGTCGCTTACACGGAACTAATCCCTCTTCCCCCGCCACCCCTCTGCCAGTCCTCAAAGCCAGAAAGGTTGGAGAGCGCGGCAGGGGTGAAATCTACTTACCTTCCCAACTGGTTCGGAAGTGCATGTATCACATGGACCTTCTGCGCATGCACAGAGGGTAAAAAATAACAACCAGGTGGGTGGGCGGAGCCTCGCGCCACCATCACTACCGGTTCGGGCGAACCGGTCGGAACTGGGAGCATTTCACCCCTGGACTGCGCTGGTTTAGGTCAGTTGTAGGATTAGATATTTTCCTCACTGTACAATGACAACGAGGGATTGAAGAGTCACCGGAGTCAGTTGGGCTTATACGGGTGTCTCTGGCCTGAATTTTTTGACATGATTCCAGGCTCAACAAATAAACGTTTCCATGGATATTAGTATCGGTGGCGACCGAAAGGCTGACTATTTTTGCCAACACCTGTTGAGTGTCCGTCAACCCAACCGATGAAATAGCAATGGAGCCAAAAAATCTTACATGTTGTCCTCCACTTACGACCACAATTGAGCCCAACATTTCTGTTGTTAACCAAGACACTTGTGTAAGTGAGTGTCGCCCCATTTTACGACCTTTTTCATCACGGTTCTGAAGTGAATCACTTGCAGTTGATAAGTTAGCGCCACAGTCGTTAAGCAAATCTGCCTCCCCCCCCGTGGACTTTACTTGTCAGAAGTTCGTCAAAGCGGATCACGTGAGCTTGGGACACAGCCACGGACGTAAGTCTGAGTCAGTTGCCAAGCATCTGAATTTTGATCACGTGATCGTGGGGATGCTGCAAGGTTGTAAGTGTGAAAAACAGTCATAAGTCACTTTTTCTCAGTTCTGTGGCAACAGAACTCCTCCTTTTCCTCTGCCTCTCTGCTGTCCGACTCTGGGGGCTCCGGAGTCCGTGCATCACTCCCAGATGGCCTTGGCCCCATCTCTGCCTCCGACGCAAAGCCCTTGTCCTGGACTTTCCCAGCCTCCAGGACTGGCCCATGTTCCTCCCCAGCCTCCTCACTGTCTGACTCTGCTGCCCGCTCCGCAGGCTGCTGGCGGACCACAACAGCTACTAACATAAATTAGACGTAACGTAAGACCGCCTTCTACCGCCAATAGCCTCCCACCGGCCAGTTCGCTCACACAGAGAGGGCCTCCTCAGGGTGCCATCGGCCAGACAATGTTGGCTGGCGACCCCCAGGGGGAGAGCCTTCTCTGTGGCGGCACCTGCCCTCTGGAACAACCTACCCCCAGAGATACGTACGATCCCGGATCTCCGGACTTTTCATCGGGCCCTTAAAACTCACTTATTTCATTTAGCCGGGCTGGCTTGATCCCATCTTTCGGTTTTAATTCGTAATTGATTTTATTGGGGTGTTTTTAAATTGTGGGCCGAAACTATTTAATATCTTTTTAAATTGTTTTAAATTTTGTATGCTATGTTTTTACCTTGGCTGTTCACCGCCCTGAGTCCTGCTGGAGAAGGGCGGTATAAAAATCAAATGAATGAATGAATGAATGAATGAATGAATGAATGAATGAATGAATGAATGAATAAATAAATAAATAAATAAATAAATAAGTGCTAAGACTGCAAGTCCAAAGAATTCTGGTCAAAACTTGTTTATTTACTTATTAAATTTATACACTGCCCATCCAGGCCAAATCTTCCCTCGCCACCAGAGGTGGGCCTCACATGATTTAACCACCGGTTCGCCCAGAATCAAACATCTGCGTGCACGCGCACATGCGCACTGTATCAAAAACACAGCGATTGTATAGAACGGGATAGCTTCGCTCGCGTACGCGCCTTATGCAAATGTGCGCTGCGTCAAAACCACAGTGACTGTATAAAGTGGGATAGCGTCGGGGCCACTGGCCGTAACTGTTGGTTCATCCAAACTGATCCGAACCGGCTGAATCCCATCCCTGCTTGCCACCTTGAATAAAGCGAATTATTGTGGGAGGAGGTATGGTAGAAAGGCTGGGATGGAGTGAAAACCTGGTCTTTCCTACCTGATAAGAATTTCCTCTGGCTCTCACCTTGTCTCACCTGTTCACAGTCAAACATGGCACCGTCACCTTAAGACCCCTGCAATTTTACACAGGCCTCCACTACGATATTCAAACTTGCAACTTACTCAGGCTATTCTCTCCGCCGATCAATATTTCTGAAAAACACCCAAGACAAATATTCAACGCTATCTTTTCTTTGGCTCCCAAATCTTGTAAGTACAATTTTTATTGGAACCCTTATAAATTATCCGATTTTCCAAGGCAACTTGATTTGTTTTGATTTTCTGAATCAAATCTTTCAAGTAATCTCAGGATTGTACCGAGTCAGCTTCTCAAACTTCCCGACGGGTTTAGAAACCGCGTCCAACCGCAATATACTAAACTTTTGAGCATGATATAAAAATGAGAGAGTGAGTAATTCATTACGGGTATTACTCGCTCAAAAGATATACAAGATTCGATTACCAATATCTCCAGAGACATGATATAATTGGATTGCACTTGTTTTTACTTGTTTTTGCTTATTTTATTGCGTTCGTAATATAAGAATACAGTTGAGTGGTGCGGTAGTCTAGAGGTGGAGCTCTCGCCTCCTAATCAGGAGGCTTGTGAGTTCAATCCTAGGTAGAGGCAGATATTTCTCTCTCTGGGCACAATGAGAATATATCTGCCGAACAAAACTCCACATTGGTGACAGGAACGGCATCTGGCCAGTAAACAGTCAGCTCTATTCAATTACCCAGACCCCAGGGATTATGGGGTCATTAAAAGGAGATGATGATGATAATGTAAGAATACAGTAACCTAAAAATAACAAGCACATGTCAAGTTCAATGCTGTTCTAATTTTACCAAGGCGTCTCATTTAGAGGTCAATAGAATAATTAAAAACAAAGCACACAGTTCTGAAGCTTTTCTTAAAAAGCTATAAATGCATATCAGGCAGACCAACGCAAGCAAACTTGTTTTAATTACATGTATTTAAAAGTCCTCTTCTCTCCCTCTCCGCTTTAAAAAAAAAAAAAAAGACTCGGGTTTTATAAGGAACACATGTCGAGAATTTACGGCTAAAAATTATGGGTAGATTTCAATCCTTCCAGTATTGCAATTCCTGCAGCTGCTCACACATTCACGGCATAGATACCTTTGTAAATTTTAAAAGTGGTGATACATAGCTAAAAAAATGTACAACCCAGATATGCAACTATCTGTTGTGGCCTGTTGGCTGCCGGCCCCCCCAGCAGCCGAATCAGAGGAGGAGGAGGGGGCATGGGAGTCAGGATCAGCATCAAGGCAAGCTGAGAGCTCCGAGGGGGAAGAGGTAACGGAGCTGGGAGAGAGAGAGAGAGAGAGAGAGAGAGAGAGAGAGAGAGAGAGAGAGTGAGTGAGTCGGAGCCTGGGCCGTCCGTCAACCCTCAGATGGAGAGTCAACAGCCCCGAGGTCTGGAAGTGGCTGATGAGGAAGAGGAGGAACAGCTGGGTCCAGTGCCTGATGAGTGGATGTGCAGAAGGCAGAGGAGAGGAGAGCAGTGGAAATCTATGGGCCGGTCCTTGGGACAGAAGAGCCACCGCTGCTAACGAAGGACCCTAGCTCTGGATATAAAAGGCAAGGGGCAGAGATTAATAGATATGGCAGACAACTATTCATCTCCCTGCCGGATGGACTTGTTAGCCTGCGATGAGAGAGAAACTTTTTGCCGGGGCTGCCGGCACTCCTAATAAAGGAATCTTTGAGTTCACTTCAGAGGGTTTGTTGTGTTTGGGGAGCTGGATCTCTCCAAAATCCTATCCAAAATCCTAGTGGAGCCAACATGCTTGACGGTTGCGGTGTCGCCAGTTGTGCGACTTTCTGACGAGCAAATCCCCGCGGAAGCCGGAGTCACTTAAACAACTGTGTTACTCACTTAACAGCTGCAACCAATTCCCTTAACAATGGCGGGAAGAAGAATTTGCAAAATGGGGGCAAGCCTCACGTAGCCATTGTCTCTCGCTTAGCAACAGAAATTGTGGGGCTCAATGGTCGTCGTAAATTGAGGACTACCTCTAATAAGAAAAGCCCGAAGCAAATGACTTCCATTTTTCAGCTTCCAAACCGTATTCTCCTTACCAGCAAAATCAAACCTGGTTAACTGAGACACTGAGGACCAGGAGTGGTAGTCACTTACCTTCGCTACCGGTTCACAAATGTGAGCGCACGCGCCACCTCCGTGCACGCGCCACCTTTGCGCATGCAGAGCCTTCCGCGCATTCGCACAGGGTCAAAAACGGGACGTGATGACGTCCGGGCAGTTGGGCGGAGTCTCCCGCAGCCGCCGCTACCAGTTCGCGCGAACCGGATAGAACCTGCTAAGGCCCCTACAAAATGACTTTGTTACGCCCATTTCAATTTGAAAAGCAACCCATTTTCAAACTTATTTATTCCAAAGGTTACCCATTGCTGAAAATATTGCTGGTTGTCGTTTGGTTTGTTTGTTTATTTGTTTGTTTTTTTGCCTATCCAATAATTTAGCTTGTCAGATTTCAGCCCCGGACCCTGAAATAAACCTCTTCTCCTTGGAAACTTCACCCACGCTCAGTAACTAATTAAAGTAGCTCCAGAGACAGGGTTACAGCTAGAGAATTCTGGTTTACAGCAGATATAAAATAAATCATCTACTATGCAGCAGCTCATCCTTTGGAGGGTACCGGAATCCAGATGCAGAGTTTAGAGCAGGGGTGAAATGCTACCGGTTCGGACCCATTCAGGCAAATAATAAAAGTTTTTAATAAAAACTACCGGTTCGTGCAAACCGGTAGTAAAAAAAAAAAAAGCTACCAGTTCGGGCAAACTGGTAGGTTCGTCTGAACCGGTATTTCCGACGATCAGCTGTTCCCGCCTCTTGCAGTTCTACTTACCTTCTTAAGCTTCCTTTTCCCACACGCAGTGTGCGTTTGGCACGCAGTGTGCATGCGCACCTGTGTGTTCGGCATGCATTGTACATGCGTGTGTGCAGCGTGCGTTTGACATGCGCAAGCAGTGGCAAACCGCAAAGGATTTCACCACTGGTTTAGAGGCGATTTTTGCAGCACAACAATCCTGGCAGAAATGAATTAGTGCAATTGTTATTGCTGCGTTTATCTTCCTGTAGAACTGCGGGACAAATACGGTAACTGTTTTCCCACATGTTCTTCCTATACAAGCTTTCGTACGTTTTTTTCAAAAACCGGCAGCATTAATATTTCAAAGTTACAGCTAAATTCTGTTAAGTTTGACTTTTTGGGGTGGACTTTTCATTCCGAAAAGAGTCTGGAAACCATGCAGGTATGTCAAGACAACTTATGTGTTTTAAACATTTATTTTATGTATGTTTAGAGAGAGAGAGAATGAGAGAAAGAGAGAGGTAGAGAGGTAGAGGCAGATATTAAAAAGATACAGATTTTATATAAAGATAGAGGAAATCCTCGACTTAAGGACCACAATTGAGCCCAAACTTTCTGTTGCTAAATGAGCCAGTTGCTAAGTGAGTTTTGCCCCATTTTACGACCCTTCTTGCTGTAGTTGTTAAGTGAATCACAAGTTAGTAACACGGTTGTTAAGTGAATCTGACGTCCCCCCTTGACTTTGCTTGTCAGAAGGTCACAAAAAGGGATCACGTGACCCGGGGACACTGCAACAGTCATAAATATGAGTCGGCTGCCAAGCATCCCAATTTCGATCATGTGACCATGGGGGATGCTGCAATGGTCATTAAGTGTGAAAAATGGTATGAAGTCACTTTTTCTAGTTCCACTATAACTTTGAATGGTCACTAAATGAACTGTTGTAAGTCAAAGATTACCTGTATAGATGGATAAGTGTGTGTGTGAGAGAGAGAAGGGGGGGAGAGAGAGAGAAAAAAGAAGAGAGAGAGAGATGAAAGAGGAGAGAGAGAGGAGAGATAAGAAAGGAAAGAGAGAAGAAAGAGGGGAGAGAGAGAAGAAAGGAGAGAGAAGAAAGAGGAGAGAGAGAAGAAAGAGGAGAGAGAGAAGAAGGAGGAGAGAAAGAAGAGGAGAGAGAGAAAGAGGGAGAGAAGAAAGAAGAGAGAGAAGAAGACAGAGTCAGAAGAAAGATGAGAGAGAGAGAGAGAGAGAGAAGGAAGAAGAGAGAGGAGAGAAAGAAGAAAAGAGAAGAAAGAGGAGAGAGACAGAAGAAAAAGGGGAGAGAGATGAAAGAGAAGAGAGAAGAGGAGAGAGAGAAGAAAGGAGAGAGGAAGAGAGAAAAAAATAGATGAAAGAGGAGAGAGAAGAGGAGAGAGAGAAGAAAGGAGAGAGAGAAGAAAGAGAAGAAAGAGAAGAGAGAGAAGAAAGAGAGAAGAGGAAAGAGACAGAAGAAAGAGGAGACAGAGAAAGAAAGAGAAGAAAGAAGAGAGGAGAGAAAGAAGAAAAAAGAGAGAGAAGAAAGAGGAGAGAGAGGAGAGAGAGAAAGAGGGAGATAAGAGAAGAGAAGAGAGAGAAGAAAGAGAGAGAAGATGAAAGAGACAGAAGAAAGAGGAGACAGAGAGAGAAAGAAAGAGAAGAAAGAAGAGAGGAGAGAAAGAAGAAAAAAGAGAGAAGAAAGAGGAGAGAGACAGAAGAAAAAGGGGAGAGAAGAAAGAGGAGAGAGAGAAGAAAGGAGAGATGAAGAGAGAGAGAAGAAAGAGGGGAGAAAGAAGAAAGATGAGGGGAGAGAGAGAGAGAGAGTCACACAGTTGGTTTTTCATGCCTAAAACAGAACTAGAACTCACCATCACCTGGTTTCTAGGCGAATAGACAAGCCAGAAATGTTTCCAGAACTATTCATGGAAGGGTACTTTTTCTGATACGCCCCCTTCCTACTCCCTTTGGTCTATTAGGGTGTGGCCTAACGGTATTACCGCAAGACAGGTAATTTTGTGGTGAGAAAACCTCTCTATGGCTTTTGCAAGCCCGACGCATTGTTTCCATGAAATTGAGACGGATTCCTTGAAAGGAGACACCCATACCATTCTTTCAATAATGCAGGCGAAATCTTTGACGAAAGAACCTCGCTGCGCGCACAAAGTCTTCTCATTCCTAAAAAGTCCTTTTTTTAAAATATTTTAACATCGATATACAAATTTAAAGTCCAGGCGATGAATGGACTTAAAATTAAAATTCACGCAATGAAGACCATATGCCAGGATTTGGCATCCTTGGGTTAACATTTCAAACTTCGGGATTATTTTAATACACTGATTGGTTCTTTATTAAAACATAAACGTGCCCAGCCTAAAAAAAAGTGTGTTTTATTCAGAGGCGGGTTTCAGATAATTTTACCACCGGTTCACTGCGCACCGAAAATGTGAGCGCACGACTTCCGCGCATTCACGCAGCCTTCCGTGCATTTGCTTACCTCGCGCGTGCAGCTTAGAAAGCGTGGCTAAATAGGACGGCATATCACCGGGGCAGGTGGACAGGACCACCCACAAATCGCCACTACCGATTCGCTCGAACCGGTCTGAACCGAGGCCAAGCGCTTATTTTGGGGTTCAAAAAAAAAATATAAGACAGGGTCTTATTTTCGGGGAAACGCGATAATACAGGGCAAAATCAATAAACCCATAAAATATACGATGCGAATTAAAATAAATCCAAACAAATAAATCCTTCGCGTTTCTAAGAGTATAAAAATAACCCCGTACAATTAGAACAATAGCAACTATGATTATATGAGCTAATCTGAATCCGGAGAAAATGTGTAACCTTTGTGACATACGTAGCTAAATTAAGAGGGCCGTATTTGTTCGTGCTTTAAAAATGTTACCTCATAACTGGAACACTTTGGAAAATCTTTTAGGATGAGGCATATAAAATTATTCTCTTGAATCTTTACACCAAGCACAGCCAGACTTCATATTAAAATGCTAACAAAGATTATACTTTATCGTATGATGCCCTGCATTAAAAATTAAGAAAAACATACAATTGTCCACAAATGAAAATATGTCATATTGATGGGTAGCATACAAGATTGGGTTAATGGTTAAGGTATTAGGCTAGAAACCCGGAGACTGTGAGTTCTAGTCTCACCATAGACCTGAAAACTGATTGAGTCAATCTCTAGGAGACTGTGAGTTCTAGTCCTCTCTTAGGTATGAAAACCGGCTGATGATTTTGGGCCAATCACTAGGAGAAGGTGAGTTCTAGTCCCACCTTAGGCCTGAAAGCTGACTCTGGGCCAATCACCAGGAGACTGGGAATTCTAGTCCTACCAGGGCCTTCAGAACCTCCAGAAGCTCCCTTAAGTGAAGAGGACGAAGAGGAGGAGCCTCTTCTCGATGCACGGGTGCACAGAGCTGTTAAAAGGAAGGAGTGGCTCCTCAGGAGGAGGTCTCCTCGAGAGTAAGGCTTGGGGCTAATTGGCCACTCCCTTAGCCTATTTAAGGAGGAACGCCAACTGAAGCAATTTGCAGGGAACAACTTTGTTCACATACCTTGTGTGTCTTGTCTTGCTTATCTTATCAGCTTCCTGCAAATTGCTTCTGGGCATTCTGCCAACCACACAGTAAGCTTTCAGTTATTACTCTTTGAATTCTTGGCGGCTGTTAATGCAGTTAATTAACAGCCGTTGTTGTAAAAGACTGATTTATTTAGTAAACCAAGGTTTGAACGGATTTTGTGTGTCCTGCATTTTTTGGGGTCCGTAGCTGGGGCAGAACAAGTTAAGCTGGTTACAACCAGAAGGTGCCACCATCTGCCGTCTGGCTTGCCCAGGGGATCTTGTCTATAAATATAAGGGATGAAATTTTAAGAACCGCAGGGTAGCGAAAGACGACGGGGAGAATAAATCAAATCCTGATTGAAGAGACCATGTAATCAAATATTGATTAGAAAGAGATCAGCCCACATTTCCTTCTCATTGGTATCATCTTCTGGTAAGTCTACAATGAGATAACAGATGGACAACTTGCAACGAAACCGCAACACACAACACAGAGAGAGTCCTCGACTTACAACAGTTCATTTAGTGGCCAATTCAAAGTTACAACGGCACTGGAAAAAACTGACTTACGACCATTGTTCACACATGACAGAGTCACGGGGTCGTGTGATCTCCTTTTGAGACCTTCGGCAAGTCAACGGGGGAGCCAGATTCACTTAACAACCATGTCACTAACTTAAGAAGGGCATCGCTTCACTTAACGACGACGGCTAGAAAAGGTCGTAAAAACGGGGCAAAACTCACTTAACACGTGTCTCGCTTCTTCTGGTGCCATATCCGTCATCGGACGTTGGCGATCCATGTTGGCAACCCATGTCTCACTTAGCAACTGAAATTTTGGGCTCAATTGTGGTTGAGGACTACCTGTACACTGTACAATTAACCAGCGGAACACCTTGCCACCAGAGGTTCTGGGTGCTTCATCACTGGAGGTTTTAAAGACTAGACAGTCAACTATCTGAAATGGTACAGGGTCTCTTGCTTGAACAAGGGACTAGAAGACCTCCAAGGTCCCTTCAAGCTCTATTCTGATTGATTGATTGACAGCTCAAAAAGATTTGCCAAGTTTAGCTATCTGTACAGGTAGTCCTCTACTTACGACCACAACTAAGCTCCTAGTGTCTGATGCTAAACGAGACGGTTGTAAAGTGAATTTTGCCCCTATTTTATCACCTTTCTTGCTACAGTTGTTAAGGGAACCACTGCAGTTGTTAAACTAGTAACACGGTTGTTGAAGTGAATTTCCCAGATTCGACTTTGCCTGCTGAAAGGTCACGAAAGCGGATCACGTAACACCAGGATACTGCCAATGTCATAAAAATGAGTCTGTTGCAGTGGTGAAATCTTTTTTTTTTTTTACTACCGGTTCTGTGGGTGTGGCTTGGTGGACGTGGCTTTGTGGGAGTGGCAGGGGAAGGATACTGCAAAATCCCCATTCCCACACCACTCCAGGGGAAGGATACTGCAAAATCCCCATTCCCACCCCACTCATGGGGGAAGGATACTGCAAAATCCCCATTCTCTCCCCACTCCTGGGGAAGGATACTGCAAAATCCCCATTCCCTCCCCACTCCTGGGGAAGGATACTGCAAAATCCCCATTCCCTCCCCAACTCCTGAGGGAAGGATACTGGAAAATCCACATTCCCTCCCCATTCCTGGGGAAGGATACTGCAAAATCCCTATTCCCACCCCACTCATGGGGGAAGGATACTGCAAAATCCCCATTCTCTCCCCACTCCTGGGGAAGGATACTGCAAAATCCCCATTCCCTCCCCACTCCTGGGGAAGGATACTGCAAAATCCCCATTCCCTCCCCATTCCTGGGGAAGGATACTGCAAAATCCTCTCCACTCCTGGGGGAAGGATACTGCAAAATCCCCATTCCCACCCCACTCCTGGGAGAAGGATACTGCAAAATCCCCATTCCCTCCCCACTCCTGGGGGAAGGATACTGCAAAATCCCCATTCCCACCCCACTCTGGGGCCAGCCAGAGGTGGCATTTGCCGGGTCTCCGAACTACTCAAAATTTCCGCTACCGGTTCTCCAGAACCTGTCAGAACCTGCTGGATTTTACCCCTGGTCCATTGCCAAGCCTCCGAATTTTCATTGTGTGCTCCATGGGGATGCTGCCATGGCATGAAAAAAAAACGGTCGTAAGTTACTTTTTTTAAGTGCCGTCGTAACTTCAGACGGTCACTAAACGAACTGTTGTAACTCGAGGACTACCTGCATGACTAAACTATCATACCGTATAAACTTTATAAAGATTCAAGAGCCGTGCTTTGCAAACTAGTGATGGCAATGAATGCAGCAAAGATTGCGTTGTGCGAGATCACACACGTTCACCGAAAGCTAAATCCATCTGCCGTGGTTACTAACTTAAATCTATATAAAGATCAGACTAATATAGCTAAGTTCTTATGTTCCATCCTTCCCTCTTCTAAATATCTTGGACCCCCAGGTTTCATCTTACAGGATCTCAAAAGGAATTTTGAAGTGAAGGATCTTTAGCCGAGTGCGTGATAAAAAAAATAAGCCAATCTTTTATTTATAGGTCTCGTTCTTAAAAAAACCAACATTAAACCATTTTGGTTCCTGCCACCATCATAAAATAAAACACTGATCGTCTGTTGGGTGTCACGTTAAATATAGCAATATTAGATGCTTCCCTGCTGTATTAAGAAAATGGGGAAAAATTGCCTCCGTTTTAGATTTAGATTTGCAAAATTTTGCAAACACAAAACCTGCAGCCATCATTTACTCGGCTTAAATCATAGTTTACAAGCAGGTTAGGCCCTAAATAGTTTGAGGTTAGACTTCCATGTTCTGTTTACATGTGGTCGGTTTGGTTCAGACTTTAACATATTATTATTAAAACAAAAATGTTTAGACTCCAGAAAGGGTGCAGAGAAGAGCAACAAAGATTATTAGAAGGCTGGCGGTTAAAATATATGAAAAATGGTTGCAAAAATTGGGTACGTCTAGTTTACTGATAAGAAGGACCGGGATGACATGATAGCAGGGTTCCAATTTGAGGGGCTGCCACAGAGAAGAGGGGATCAAGTTAGGAAGTTGGAAAAGATGGAAGACAGGAAAAGATGGAAACTAATCAAGGAAAGAAGCAACTTAGAACTAAGGAGAAAATTCCTGACAATTAGCCAGCGGAACAGCTTGCCACCAGAAGTTGTGGAGGTTTTCAGGAAGAGGTTGAAACAGCTATTTGTCCAGAAATTCAATGGGGAAGCTAGAGTCACTTAAAACCTGGAGCGATTCACTTAACAACTCCAGCAAGAAACATCGTAAAATGGAGCTAACCTCATTTGACAACTGTCTCGCTTAGCAACAGAGGTTTTGGGCTCAACTGTGGTCGTAAATCAAGGAATACCATGTTTTCCTGAAAATAAGACCGGGTCTTATATTAATTTTTGCTCCAAAAGACGCATTAGGGCTTATTTTCTGGTTAGGTCTTATTTTAGGGGGAATACGGTACTAAATGCGTCCATCTGGCTGATAATCTTAATTGGGGCTTATTTTGGGGGTAGGGCTTATATTATGAGCATCCTGAAAAAACATGCTAGGGCTTATTTTATGGTTAGGTCTTATTTTAGGGGAAATACGGTGCTAAATGCGTCCATCTGGCTGACAATCTTAGCTGGGGCTTATTTTGGGGTGTAGGGCTTATATTACGAGCATCCTGAAAAATCATGCTAGGGCTTATTTTATGGTTAGGTCTTATTTTAGGGGGAATACGGTATTAAATGCGTCCATCTGGCTGACAATCTTAATTGGGGCTTATTTTGGGGTGTAGGGCTTATATTATGAGCATCCTGAAAAAACATGCTAGGGCTTATTTTATGGTTAGGTCTTATTTTAGGGGAAATACGGTGCTAAATGCGTCCATCTGGCTGACAATCTTAGCTGGGGCTTATTTTGGGGGTAGGGCTTATATTACGAGCATCCTGAAAAATCATGCTAGGGCTTATTTTCCTGTTGGGTCTTATTTTCGGGGAAACAGGGTACCTGCAATTCATATGTACTTGAAGACGACAAGCCCAGAATAAAAAAAAAATATGACTGGGAGAATAATGAAAGATTCCTGTCAGTATTTAAATGATAATTCTTCTCGGGACTAAAAGGTAACTTGATTTTTCTACATCAAAACGTCGCTCGAGAAAAAAAAATACAGAAATTACAGAAAAATAGTTTGGTGTCCTGTACCATTCCCACAGGACAGATCAAAAAAAGGCAGCCAGGGCTTAATTTGGATTGGAAACTGATCTTTGCCTGCCTTTCAAACTATAATTGTAAAATCACATGTGTGCTTTTCTCTTCAGTCTTAAAACAGCACCAGATATTAATGCAAAGAACATATGTTTCATTTTGGTCCAGGGTGGATTCGATTGAAATCGAGTCGATTTAAATCACAATTTAAATCATGATTTAAAAATCACTAGTGAAAAGTCTTGATTTAAATCGACTCGATTTCAATCATAATTTGTAAAGAGCAACCGTCATCTCTGTCCCGCAGAAGCTCCAGAGATGGTATTCAGGTGGTTCGGGCCGGTTTTCCCGAACTGGTAGCGGAAATCACGGGCCATCCACCCGCCCCAACTCAATATCATCCTATTTAGGTACATTTTTGAGGCCGGGCGCATGTACGGACTGCGCGTGCGCCGGCAAAGCACATGCGCGAAGACTGGGCACATGCGAGGACAGGGCGCATACGAGCAAAATTATGCAGGCTCACATTTGCGAACCGGTAGGGAAAGTAAGTAAATACGAACCCTGAGCAGCTCCTCTTCGAACCGGCTGTTGACTCACCGACAGTCCCAATATTGCAGAATATACAGCCTCATATGCTACATAACTAAGCTCCATTTCACACTGAATAAACTAAATTATGAATGTATCTTAAATAGAAAACTATCTTTAGATAGGTTTTTACTCCGAAAGCATTTCATTAAAATAAAATGGATAAAAAAAATCCTATTTACCCTATTTTATACATTGTAAAGGAATGAAATTAGATATAAAGGGACGATAAAGGCAATGATAATAAAGAATGAGGAAAACGGGGAATGTATAAAGTAGAAAGTAAGAGGAACGAAACTGACATGTAAAAAGAAACACATATTATATGTTTGTGTTCTGTATGTTGTGTTGTGTTGTTGTAGTAAAATCAATAAAAAAAACTTTTTAAAAAATCCGATTTAAATAAAAAAAAATCAGATTTAAAACAAAAAAATCAGATTTTTTTTAGAAAAAAAATTTTTTTTAATATCAATTTTTATCCACCCTGTTTTGGTCTGTAAAAGTTTTACACAGGGATCTGAAGGGGATACACTACTTATAAATCAATGTTTTTACACTACCCTATTAATGCTCTCTACATGGGGCTCCCCTGGTCCAGAACGCGGCCGCGCAGGTGGTTATGGGAGCGACGTGGCGCTCCCATGTGACCCCCCTCCTGCGCGAGCTGCACTGGCTCACGGTGGTCTTCTGGGTGCGCTTCAAGGTTTTGGTTACCACCTTTAGAGCGCTCCATGGCATCGGACCGGGGTATTTACGAGACCGCCTTCTGCTACCAATAGCCTCTCACCGACCAGTACGCTCCCATAGAGAGGGGCTTCTCAGGGTGCCGTCAGCCAAACAGTGTTGACTGGCGGCCCCCAGGGGGAGAGCCTTCTCTGTAGGGGCACCTACCATCTGGAACGAGCTCCCCCCAGAGATACGGAGGATCCTGGACCTGCGCACGTTTCGTCATGCTCTCAAACCTTTTTTGTTTCAGCAGGCTGGCCTGGCCTAACTCTCCTTTTTTTAAATTTTTAATTCGTTTGATTTTATAAATTGGGTGTTTTAACCTGTGTTTCGGCCAAAATATTTAATAATTTTAAGGGGCTTTTAATATTTGTATTATCTGTATTTTATCTTGGCTGTTCACCGCCCTGAGTCCTCCAGGAGTAGGGTGGTATAGAAATTTGATTAATAAATAAATATTAAATAAATAAATAAATAGTCCAGTAGCTTTTAAATTAAATCATTTTTTAAAAACCCACTTTATTCTGTCCAGTTGCACCTGTTTTGTTTTTTGTTTTTGTTTTTGTTTTTTTGTTTTTTTACTGTACCAGCTTTGACACAGTTTTATCACCAATTAGGTTTCTCAGCAGGTGTGAGTCATCTGTCTTTCAATTGACTTGGAATCGGGTTGTAAATGGATGGGAGACCACTTTATAGGTGAGAATAATAATAATTATTATTATTATCATCATCATCATCTTGTGGGACTTTCGAATACAGATGGATCGTCACTTGGAACACAACACACCAGATATCACAGTTGTCGAAAACCGAAACGTACATTTTATTGACCTCGCGGGTACCAGGAGATGCCAGAGTCGAAGAAAAAGAACTGGAAAAAAAGTCATGAAATATCGCGACCTGGCCATCGAAACTACGCGGCTATGGATGAACCATGTCACAGTGATACCCATTGTCATCGGGGCACTTGGTACCATGTCCAAGAATTTTATAAGATACATCAACAAATTGCAGCTTCCTGCAATAACACCAGCGGAACTGCAAAAAACTGCGCTACTCGGAACATGGTACATCTTAAGAAGGTCCTTGGTTGATCCCTAGGATGCTGGCAGCAACCCCTATCAACCATCAGCACCAGTCAATGGTATTTCTGATGCATTTTTGAATGTTCAGTTGACTGAGTTTCATGTTTAATGAATAATAATAATAATAATAGGAGAAAAATAATAGTAATAATAATGTACTTGGTTGATCCCTAGGACGCTGGAAGCAACCCCTATCAACCATCAGCACCAGTCAATGGTATTTGTGATGCATTTTTGAATGTTCAGTTGACTGAGTTTCATATTTAATGAATAAAGATAATAATAATAATAATAATAATAATAATAATAATAATAATAATAATGAGGAGGAGGAGGAGGAAGAGGAGGAGGAGGAGGAAGAGGAGGAGGAGGAGGAGGAGGAGGAGGAGGAGGAGGAGGAGAAGAAGAAGAAGAAGAAGAAGAAGAAGAAGAAGAAGAAGAAGAAGAAGAAGAAGAAGAAGAAGAAGAAACAACATCATCATCGTCAATGGCTGTAGGAACAACTCACAAACGGATTATCTACAACGTCACGATCCCATGGGCAAAATCACACATTGAAAGCTTTGCCAGAAGTTTGGGTTCGAATGCAGCAAAAATGACTAGGGAACAAAGTTCTTGAAAATGAACAGACCAAGAACTTGTGGCACTTCCGTATCCAAACAGACAAGACATCTGGCCCACAACACGCCTGACATCACTATTGTGGTTAAAAAAAGGGGGGGGGTTGGAAATCTGGTTCATTGGTATTGCAATACTAGGCGATAAACGAGTTGAAGAGAAACAACTGGGGGGAAAATAGCAAAATATCACGATTTGCAAACTGACGTTGAGTGACTGTGGAGGAGGAAATCAATCGTTGTACCAATAGTAAGAGGAGCCCTTGAACAAATACCCAAAGGGTTGCCTAGATACATGGAAATCCGGAATTTATTAGACCTGAATATCCTGACTTTGCAACAAAAAAAAAAAAACCCATCCTATTTGGAACTGCCTATATATTTAACAGCTCTTAGGTCCTTGGTCAAGACTTTGAACTGTTACGTTTTTACCAGTCCCAGACTGTGAATCGAATTGAGGATTAAATCCACAAGAATAAAGGGAGTAGGAGTAGGAGGAGTAGGAATAGAATAGAACAGGGAATGGGAATAGGAATAGGAATAGGAATAGGAATAGGAATAGGAATAGGAATAGGAGTAGAGTAGAATAGAATAGGGAATAGGAATAGGAGAATGTAGAGTAGAGTAGAGTAGAGTAGAGTAGAGTAGAGTAGGAATAGGAATAGGAATAGGAATAGGAATAGGAATAGGAATAGGAATAGGAATAGGAATAGGGTAGAGTAGAGTAGAGTAGAGTAGAGTAGAATAGAATAGAATAGAATAGGAAATAGGAATAGGAGTAGAGAATGTAGAGTAGAGTAGAGTAGAGTAGAGTAGAGTAGAGTAGAGTAGAGTAGGAATAGGAATAGGAATAGGAATAGGAATAGGAATAGGAATAGGGTAGGGTAGAGTAGAGTAGAGTAGAGTAGAGTAGAGTAGAGTAGAATAGAATAGAATAGAATAGAATAGAATAGGGAATAGGAATAGGAGTAGAGAATGTAGAGTAGAGTAGAGTAGAGTAGAGTAGAGTAGAGTAGAATAGAATAGAATAGGGAATAGGAATAGGAGTAGAGTAGAATAGAATAGAATAGAATAGAATAGAATAGAATAGAATAGGGAATAGGAATAGGAGTAGAGAATATAGAGTGGAGTAGAGTAGAGTAGAGTAGAGTAGAGTAGAGTAGAGTAGAGTAGAGTAGAGTAGAGTAGAATAGAATAGGAACAGAGTAGAGTAGAGTAGAGTAAAATAGAATAGGGAATAGGAATAGGAATAGGAATAGGAATAGGAATAGGAATTGGAATAGAGTAGAGTAGAGTAGAGTAGAGTAGAGTAGAGTAGAGTAGGAATAGGAATAGGAATAGGAATAGGAATAGGAATAGGGTAGAGTAGAGTAGAGTAGAGTAGAGTAGAGTAGAATAGAATAGAATAGAATAGAATAGAATAGGGAATAGGAATAGGAGTAGAGAATGTAGAGTAGAGTAGAGTAGAGTAGAGTAGAGTAGAGTAGAGTAGGAATAGGAATAGGAATAGGAATTGGAATTGGAATTGGAAGGGACCTTGGAGGTCTTCTAGTCCAGCCCTCTGCTCAAGCACATTCTACACCATTCCGGACAAATGGCTGTCCAGTCTCTTCTTAAAAACCTCCAGTGATGGAGCACCCACAACTTCTGGTGGCAAGCTGTTCCACTGGTTAATCGTCCTCGCTGTTAGGAACTTTCTCCTTGATTTCTAGTTGCTTCTTTCCTTGATTAATTTCCATCCATTGTTTCTTGTCCTTGTCTTCTGGTACTTTGGAAAATAAGTTGACCCCATTTTCTTCTTCTTCTTTGCGGCAGCCCCTCAAATACCGGAAGACTGCTATCATGTCACCCCCCTAGTCCTTCTTTTCTTTAGACTGGCCATGCCCAATTTCGGCAATAAAGGTTTTTAAAAGTTGAAATAAGGAAAAAACCAAACCATCCAGAAAACGGCACGGACGCATCCGCTGGCAGCCAAGCTCAACTCAACGCCTTCACCTGCTCTGGGCCACACATCCGTTTTTGCAGAATGGAACCAAAAAAGCGTTTGCGGAAATCAAACAAATATAAGATCACCACGCCTATTTCATAGGAACTGCATGTAGTCCCAAAAATTTACAAATAAATGAAAAAAAAAAATAAACGAGAAGGCCCTTTTATGATGATTCCAGAGAGAAGCGTATGAATTCACTGGCCATTCCAGAGGATTATTTAAATGTTATGAGTATTATCTACCTTGTTGGGTTGGGCATATATAAACCCTCAATATAGGTTTAAGACTGCTGTATTGCATCATACTGTGTCCTGATTGGTTAGCTCTGTAGCCAATCTCCTTAAGAGGGAGCTAGAAACATGGTTTGTTTTTCTTTGCTCTCTGATATCTCTGTATGCTACTGTTTGCAAATCCAGAAGAACTGTTTATTGTGAATGACTATGACGACTGGTAAGAAGACTTTGTTATTGGATTATCCCTGGACTGTCGTTTTGACTATCTCCTGCTTTATATGTGTATGACCTGGACTGTTTATTGGACTGTGCCTTACTATCTCCTGAAAGTAAACACAACTCAGTGTATCTGTGTGTTGACTGTGATGATTCGTACCTACTCTCAATCGCTTTCATGTGTACACCCTTGCTATTCAAGGGTTACTCTGCGAATTCCTTAACAGTTGTAACCATCCAGAATGATCTCTGTATGAGTTAGACGGCTCTATAAATTTACTGAATAAATACTAATAATACTTTCAGTGAGGAAGATGAAGAATAGGTGGGATACAGCAGTTACCTGAGGGTTCCAGACAGAGTGGATTAAAAAAAATATCAAAAAAATTGATTTTTTTTTTTATTTAAATCGGATTTTTAAAATCAAATTTATTTTAATAAAAGGCTTTTGGAGTAAATATCTATCTAAAGATAATTTTCTACTTAAGATACATGAATAATTTAGTTTAATTCAGCATGAAATGGAGCTTAGGTTAGGTAGCACATGATGAGGCTGTATCGTGTTTCCCCGAAAATAAGACCCTGTCTTATATTTTTTTTAAACCCCGAAATTGAACCAATAAATAAATAAGCGCTTGGCCTTATTTTCGGGGAGGTCTTATTATTATTTTGGGGCGCGTGGAGGAAGACGGGGCTCCTCTTGCCGTCTTACCTGATTTCCAGCTCTGCGTTTAAATATTTTTGGGGAGGGCTTATTTTCAGGGAGGGCTTATTTTAGCGCATGCGCTCAAAATCGCGATTGGGCTTATTATCAGGGGATGTCTTATTTTCGGGGAAACGGGGTATATTCTGCAATATTGAGACTGTCGGCGAGTCAACGGCGAGTTGCTCTTTAAAAATTATGATTTAAATCGTGTTGATTTAAATCAAGGCTTTTTACCGGTGATTTAAATCGTGGTTTAAATCGACTTGATTTCAATCAAATCCATCCACCCTGGGTTCCAGAGAAGAGGGTGGGATACGGGGGATCGTTTGATCGCTCCAGAGAGGGATGACTTAATTATTTCCACGTTGTAAGCACCCAAAAGTCACCGCTACGCAACTCATTCAGTAACTACTACTAATAGTTGTATAATTCGAGAGAGGAAATGAAAAAGCAGGCAGTTGGGAGCCCTACTACACGGGATGAGCTTAGCTCCCAAATATTCTCCAGCAACGATCTCGCTCACCTCCTCACCCAACTCACAGCAACCCGCAACGCCGGCCTCAATCACGGCCTCAAGACCAATTTCCAACCGGTGTCTCCGGGAGGGGGAGGGAAGTGGACAGCAAGGCCCTTCCTTCTCGGGCTGCTCAGCTCCTCTCTTCCCTCCGGTCCAGATTAAAAGCTTAAAGCCAAGAGGGCTTCCCTCCCACTGCCCAGCTTCCTCTAACCCTCTGGCCAGTTGGGGGAATTCTGCAGGCAGCAGCGGAGGAAGCGAAGCGGGGAAGGAAAAGGAAAGGGGGAAGAGAAGGAAAGGGGAAGGGGGAAAGGAAGGGGAAAGGAAGAGGTAAGGGGAAAGGTGAGGGAAGGGACAAGAGAAGGGAAGGGGGAAGAAAGGGGAAGCAGAAGTGGAAGGGAAGGGAAGGGGGAAGGGAAGCAGAAGGGGAGGGGAAGAGGAAGAGAAGAAATGGGGAAGAGAAGGAAAGGGGAACGGGGAAGGGAAGGGAGAAGAGGAACAGAAGAGAAGGGTTAAAGGAAGGAGAAGGGGAGGGAAGGGGGAAAGAAAGGGGAAGGGAAGGGGGAAAGAAAGGGTAAGTGGAAGGGAAGGGGGAAGAAAAGGAAGGGGGAAGGGAAGGGGAAGGAGAAGAGGAAGAGAAGGGAAGGGCTAAAGGAAGGGAAAAGGGAAGCAGAAGGAAGGGAAGGGGGAAGAGAAGGAAAGGGGAAAGAAAGGGGAAGGAGAAGAGGAAGAGAAGGGAAGGAGAAGAGTGAAAGGAAGGAGAAAGGGAAGCAGAAGGGGAGGGGAAGAGAAGAAATGGGGAAGAGAAGGAAAGCGGAAGGGGGAAGGGAAGGGAGAAGAGGAAGAGAAAGGAAGGGTTAAAGGAAGGAGAAGGGGAGGGAAGGGGGAAGAGAAGGAAAGGAGAAGGGTGAAAGGAAGGAGAAAGGGAAGCAGTAATGGACGGGAAGGGAGAAGAGAAGGAAAGGGGAAGGCAAGAGGGAAGGGAAAGAAAAAGTGAGAAAAGGGGAATAAAAAGGGAAGGAGGAAGGGAAGGGAGGAAGGAGGGAGAGGGAAGGGAAGTGGGAAAAGGGAAATGGGAAGGGAAGAAGGAGGGGAAGGCAAGGGGGATAAAAAGGGAAGGAGAAATGGAAAGGAGGGAGGGGGGAGTGAGAGGGAAGTGAAGTGGGATAAGAGAAAGGGAAAGGGAAGCGGGAAGGGAAGGAGAAGAGGAAGGCAAGAGGGAAGGGGAAGAAAAAGTGAGAAAAGGGAAATGGGAAGGGAGGAAGAAGGGGAAGGCAAGGGGATAAAAAGGGAGGGAGACATGGAAAGGAAGGAAGGAGGGAGGGAGAGGGAGGGAGGGAGGGAGGGAGAGGGAAGTTGGAAAAGGGAAGGAGAAATGGAAAGGAGAGAGGGAGGAAGGAGGGAGAGGGAAGGGGGAAAAGAGAAGGGGAAAGGGGGGGGAGACATGGAAAGGAAGGAAGGAGGGAAAAGAAGGGAAGGAAGAAGAAGGAGGAGGAGGGAAAAGAGGGCTGAAAAGGGAAGGAAGGAGAAAGGGAAGGGAAGGGAGGAAGGAGGGAGAGGGAAGGGGGAAAAGAGAAGGGGAAAGGGGGGAGAAAAAAGAGAGGGAGACATGGAAAGGAAGGAGGGAGAGGGAAGGGAAGCGGGAAAAGAAGGGAAGAAGAGAAGAGGAAGGAGAAGAAGGGAAAAGAGGGCTGAAAAGGGAAGGAAGGAGAAAGGGAAGGGAAGGGAAGGGAGGAAGGAGGGAGAGGGAAGGGGGAAAAGAGAAGGGGAAAGGGGGGAGAAAAAAGAGAGGGAGACATGGAAAGGAAGGAGGGAGAGGGAAGGGAAGCGGGAAAAGAAGGGAAGAAGAGAAGAGGAAGGAGAAGAAGGGAAAAGAGGGCTGAAAAGGGAAGGAAGGAGAAAGGGAAGGGAAGGGAGGAAGGCGGGAGAGGGAAGGGGGAAAAAAGAAGGGGAAAGGGGGGGAGACATGGAAAGGAAGGAAGGAGGGAAAAGAAGGGAAGGAAGGAGAAGAGAAGAAGGAGGGAAAAGAGGGCTGAAAAGGGAAGGAAGGGGAAGGCAGGTGCGGACGATGCCGCAGCTGAAGAGGCGAGGCGGGGGAGGCGAGGCCGGCCCTTCCCCTGCAGCCACCCACCCACCCAGCCTGCCTGCCTGCCTACCTGGATCCAGCGCCGGGCTTCGGCCAGGGCGGGCTGGGGCGGCTGTGCCATCCGCAGAGGGTCCCAAGCGGCGGAGCAGGAGGAGCGGGCGGAGATCGCCTCCTCCACCTCCTCCTCCTGCGGCGGCTGAGCAGCTGATCGGCAGGAGCGGCCCCGGCTGATTTCGGGCATGCGGAGAGACAGGCTCCGCCCCCACCCGCTGGCTCCGCCCCCTCCAGGCGCGGCCCCGGCGGCCCCCCCCAAGGCGCGCTCCCGAGCAGAGCAGCCTTGCTTGCTCGCTCCTTCGGTCCTGGTTTTGGGGAGGGGGGCGAGTGTTGTGTGTGTGGGGGGGGAGAAAGTTTCCTACACACACACACACACACACAACATGAGATAGCAGGCTCCCAATTATACAGGTAGTCCTCGCTTTACAACGTTTAGTCCGTTTAGTGACCGTTGCAAGGGGGCTTGGGAGGGGTTTTTTTTCACACTTAGGGTCTTTCAAGCGTCCCTGGGATCACGGGATCGAGATTGAAAGTTCCCCTCCACCCCCAATCCATGATAGCAGGCTTCCGATATACAGGTAGTCCTCGCTTTACAACAGTCCATTTAGTGACCATTTCAAGGGTGCAGGAAAAAAGGGGCTTGGGAGGGTTTTTTCACATTTAGGATCTGTCAAGCGTCCCTGGGATCACAGGATCAAGATTGAAAGTTCACCCCCCCCAATCCATGATAGCAGGTCTTCCAATATAGAGCTGGTCCTCATTTTACAACGGTCCGTTTAGTGAGCGTTGCAAAAGGGGCTTGGGAGGGTTTTTTTTCAAACTTAGGATCTTTCAAGCATCCCTGGGATCACGGGATCAAGATTGAAAGTTCCCCTCCAATCCATGATTGCAGGCTTCCGATATACATGTAGTCCTCGGCTTACAACAGTCCATTTAGTGACCATTTCAACAGTGCTGAAAAAAGCGTCTTGGGGCTAATTTTCACACTTACGACCTTTGCGGCATTCTTGTGATCACAGAATGGGGATCAAAAGTTCCCCCCATACATGATAGCAGGCTTCCAATTTAGGTAGTCCTTGACTTACAACGGTCCGTTTAGTGACTGTTGCAAGGGCACTGAAAAAAAGGGGCTTGGGAGTGGTTTTTTCACACTTAACGATCTTTCAAGCATCCCTGGGATCACGGGATCAAGACTGAGAGTTCCCCCCCTCCCAATCCATGATAGCAGGCTTCTGATATACAGGTAGTCCTCGGCTTACAACGGTCCGTTTAGTGACCGTTTCAAGAGTGCTGAAAAAAGCGAGTTGGGGCTGTTTTTCACACTTATGACCTTTGCGGCATCCCCGTGATCACGTGATCAAAATCGAAAATTCTCCCCACCCACCCATGATAGCAGGCTTCCAATACAGGTAGTCCTCGACTTACAACGGTCCGTTTAGTGACCATTGTGACAGCACTGAAAAGAGGGACTTGGGAACATTTTTCACGCTTACGACCTTGGCCACATCCCTGTGATCACAATTCAGATGCTTGGCAACTGACGCATGACCATCGCGGTGTCCTGGGGGGGGAGGGGGTGTCACCTGATCCCCTTTTGCGACCAGCAAAGTCAGATTCGCTTAACAATCAGAATACTAACTTAACACTCAGAGTGATTCACTTAACAACAAGGTCGTGCAATGGGACCTGTCATATGGGAGTTTGGGGAAGGGCTGCCTGGGTCTGGAGTAGCCCTTTCCCCCCAAACATCTGGGTTCTTCCTATGTAGAGAGGGGCCTTTTGCCGAATTGTGGTGTTGGAGCTTCCCACATTACTACTGTCGTGGCCCGTCAGCGGCCTGTGAGGATTGTAGCTGACTCTGACAGCGAGGAGGCTGGTGTGGTGCTGCGCCAGCAGCCTGTGCAGCTGGCACTCGAGTCGGACAATGAGGAGGCTGGAGAAGATGTGGTGCCAGAGGCGGGGATTCAGCCAGGGCCTTCAGAACCTCCAGAAGCTCCCTTAAGTGAAGAGGACGAAGAGGAGGAGCCTCTTCTCGATGGACGGGCGCGCAGAGCTGCCAAAAGGCAGGAGTGGCTCCTCAGGAGGAGATCTCCTCGAGAGTAAGGCTTGGGGCTAATTGGCCACTCCCTTCGCCTATTTAAGGTGGAATGCCGACTGAAGCAATTTGTAGGGAACAACTTTAGCTCACTCTCCTTCGCGTCTGGATTCTCTGCAAATTGCTTCTGGGCTTTCGGCCAACCTTAGTAAGATTGTGATTACTTTATCTTTGTTTTCTTGTAGGCTGTTAAGAAAGTTTATTAACAGCCTTTGTTTTGAAAAAGATTGAGTTATTTTAGTAAATTTAAGTTTTATATAGCTTTTGTGGTGTGCTGTGTTCTTTGGGGTCCGTAGCTGGGACAGAACAACTACACCTTGCAAACATCGGGGACGTATAGAAAGAGGGGGTGTAAACGAAAGCCCAGGCCGTCTCCCCTCTTTTGAAAATTAAATGTTCCTGTAAAATCCAAGCTTGGAATGGCAAGCATTTCCCCTCGACTTTGGGCATAAATGTGTATTTTCTTTTGCCTGCTATGTATATTTTAGAGCGGTGAATTCTCCAACAAATACTATAGGGCACTGAACACCAGAACAACAAGACACAAGGAGTTTTTTTCCCCGAATGCCATCACTCTGCTAAACAACTCATTCCCACAACAAATTAACTACTAAGATTGTAAATTCTTCTCATCCTTACTAGTACCTCTCTCTTCCCACTTATGGCTATATCCATGTTGCTTGTATCTTTACAACTTATATTGTTTTGATTGTTTCCTGGTATGATTTGATTGCTTATTTAGTATCCTATGACTATCGCTAAGTGTTGTCTCTTTATGATTCTTGATGAATATATTTTATTTTTTTTCTTTATGTGCACTGAGAGTTTATGCACTAAAGATAAATTCCTTGTGTGTCCAATCACACTTGGCCAATAAAGAATTCTATTCTATTCTATTCTATTCTATTCTATTCTATTCTATTCTATTCTATTCTATTCTATTTTTCCATTGATTTATTGTTTCCACTGTCCATCAGTCTATTCTATTCTATTCTATTCTATTGCTATTCTATTTCATTCCATTCCATTCCAATTATTTCTATTTTTTATTCTATTTTTTATTCTATTCTATTCTATTCTATTCTTTCTATTTCTATTTTATTTCATTCCATTCCATTCCAATTATTTCTATTCTATTCTATTCTTTCTATTTCTATTTTATTTCATTCCATTCCATTCCAATTATTTCTATTCTATTCTATTCTATTCTATTCTATTCTATTCTATTCTATTCTCTCTATTTCTATTTTATTTCATTCCATTCCATTCCAATTATTTCTATTCTATTCTATTCTATTCTATTCTATTCTATTCTATTCTATTCTATTCTACTCTATTTTTCTATTCTATTCTATTCTATTCTATTCTATTCTATTCTATTCTATTCTATTCTTTCTATTTCTATTTTATTTCATTCCATTCCATTCCATTCCATTCCAATTTCTATTCTATTCTATTCTATTCTATTCTATTCTATTCTATTCTATTCTATTCTATTCTATTCTATTCTATTCTATTCTATTCTTTCTATTTTATTTCATTCCATTCCATTCCAATTATTTCTATTCTATTCCAATTATTTCTATTCTATTCTATTCCTAGAAAAATTTGTCTTTTCTTTTCTTTTGTTTTCTTTCTTTCTTTCTTTCTTTTTTTTTGGTAAATGAAAAGTGAATCTTTTCTGTTGTTTTCATGCTGGCTTAAATAAACTATTTCTGGGGGAAAGCAGGAGGTGCATTGAGATATGCCAAGCTGGATTGTGAAGTGCGTCAGCCCGTATCCAAAAAATTGCTCAATGTACACTTCAGAATATATATATATATATTTTAAAAAACTGAAAAGTTAGCCAACGTTCATCGTTTCTGAGTCATCGCTAGCTGCAATTAGATTATCCTGACAGCATTTTAACCTGTTCACGGGCATGTAAGATCCATTTAAAAAAAAAAAAAACAGTAAGGGAGCCGGGATGAGTGACATCAACCACTGATGATGACAGACACACAACCTGATATATACAGAATAAAGTCAAAATCCTGATGCAAATACCTGCTTAGTCTCGGTCGCACTGCAGATAGGTTTGTCCTCACCTTTTTTATTTTTTTTAAGCCAAGCTCAAGGAATTTACAATATTTAGTAAGAAAAAAAAAAAAGGTATTTCCCCCTTGGTTTGTTTCCCCCCGCTCCCAATTTATACAGATGTTTAATTGGCTTTATTTACAGTTTTCCAGTCTCCAAAAGAAGGCTCAGGTAGCATCGTGCAAGAACCGCCAGTCACAAAAGAGAATCTCTACTGAAATCTAAAAAAAGAAGTGATGATGGCGTGACATTCCTCAAGAAGAGGCAGGCTGGACTACCCTGAAGCAGTTTCTGCACAGGCCTGAGTTACTCAGGAGTAGCTCCGTTGGCTCTCTGTACGTCCCATGATTTCGATGACAAGGCCAATATTAACGCATTCTGCAAAAAAAAAAAAAAGACAAGAAGAGCCTAAGGTCAGAAACGGGTGAAATGCTACCAGTTCGCTCCCATTCAGGCAAACTGGTAGCGGCAGCAACGACGCATGTTTCGACGAACTGGTAGTGGCGTCAGCATGAGGCTCCGCCCACCTGCCCGGACGTCGTTACTTCCTGGTTTTAACTAGGAAGTAACCTGTTTTTGACCCTCTGCACATGTGCAGAAGACATTGTGCATGCATAGAGGGTCCAAAATCGGATGTGAAGATGTCACACGTGTGCACAGCGCACGTACTTCCGAACTGGTAGGGAAGGTAAATAGATTTCAGAAGAATGCATCTGTAGTTATAAGCGGCCCCTAACTTCCTTATCCAAATACGTTTTTATTAGGTTATAAAGTATTATAAAATACAAAAGGAAATAAAGGGGAAGGGAAAAGGGGAAAGAAAAGTGAGGAAGACTAGAGAAAGGAAAAGAAAAAGGAACATTGACTTCCGACTCTGTTGCAGTAGAATAAGGCATTAACAGCAAATCACAACTTTTTGTTTTACCATAATAGTATAGAATAGAATTACAGAGTTGGGAGGGACCTTGGAGGTCTTCTAGTCCAACCCCCTGCTTACGCAGGAAACCCTACCCCACTTCAGACAAATTATGAGACAAAGTATGAACCAGTCATTTCTACCAAAGTCTTATCAGTCAATCCGTGAACCCCAAAATCAAAGTTTCAGTCTTTGCCACGTCAAGCACGAAGTTCAGAAGCGGTTTCCATGGGGAAACAAAAGTTATTTATGTCCTTTTTTTTTTTTTAAATCCAAGCAATTTTGCCATTTCGGCCAACTCCATCAGCTTCTGCAACCGTTCGTCCATGGTAGGAATCGACGTGTCCTTCGACTTTTGCGCCCACAATAATCAATAATCCGCTGTCAACATGTATAGTTAACAAAATTCCAAACTTTTTCTCCAATTCTTTCTCCATTAAACCCAAGAGAAAAAGTTCTGGATTCATATTTATTTTTCAGGATTGTCTGTATTAAGATACGAATCATAGTCCAATTTTTTTATTTATTTTTTTTTGCTTTATCACATGTCCACCATAGATGGTGTTTTTTTGGTTTTACACTTTACACTTCCAACATACATTTGACATACCTTTATACATCTTAGATAACTTACCTCAGGGGTCTCAAACTCAATTTCATTGAGGGCTGCATCAGGGTTGTGTTTGACCCTGGGGGGGGCGTTATAAGGGGGGGCATGGCCAGCTTGATGTCACTCATCAAGGCTCCGTTTTTGTCCGCAACGGCCTCATGCAACCCTCTGTCAGCAAAAACGGAGCTCAGGGAGGTGGTGCGCAGCAGGCCCCGGCCTGTTTTCGCTGGCAGAATGCTGCAGGAGGCTGTTGTGGCTGAAAACGGAGCCTGGGAGGGTTGTGTGCAGCTTCCCCAACCTCCATTTTTGTCAGCAGAGGGTTGCAGGAGCTGTTGTGGCTGAAAACGGAGCCCGGGAGGGTTGTGTGTGGCCTCCCCAACCTCCATTTTTGTCTGCAGAGGGCTGCAGGAGGCTGTTGTGGCTGAAAACGGAGCCCAGGAGGTTGTGTGGGGCCTCCCCAACCTCCATTTTTGTCGGCAGAGGGCTGCAGGAGGCTGTTGTGGCTGAAAACGGAGCCCGGGAGGATTGTGTGGGGCCTCCCCAACCTCCATTTTTGTCTGCAGAGGGCTGCAGGAGGCTGTTGTGGCTGAAAACGGAGCCCAGGAGGGTTGTGTGCGGCCTCTCCAACCTCCATTTTTGTCGGCAGAGGGCTGCAGGAGGCTGTTGTGGCTGAAAATGGAGCCCGGGAGGATTGTGTGGCGTCTCCCCAACCTCCATTTTTGTCAGCAGAGGGCTGCAGGAGGCTGTTGTGGCTGAAAACGGAGCCCGGGAGGGTTGTGTGCAGCCTCCCCAACCTCCATTTTTGTCGGCAGAGGGCTGCAGGAGGCTGTTGTGGCTGAAAACGGAGCCCGGGAGGATTGTGTGGGCCTCCCCAACTTCCATTTTTATTGGAAGAGGGCTGCAGGAGGCCGTCGTGGCCGAAAATGGAGCCAGGGCGGACCACGCGTGGCCCTCCCGAGCTCTGTTTTCACTGGCAGAGGCACCGTGGGCCGATTCTTCGCTATTTTCACGGTGGGCCCGCAGGCCAGGTCTAAGCACCCTGCAGGCTGGATCCGGTCCCTGGGCCTTGAGTTTGACACCCCTGACTTATCTGGTGTTAAATACCAACGATACATCATCTAGTAAAAATTCTCTTTTAACTAATAATTTAACTTCCTGGAAAAGTGGATCCTTCCACCCAGGCCTGGCAAGAGCCAGCATTGCCAATCTCCTGAACATCCCCATCGTCCCAGGCACGGCGGGCGGTACTCACTCATCACTGAATGCCAAATCTTCGGTTGAGGGTGGTGTGAGAATTATTTTGGGTATCTGCCTCCTCCTCGAAACGGACGCTGCAAGGGAGGGAGAAATTATGGGCGTGCACGCATGTGTAAACAAATACTAATAAAGGGGGAAAGATGGGATTCCTGGTGAGGCCCTAGGAATAATACGGGCGTCCAAGCGCACCCATGTTGCTGGGGGTTGCTTGAGGTCATAGGACCGCTTTACCCCGCTGTCTGCCAGAGGTCAGGGCAACTGTGACTAAAGGGCTGGTATCACCGATTTGCAAACTGCAGGAAGCCAGAATGCTGCCCAAACCATTGAAGTACCCCCCGGGTGCCAGTTTCCTCAAAGTGCCAGCATTGGGACAGGGCCCTCATATCTGAAGTTTTGTCCCATTTTAAGACAGACCAATGGCTGCCCTCATAAACAGGGAAGTAACGGGGCAGAATTGGTGGGTACCTTTTCCTACCATGTTCACCCTTCAGAAACAGAAGCATTTATATATAACAATTTATACTGATTGTTTCCTAGTATGATTCGATTGCTTATTTGTACCCTAGGACTATCATTAAGTGTGGTACCTTAGGATTCTTGACGAATGTATCTTTTCTTTTTATGTATGCTGAGAGCATATGGACCAAAGACAAATTCCTTGTGTGTCCAATCTCACTTGGCCAATAAAGAATTCTAATCTAATCTATTCTAATTTCCCTGAAAGGATGCTCCATTCAGCTTTATCTGGATTTTATGTGCCCCTTTTGCTCTTGGCTACTGCCCTACCTCTAATCTGCACCTTTCCTGGGCACCATTCTTGAGTTAGGAACAAGAATATTAAACCTTCTGGTTCTTCCTGTTTGCTCTTGGAGCAACCCCTCCAGGAGTGATATCCAGCAGGTTCTGACAGGTTCTGGAAAACCGGTAGCGGAAATTTTGAGCAGTTCGGAGAACCAGCAAATACCACCTCTGGCTGGCTCCAGAGTGAGGTGAGAATGGGGATTTTGCAGTTTCCTTCCCCCAGGAGTGGGGAGGGACTGGGGATTTTGCAGTATCCTTCTCCCAGCTACGACTCGGGAAGCAGAGAATAGATGGAGCTGGGAGCCAGTCAGAATTTTTACTACCGGTTCTCCGAACTACTCAAAATTTCCCCTACCGGTTCACCAGAACTGGGTCAGAACCTGCTGAAACCCACCTCTGGTGCAGCTGGTTCTCTTACCTTTTCCTTTCAACCTGTCCCGGGAAGTTTTGGTGGCTGATGTCTTCCTATGATAGGAGGTCGAAGGGGCCTCTTCGCCGCGGTGTCGGTAGCTCTTCTCTTCAGCTCTCTGATCTGCCAAAAGAAGGGGGTATTATAAAGGTTGGAAGAGAAAAAAAAAAGCAGAAGAGAAGGTCCTTTCTTTTGCTTCCTTTCCAAAGTTTTCCACGTTGTTTTAAAGAGCGAAAGCAATTCAGCGTTTATTTCGTTGGGGGGGAAAACGATATTCGTGGGTTCATTTTTCCAACTCATCCTTCTCAAAGCCAACGTCTACAGCAGCGGCCAAAATTGTGGAAACCTTTTGGGGAGGAGGGAGGAGTATTTTCTAAAACTAGCTAATAACACCCCCCTTTTTTTTTTTGGAGCAGTACCATCAAATTATACATATCCATGGCCAGATCATTTCATCAAGAACGTCATGCAATAAACTTCTAGGAAGGATTTGCTATTCGAATAACAGTTACAGGTTAAAGGAGAAAAGCGAAACACGCAGAAAAAAAACGAGATATACAAAAATGATCACCCTAGAAAAAAAAGGAGATATACAGAAACTATCACCACGTTAGTTAAGACTTCGTTGGGTAACCTTTAGCAGGAATGACGGCCTGTCATATATATATATATATATATATATATATATATATATATATATATATATATATAATATATATATATATATATATATATATATATATATATATATATATATATATATATACACATTTGATTTATATGCCGCCCTTCTCCGGAGACTCAGGGCGGCTTACAGTGCGTTAAGCAATAGCCTTCATCCTTTTGTATATTTTTACAAAGTCAGCTTATTGCCCCCACAAACTGGGTCCTCAATTTACCTACCTTAGAAAGGATGGAAGGCTGAGTCAACCTTGAGCCTGGCCAGATTCGAACTTACTTTAATTGCAGACAGCTGGTGTTAAATGACAGTGCTTTTAGTCTGCAGAGCTATCCAGGCTCCCTTCCCATGGAGGGAACCAAGCCTTTGAGTTCTGCAGCTGTTCTCATGTGAAACCAAGATGGAAGGATTGCATCGAGGTTATATTTATTTACCTGTTCATAAAGGACACTTAATTTGTCTTTTTCTACCGTTAATAGTTTGACATTAGACTGAATGTCTATCATATGCTTTTCAAATCTGTCCAGCATAGACTGTAGCTCCTCTCTCGCTCTCTCTCTCGTGTAACTAACCTGCTTCTATTAACTGGGTTTTATTGCTGGGTCACAAGTCAGCTCCCTAGATTTTCTTTTTTTTTTTTATTGAAAAAGTTTTCAAATACAAATTTCCCCCCATTTTTCTCCCCCCCTCCTCCCTAACCCCCCCTCACCACCCATCCCCCCCTGTGACTTCTTCACAACAAAAACCTAATTCATAACAGATTATATAATATTTTACCATCCCCTTACTCCCTCCTCTAAATACTGACCCTTACATGCTAATAATATTATTAATATTATTACTTCCCCCTTTTACCATACATTTCAAAATAACATTATATAATAACTTCTAATTTAGCATAATAATATTATTATAACTCCCAATCTAGCAACACTCTGCCTTTTTTTTTTCTCCTCCCCCATACTTATATATATAACATTTCAAAGCAGCCTTCCCCATAAATCTTAATTTAACATTTATTCAACTCTATCCATTTCCTCCACTCCCCTAAATATATCACTTAAACATCCCTTTTCTTAAACTAAACAATCAGTAAACTAACCTATTTCCACCCACTTTCCTACAAAATTGCCATACACAACAATTCTTAATATCTTTAATCTACTGCCCGCCCTGCTAAAAAAAAGATATATTCTGTTATATAAAAAAAAATCAATGACTTTAAATTTATAATCCATATAATATCTTCTTTGATGTCTTTCCACTGGATTATTGAGTCCATCATCCATATTAGGGTAACATAGCATCCTGGTTGCAACAGTTTGTTCAAAATCCTCAGTCATCATCTGCCCCCATCAGTAATGAATATCCTCATATATATATAAAAAAGGAAAACAACCACCCGAGTGACATTATAATTATATTCCACAATTTTAGCCACTGCTGTACATGTTCAGCATGGACCAGGTGTCTCTTTAAGGTGTCGTGAGACAGACCAATGTCTGTCCTCCCAAAAAGGGAAGTAACAGGGCAGAATTGGATGGGTACCATTTCCCACCAGGTTGACCCAAAGGATCCGTCCAAAAACAGAACCATTTCCCTGCAGCTGAAGTGTCCCCATCCTAACATTCGGTTTTTATGTCCCTCTTTTGCTCCCGGCTGGGCAAGAGACCAAGCTACTGCCCTGCCTCTAACCTGCACCCTTTCCTGGGTGCCATTCTTGATCTAGAACCGAGATCATTCTAGACCGCCCTTGATCTAGAAACGAGAATATCAGACCTTCTGGATCTTCCTGCTTGCTCTTGAAACAGCCCATTCTTTTTTTTTTTTTTTTCCCCTTCTTGAGATCTCGAAAAATGCAATAGGTGGAGAAGCCGAGGCTTGGCCAATTGAGTGACAACGCAGCCTCGAATCTGTTCGAGGGATCTGGCCACGGCAGGAAGGGATCGGAGCTGCGATTGGTCGCTGGGGACTTCCCACTTTTTCCCTGCATGCAGTGAGGCTAGGCCAAATCCAGGAAAGTGAAAAGCAGGTGAAGGAAGGCCCTTAAGCAAAGGGGCATAAAAGACACAGGAAAAATTCCCTGGGAGGGGAAAAAGAAAGCAAATCCTTAAAGGAACAAAAGGCCAAAAGTTAGGCCTGAACGCCTAAATGCACAGTTAAGAGATCGCTATCCTAACCCCTCCAGGAACCGTATCCCAATCCAAAAGCTGCTTAAACAAGGATCACGATTGCCCCCTAAACTCAGATTTGAGGGGGACATTCAACTGAGCAGGATCTTTTATACCAGCACCCCTAAGTCTAAAGAGCACTTCGTGCAAACATTGTCTGTTAGGTTCTCACTTGCAGCTGGTGAAATGGATTGCCAAATTTGCGGTAAAGTTGATGGAAAAAAAGGACAAGGTTGGTGCAGCAGAATGTGGTAGATTGTAGGAAAGGCCATTTGATCTAATAATGTAATTTTAATAGTAGTTTTAAGACCGATTGGGTAGATGCAGGGATGACAATATAATTTTAATCATATTTAAATTGTATCTCAAATGATTGTATTTTATTCCGATTTCATTTTCGATCATATTTTATTCTATTTTTTTTTTTAATTTGATTTATATGCCGCCCTTCTCCGAAGACTCAGGGCGGCTTACAATGCGTTAAGCAATAGCCTTCATCCTTTTGTATATTTATACAAAGTCAGCTTATTGCCTCCACAAACTGGGTCCTCAATTTACCTACCTTAGAAAGGATGGAAGGCTGAGTCAACCTTGAGCCTTGGAGAGATTCGAACCCTGCAGTAATTGCAGGCAGCTGGTCTTAATAACCAGCTTAATAACAGGGTGCCTTAAACCCCTGTACTACCAAGGCTCTTGCATTTTTAATCGTGCGTTATTCCAATTTCATTTAAATTGTTTGACCAAACTTTTTGTAATGATTTGTTTCCGGAACTCTGCACTTTGATATGGACCAAGGGCTAATCGATAAATAAATTCATTCATTCGTTCAACAAGGATCACAAAAGTTCTTTGCAACTTAGAAAAGGAAGATATTCTCCAAAAAAAACCCCCAGCAAACGTCTTTTACTAGCCCCTTCTGACAAAGGGCAGTCCAGTCTCTTCTTGAAAGCTTCCGGTGATGAAGCTCCCATAACGTCTGAATAAAAGCATAGTAATAAAATAACAGAGTTCGAAGGGACCTTGGAGGTCATCTAGTCCAACCCCCTAAGCAGGGGACCCCAAACCATTTATGACCGACGGCAGTCTAATCTCTTCTTGAAAGCCTCCAGGGATGAAGCTCCCACAACTTCTGAAGGCAACTTCTGTTCCATGGGTTGATTGCTCTCCCTGTTGGAAAATGTCTCATTTCCAGGTTGAACCTCCCTCCTTGATCAGTTTCCATCCATTCTTCCTTGTCTGGCCTGGAAAATAGCTTGACCCATTCTTCTTCTTTGTGGCAGCCCCTCAAATATTGGAAGATGCTCTCCTGTCTCCCCTGGTCCTTCTCGTCACTAGGCTAACCATGCCCAGTTCCTGCAACCGTTCATCGTATGTTTTAGTCTCCAGGCCCCTCATCATCCCTTCCAACACACTTTTCAGTTCAATCATGATGGAAGGGACCTTGTAGGTCATTTGATCCAGTGTTTAGGATTACAGATTAACAGAGGTGGAAGGGACCTTGGAGGTCATCCAGTCCAACCCCCCGCCCAAGCAGGAGACCTTACACCATTTCTCACAAATGGCCGTCCAGTCTCTTCTTGAAAGCTTCCAGGGATGAAGCTCCCACAACTTCTGAAGGCAACTTCTGTTCCATGGGTTGATTGTTCTCACTGTCAGAAATTTCTCCTTATTTCTAGGTTGAATCTCTCCTTGTTCTGTTTCCATCCATTGTTCCTTCTTCTGGCCTTCAGGTGCTTTGGAGAATAGCTTGACCCCCTCCCTCCTCTCTGTGGCAGCCCCTCAAATATTGGAAGATGCTCTCCTGTCTCCCCTGGTCCTTCTCATCACTAGACTAGCCATGCCCAGTTCCTGCAACCGTTCTTTGTATGTTTTAGCCTCCAGTCCCCTCATCATCCTGGATGCTCTTCTCTGCAATTTATCCAAGCCTGATCTGGTTTTTGCCTCCGTGCTTGAACAAAACACATCATGTGAATTTTTTGCGGTTAGTTTGGGACTATCCGAAACCGCAATCCCCTTTTAGCTTCGCTAACCACAGGAGAGGACATCTGGTTTACCGAGGGGGCTTCAGCAGTGATGAAATCCATTTTTTTTTTACTACCGGTTCTGTGGGCGTAGCTTGGTGGGCGTGGTGTGGCTTGGTGGGCGTGGCAGGCGAAGGATACTGCAAAATCTCCATTCCCACCCCACTCCAGGGGAAGGACGCTGCAAAATCCCCATTTCCTCCCCACTCCTGGAGGAAGGATATTGCAAAATCTCCATTCCCACCCCACTTTGGAACCAGCCAGAGGTCGTATTTGCCGGTTCTCCAAACTACTCAAAATTTCCGCTACCGGTTCTCCAGAACTGGTCAGAACCTCCTGAAACGCACCTCTAATGCAGACCCCAAAGTCCCTGAATTTTGAGACAAACAGATTTTGGGCTTTAGGATTTTCATCGGGGAAAACTCTGTGCCTCTTTCAGACGAGCATTATCTATTAGCTGGGCTTTCTGTTGCTATGGAAACAGGCCAGCAATATCCTAAGATACCATGACTTGTTTTTTTAAAGCCTATAGCTTTGCATAATGGAATATTTTATACACATACAGATCTACATCTCTCTCTCTCTCTCTCTCTCTCTCTCTCTCTCTCTCTCTTCATTTATATCAACCATGTCTGTCTGTCTGTCTGTCTGTCTATCTATGATGTGTCCTATCTGTTTGTCTGTCTGTCTGTCTCTGATCCCTATCTGTCTGTCTGTCTATCCATCTATTGCTCTATCGCTCTATCTATCTATCTATCTATCTATCTATCTATCTATCTATCTTTATCTATCTACCTACCTATCTATCCATCTATTTATATCATCCGTACGTCTGTCTGTCTGTTTGTTTTACTATCTATCTATGATGTGTCTGTCTGTCTGTCTCTCTCTCTCTGATATCTGTCTGTCTGTCTGTCTGTCTGTCTGTCTATCTATCAGATGATAGATATCCATCCATCCATCCATCTATCTTATTTCTATCTTTCTCTCTATTCCTCTATCATCTATCTATCTATCTACAGTATCTATCTTTCATCTATCTATCTATCTATCTATCTATCTATCTATCTATCTATCACATTGCTCCTAGAAGCACGAAGCCGAAAACACCAGCCTGAAGATGACGAATGAGACTTCGTCGAAACGTCACCAAGACACCTCCAATTTTACGCGGGAGAAAACCCGAATAACCAAAGACCTACATACAAACACCCGCGAAAACCTCAGAAAACAACTATCTATCTATCTCATCTATTTTATCTCTTATCTATCTGTGTTTGTGTGTGTATATATTATTATACACACATGTACATATCTGTTCACACCAGGGGTGAAATCCAGCAGGTTCTGACAGGTTCTGGAGAACCGGTAGTGGAAATTTTGAGCAGTTCCAAGAACCGGCAAACACCACCTCTGGCTGGCCCCAGAGTGGGGTGGGAATGGAGATTTTGCAGTATCCTTCCCCTGCCACGCCCACCAAGCCACGCCCACAGAACTAGTAGTAAAAAAATTTGAATTTCAACACTGGTTCACACACATATATATGTTAGACATACACACACACACACATATGATCATATAGTGACTAGCTGCAATGTGAGAGTTTATATAAGAGGAAAAGCAGATTTCCCCCAATTAATAAATAATGCACAATTGGATAAATGACCTAGATATTAATTAATTAATTTTATTTATTTATTAATTATATTTATATACCGCCCTTCTCCCGAAGGACTCAGGGCGGTGAACAGCCAAGATCAAATACATAAATATAAAAGTTAAAAACAATTTAAAACTAGATTAAATACTTTGGCCCACAATTAATATATATTAATATATATATAACACTCATTCCATTTTCACGAACCAACATATTTTAAATTGGAACCTATAACTTAAATATCATTTCTCAAATTCCTCAAACCTCACACAATTCATTATATATTTCCATCATACGCCTCCTATAGTATTAAAGGTATGAGAGCGTATACACACCAAGACAAATTCCATGTGTGTCCAATCACACTTGGCCAATAAAAAATTCTATTCTATTCTATTCTATTCTATTCTATTCTATTCTATTCTATTCTATTCTATTCTATTCTATTCTATTCTATTCTGCATTCTCTTCTCTTCTCTTCCCTTCCATTCATTATTCTATTCTATTCTATTCTATTCTATTCTATTCTATTCTATTCTATTCTATTCTAATTCTATTCTATTCTATTCTAAAGGTAAAGGTTCCCCTCGCACATATGTGCTAGTCGTTCCTGACTCTAGGGGGCGGTGCTCATCTCCGTTTCAAAGCCGAAGAGCCAGCGCTGTCCGAAGACGTCTCCGTGGTCATGTGGCCGGCATGACTCAACGCCAAAGGCGCATGGAACGCTGTTACCTTCCCACCAAAGGTGGTCCCTATTTTTCTACTTGCATTTTTTACCTGCTTTCGAACTGCTAGGTTGGCAGAAGCTGGGACAAGTCACGGGAGCTCACCCCGTTACGCGGCACTAGGGATTCGAACCGCTGAACTGCCGACCTTTCAATCGACAAGCTCAGCATCTTAGCCACTGAGCTACCGCATCCCTTTTTTCCTATAAAAGTATTAGGTTCTCCTATATCTTGTTATTTTGTCTAGTGATTTTTGCTCCCATTGAGAAGATTCTGAAAAATACTTCATGTCTGCCATCTAGTGAGTAAAACAAAGTATTAAAAAAAACAACCCCTAAGCAAATGGCGTTTTCAACCTCCAAATTTCAGCCTTGTGAAAAATTGAACAAGGGGTCTCGTCTTACGTCAACGGCAAATCCAGGAATAGGTGGTGTAAGCAAATATTCTTGTTGGGATTCATTTTAAACACGGCTTCTCGGAAATTTCTCTAGGACGTAAGAGAACAGAGCATCAGTGGCTAAGTAAAATAACAGAAGTCTGCTTTGAGGTGACCAATTAATTAATTAATTAATTTTTATTTTAATTTGATTTATATGCCGCCCTTCTCCGGAGACTCAGGGCGGCTTACAATGCGTTAAGCAATAGCCTTCATACTTTTGTATATTTTATACAAAGTCATCTTATTGCCCCCCACAAACTGGGTCCTCAATTTACCTACCTTAGAAAGGATGGAAGGCTGAGTCAACCTTGAGCCTGGCAAGATTCGAACTTACTTTAATTGCAGACAGCTGTTGTTAAATGACAGTGCTTTTAGTCTGCAGAGCTATCCAGGCTCCTGGTTATTTTATCCAGTGATAAAAGACCAAGGAATCATTACATTGATGTACAATGGTTGAACAACTCCTCATATTAATTTACACTTTTATGTAACTTACTAGATAACACTCGATTACCGATTTTGCAAAAAATCAGGATAGTGCTGGAAGGGACCTTGGAGGTCTTCTAGTCAACCCTGCTCAAGCAGGAGAACCTATATCACTTCAGATAAGTGACTGTCCAGTCTCTTCTTAAAAACCTCCTGTGATGAAGCACCCACAACTTCTGGTGGCAAGCAGTTCCACTGGTTAATTGTCCTCACTGTTAGGAAGTTTCTCCTTCATTCCAGGTTGCTTCTCTCCTTGATTAGTTTCCATCCATTGCTTCTTGTCCTGCCCTCAGATGCTTTGGAGAATAAGTTGACCGCCCCTCCTCTTTGTGGCAGCTTCTCAAATACTGGAGTATCAGCATTTGATATCAGTATAACATACAGGGATGGATATTATTAACCTGGTCCTTTCTAGCATTTTGGGACTTCACCCTGCCCACAAAAGTGCGTATAGTCAAGGCGATGGTTTTCCCAGTTACAATGTCTGGCTGTGAAAGTTGGACCACAAGGAAGGCTGAGAAGGCCAAAGAATGGAGGCCTTTGAACTCTGGTGCTGGAGAAGACTCCTGCGAGTCCCTTGGACTGCAAGGCCATCCAACCAGTCAGTCCTAGAGGAGATCAACCCTGACTGCTCTTCAGAAGGCCAGATCCTGAAGATGAAACTCAAATCCTTTGGCCACCTGATGAGAAGGAAGGACTCACTGGAGAAGAACCAAATGCTGGGAACGATGGAGGGCAAAAGAAGAAGGGGACGGCAGAGAACGAGGTGGCTGGATGGAGTCACTGAAGCAGTTGCCGTGAGCTTCAATGGACTCCAGAGGATGGTAGAGGACAGGAAGGCCTGGAGGAACGTGGTCCATGGGGTCACGATGGGTCGGACATGACTTTGCAACTAACAACAACAAGCATTTTGGAGAAGCCATCTTTGATAGGGTGATCTCCTTCCATATTTATGACACTGCCAAGCAACAAATTGATATAAGTGTCAAGTCCAACTCAACTCCTGGTGACCTGAGAGAAGTCCATGTTGGTTTTTTTCTGGCAGCAAAACAGAAAGGGTTTGTTGTCACCTGTTTCCAGAATGTTTTTTGACTCCCAGGATTTTGTCTTCCATCCAAGCACTAACAACTCTTGACCAGGTTTAGCTTTTGAAGATCATCAAAACTAGCTAAGTACCGCCATCTAGCTAGGTGCAAAATAAATACGCTCAAGAGTAACTCATTTAGTTACTAGCACAGTTGTAAAGTGAAATCTGGCTTCCTCATTGTTTGTTGCATTGAAGGTCGCAAAGGTGATCATATGACCCTGGGACACTGCAACCGTCATAAGTATGAGTCAGCTGCCAAGCGCCTGAATTTTGATCACATGACTCTGGGGAGGCCGCGACGTGAAAAGCGGTCACAAATCGCTTTTTTCCAGTGCCGTTGTAACTTCAAACGGTCACTAAATGGAACTGTTGCAAGTCATGTATTAGCTTCATCCTTGGGATGGGTCAATGGATGAATTCTGGAGAGGTTGTTTCTGGAAGTGCCTAATCCAGAACAGAAATAGAACCCTTGTATTTCAAAGAATAAATTTCCTAGAAATGCACTAACACCACACCCTAAAATGCATGGTAGGGGGTCACGTGACTGGTGGAAGTGAGTGACATCAAGTTGGCCACACCCACCCAGATTTTGTGGCTCCCGGTGTTTTCTTTTCTGTGGGAAACGGGTCCAAATGGCTCTTTGAGTATTTAAGGTTGCAGACCCCTGGTCTATACTGATACTTGTTTCCTTGTACTTGTTGACAAATTAAATAAATATAAAAAAGCCACAAAAGCTCTCTCCATCTAGTCACACACCAAAATCGCGATTCGATCAAAAGGCTTGCAAACGTTGCTTAAATAGGTTCCTGGTGACTTCATGTCAAAAGACTGTGTATTTCATTGTGGGGTGCAATTAGATTGATTGCACCCCACCATACCTGTTTTCAAACTCACGAATCTAATGAAAAACAAAGAAGCAAAACCGAAATGAGATTTGTGGGTTGGCCTCTTTGCCGTTTCAAAGAGACAACACAATTAGGGATTCTTGGCATTCCTCCACTAGCTGCAACACAAGAAACTCACAAATCTCAGCCCTACCAAGAACTACAAATTCTGCACAAATTTGGAGCGCCCGAGTAAAACTCCAGCTCTTGAGTTTTTAGGAATTTTCTGCACGCAGTCCAATACACCATAAGAGAATAACAGAGTTGGATGGGACCTTGGACATCTTCTAATCCAATCCCCTCCTCAGGCAGGTGACCCTATATCATTTCAGACAAATGCTTGTCCAATCTTCTTAAAAGCTTCCAGTGTTGGAGCATCCACAACTTCTGGAGGGAAGTTGTTCCACTGATTAATTGTTCTAACCGTCAGGAAATTTCTCCTTAGTTCTAGGTTGCTTCTCTCCTTGATTAGTTTCCACCCATTGCTTCTTGTCCTGCCCTCAGGGGCTTTGGAGAATAGCTTGACTCCCTCTACTTTGTGGCAGCCCCTGAGATATTGGAACACTGCTATCATGTCTCCCCTAGTCCTTCTTTTCATGAAATTGGACATACCCAATTGATCTGCTTGTGTGAACCATGTTGGTCCAGATATTGATCAGACACTACCCTGTTTCCCCCAAAATAAGACATCCCCTGATAATAAGCCAATTGGGATTTGGGTGCAATAAGGCCACACACTTATTTCAGAGTTCAAAAAAACAGATGATAGATAGATGGATGGATGGATGGATGATATAGACATAAACTGATACCGTTTTCCCCAAAATAAGACATCCCCTGATAATAAGCCCAATTGGGCTTTTGAGCGCATGGCAATAAGGCCACACACTTATTTCAGGGTTCAAAAAAACATAAGACAGGGTCTTATTTTCGGGAAAACACGGTAGATACAGATGCTAGATAAATAGTAAGATGGATAGATAGATATAGATATAGATTAGACAGAGAGACAGACAGAGATAAATATAGACAGACATAGACAGATACCGTTCCCCCCAAAATAAGACATCCTGATAATAAGTCCAATCAGGCTTTTGAGCCCATGGCCATTATTACTATTATTACTATTACTATTACTATTATTATTATTATTATTATTATTTCTTCAGGGTTCAAAAAAATATAAGACAGGGTCTTATTTTCAGGGAAACATAGTAGATATAAATAGTAAGATGGATAGAGATAAAGAGATAGATTAGATGAAGAGATAGAGATAGATATAGATAGATAGATATAGACAGACAGATACCCTGTTTCTCCCAAAATAAGACATCCCCTGATAATAAGCCCAATCAGGCTTTTGAGTGCATGGCCATAAGGCCACGCGCTTATTTCAGGGTTCAAAAAAATATAAGACAGGGTCTTATTTTCAGGGAAACACAGTACAGATTACACGATATTGAGAGCCTCCGTAATACTCTATATCTCGGTCCCCCCCAATCCCCGTGCTGTGACCGGGGCCTATTCAGAATTGGGCCATACGAGTGGCTGGCCGGAAGCGCGTGCACGCAGCTCAAATCTGCACAAGTAGCGGGTCAGGGGGCATTCGTGTGCTTGCACGCCGGCCCACCTTTCGTACAAGTTGAACTGTGCACATGTGCGCTGACCCGCCACATGCAGAGTTCAGTTCCCCTGTCCCTCATCCAGTTGGGCAAAGGTTCGATACCACTGCCCTATTTGAATAGTATCTTGCATAACCAAATCATGCATCTATCTAGGTAAGAAATATTTTCAAGATTTGAGAGAACATAAAAGCTTCATGAAGCCGGGGAGATCTTTGGATTTTGATACCCACCCCACCCAGGGGTGAAATCCAGTAGGTTCTGATAGGTTCTAGAGAACTGGTAGCGGAAATTTTGAGTAGTTTGGAGAACCAGCAAATACCACTTCTGGCTGGCCCCAGAGTGGGGTGAGACTGGAGATTTTGCTATATCCTTCCCCCAGGAGTGGTAAGAAAATGGGGATTTTGCAGTATCCTTTCCCTGGAGTGGGGTGGGAATGGAGATTTTGCAGTATCCTTCCCCTGCCACGCCCACCAAGCCACACCACGCCCACCAAGCCACGCTCACAGAACCGGTAGTAAAAAATATTAGATTTCACCACTGCCCCCACCCCACCCTGTGGATAATTCGCCATATCCACACCAGAGGTGGTATTCAGCCGATTCGGGCAAATTGGTAGCAGCAATTTGAATTTGTTCGCCGAACTGGTAAATCCACACAGGCCACCGGTGCTCCATGAAATGCAAACTGGGGGGAAAAGTTGGATTATAATAAACGCGGCTTACATCATCGGAGTTTTAGCAGACAATAACCAAGAAGAGTTTTCCGGACTAGCAAGAAGGAATTTATTCTTGTGACGGACAAGAAGTCACCACCGCTCAAAAGAAACTCGGGAATCACAAAAGCCTAGGAAGCATTTACAAACACCGACGGTTTTTAACGTCTTAGACACTTTTGCGTGAATTTCGGCTTTAGGACAGGTCAGGAAGGGGGAAAAGGAAACAGGATCGCGTTACACCTTAAATTCAAAACCAAGAACAGCCGCCTTGGCTTTTGACTTTTGTTTTTTTCTTTTCTTTTCAATGTTTTAAACATAAGTGCTAAAGCCTTAAAGGCTGGGATTACATCCGGTGAGAGGCTGAGGATGTTATTTCGGTTGCCAAATTTTAAGCAGCCTTGCACAGGGCCACAGCAGAAAAGCGGACTTCTCCTTGCTCACGTTCGGTGAATTGCCGGCAGATGTCAGCCGATGCCTAAAAAAAAGAAAAAGAAAAAAAGAGATAAGCTGTAGCTTGTACAATGAAACCTAGTGGGAAAGAGATGCCTCTTCACCCAATGTGCAAATGGGAGCTGGGTGAGATACTCTGAGTGGAACTGACCCCTCTCCCCTTCCCGCCAGCCCAAAAAGCCGGAAAGGGAATCATGGATGTTGTCAGCACTTCAACCTGCATTTACTCTAGTGCTGACATAAGAAGGAGAAGAGGGGGCAGCTGGCAAGAGGACGCTTGACATTTCACCTACTTATTTTCCTTGAAGATAATATCCCCTAAGAGATGAGAGAGAGGGGGGACATTCCTGGGAGCTTAGGTAGTAGATATGGGGAGGGTGATTTGGAAGATGGCCAATGAGACGCAGAGATTTGGGGAACGGAAAGGAAGGGTTTGGGGTCAGGAAGCCAGAGTTGGCTACGCCACGATCGGGGCCAGATTGTCGTGCTTAATAAAATGAAAGATTTCTTCAAAGACTATCTGTTTGGAAATGCAATTTATTTTATTTGAAGACGATATCGAAACCTTGACAGATGTAATGTCCCAAAGGTGCTTTTTCGGGAGGCAACTGGACTTCCTTTGTTTTTACTTTTTCTTTTGAAGACTTTTCGCTCAGTGATGAAATTCAAATTTTTTTTACTACTGGTTCTGTGGGCGTGGCGTGGCTTGGTGGGCATGGCAGGGGAAGGATACTACAAAATCCCCATTCTCTCCCCACTCCGGGGGGGAAAGGATATTGCAAAATCCCCATCCCTACCCCACTCTGGAGCCAGCCAGAGGTGGCATTTGCTGGTTCTCTGAACTACTTAACATTTCCGCTACCGGTTCTCTGAACTACTCAAAATCTCCGCTACCGGTTCTCCAGAACCTGCTGGATTTCACCCCTGGTTTCGCTTCTCCTCCGAGAAGCTTCTGCAGCTCTGACGGGATGGTAGGGAATGGAAGAGCTGAAGAAGCTTCTTCGGAGGAGAAGCGAAACGTCTTCAAAAGAAAAAGAAAAAAAAACCAGAAAGTCCAATTGCCTCTTGAAAAAAATGCACCTTTGGGACAACCGGGACCTGGATGGCTGAGAATCTCTACCGACTTTTAGCTATACAATTTGGGATGAAGACCCTTGGAATGGTGTGGGAGTAGGAAATGGATCTCCAGAGGACAAAATTGCAGACTACAGGAACCAGTTGCACCACTCAGGTGTCCCTGAGGACACAGATAAACCTCCAAGTGGCCTGAACGACTCTCTAAAAGGATGCAAATGACCAGCTGTCTGCAAGGAATATCAATCCTTCCATTCTCCACCAACCAGGCAGAGCTGAAGAAGCTTCCTGGATGAGAAGTCTTCAAAGAAAAAAACAGAAAATCCAGTTGCCTCCTGAAAAAGCGCCTTTGGGACAACCATGACCTGGATGACTGAGAATCTCTACAGACTCAGGAATGTTGCGTGTTGTAGGAATTTTGTAAGGGCCAGTGAAAAGGTGACCACAAGCAAAAAAACTCTTACCTTGAGCATGGTGGCATCTGAACTAGCTCCATGCTTTATAGGGAATGGCATTCTTCCATCTGCAAGCAAGGTTGGAGAATATAACTTCAGTAGCGTGAAAATACTGATGTAAGAGGAATTAGTAGCTTGGATCATTTTCTAGGAGGCTTACTTTAGAGAATGTCCTTCATCTCTACCTGTAGCAGCTCCCAACCTTATTTACACATCCTGGACATAAACTGTTTCAACTCCTACCTTCAAAACGACGCTATAGAGCCCTGCACACCAGAACAACTAGACACAAGGACAGTTTTTTCCCGAATGCCATCACTCTGCTAAACAAATAATTCCCTCAACACTGTCAAATTAACTACCATGTTTCCCCGAAAATAAGACCCTGTCTTATATTTTTTTGAACCCTGAAATAAGCGCTTGGGCTTATTTTCGGGGAGGTCTTATTATTTTGGGGCGCATGGAGCAAGATGGGGCTCCTCTTGCCGTCTTACCTGATTTCCAGCTCTGTGTTTAAATATTTTGGGGGAGGACTTATTTTCGGGGCAAGGCTTATTTTAGTGCATGTGCTCAAAAGCCGGATTGGTCTTATTATCAGGGGATGTCTTATTTTGGGGGAAACAGGGTAGTTCTTCTCATCCTTACTAGTACCTATCTCTTCCCACTCATGGCTATATCCATGTTGCTTGTATCTTTACAACTTATATTGTTTTTATTGTTTCCTAGTATGATTTGATTGCTTATTTAGTATCCTATGAGTATCGCTAAGTGTTGTCTCTTTATGATTCTTGATGAATATATTTTATTTTATTTTTCTTTATGTACACTGAGAGCTTATGCACCAAAGATAAATTCCTTGTGTGTCCAATCACACTTGGCCAATAAAGAATTCAATGCAATGCAATTCTATTCTATTTATTCAAATATTAGATTAGTAAATGCTTGTAATATCTCCAAAGGAGATCCGTTTCAAAGCCGAAGAGCCAGTGCTGCCCGAAGACGTCTCCGTGGTCATGTGGCCAGCATGACTCAATGCCAAAGGCGCACGGAACGCTGTTACCTTCCCACCAAAGATGGTCCCTATTTTTCTACTTGCACTTTTTAACCTGCTTTCGAACTGCTAGGTTGGCAGAAGCTGGGACAAGTCACGGGAGCTCACCCTGTTACGCGGCGCTAGGGATTCGAACCATTGAACTGCCGACCTTTCGATCGACCAGCTCAGCGTCTTAGCCATTGAGCCACCGCATCCCTCTTACGGATCCTTAAGTCAAGGCATTTATAGGTGCTTAAAAATTGTGCTTGCCTCAAATGCTACTGCCGAACGGTTCTGCATTGAAAGCGATAATTGGAGCTAGAAAACTGGCCTTTTTAAAGTCAACACACAAACACACAACTTACCCAGTTCATAGAGGTGTCCACCCACGCTGGCAAATAGAATGAAATGGAAGTTCACCTTATCGTCTTCAGCCTAAGAAAAGATAAGAATTCAAGAACCTAGAAATCTAGCAAGAACAGGGAAGGGACATATCATGGTGGCACCCGAGAGTACTTTTCCAAGAGGCTACTGGACTTTCTGGTTTTGCTTTGAAGACGTTTCCCTTCTCACCCCAGGAAGCTTCTTCAGTTCTGACTGGATGGTGGGGAATGGAAGGATTTATGCTCCTTGCAGACAGCTGGTCATTTGCATCCTTTTTAGAGAATCGTTGAGGCCACTTTATCCAGGCTTCCATAATTCTCTAAAACAGGGGTGAAATGTTACCGGATCAGACCGGATCGCCTTCCCTGAAGGAGCCGCGGGAGAAAGGTAAGGACACACCGCTTGGCGATGAGAAGAGCGGGCAGCGGCTCCGGGGCAAGGCTGGTATCGGGGAATGGTGCATTCCCCGAGCTGGTTGAGGCAGGCGGCGGCTCCAGGGCCCCAGGGAATGGCGCATCCCTGGCCCCCGATCCAAAGCGAAAGGAGAGCGGGTGGCAAGTGGGTGGCAGAATAGAAATTTTAAAAGTTTTTCTACCGGGTTCTGTGGGCGTGGCTTGGTGGAGGGGGGGTCTTGTGACTGAGTGGACGTGGCTGTGAGTGACATCGAGTTGGCCACGCCCACTCAGTCACAGGACACTCCCCCCACCAAGCCACGCCCACAGAACCGGTAGGGAAAAATTTTAGACTTCACCCCGTGCTCTAAAAGGTTGCAAATGACCAGCTGTCTGCAAGGAGTATAAATCCTTTCCATTCCTCACCATCCATTCAGAGCTGAAGAAGCTTCTTGGAATGAGAAGCGAAACGTCTTCAAAAGAAAAACCAGAAAGTCCAGTTGCCTCTTGAAAAACGCACCTTTGGGACAACTGTGACTTGGATGACTGAGAATCCCCATAGATGTAATGGTGGCACATTTATCTCCTTTTAATTTTTTTGGAATATTTTTAAAACATTAACGCTTCCCTAGCATTTTCACATCCCTCCTAAAAGGAATGAGGAACGTAAGAAAGAGCTGCTCTTACAACATTGGCCAGATGAAAGAAACTGAGGGAGGTACAGAACCATAACCAAAAAAAACATTTCAGACATGAAACTCCCCCAATTCTCACGGAGATAAAAGAAAGTGGAGAAAGACATTTCAGATTTTGCAAAATTCTGTTAACAACAACCTCTCAGGGTTGAAACACCAGTTCTTGGCCCATTCTATTGTTGAAAACTATAAATGAAAGCAGTATTTACCCGACACTGGCCCTCTTGAGCTACTGCATTATGGACTTCTTGAATGGCCTGGGAAGAGAGAAAGAAATCAGAAAAATGTGTTTTTGTTTATTTATTTATTAAATTTGTATACCGCCCTACTCCCGAAGGACTCAGGGCAGTGAACAGCCAAATAAAATACATATAATACAAATGTTAAAAAACCGTTAAAATACAATTTTAACCGTTAAAATACAATTAAATAATTGGCTCACCAATTTTTTTTCTTTTTTTTTTTTTTATTTGATTTATATGCCGCCCTTCTCCGGAGACTCAGGGCGGCTTACAATGCGCTAAGCAATAGCCTTCATTCTTTTGTATATTTATACAAAGTCAGCTTATTGCCCCCACAAACTGGGTCCTCATTTCACCTACCTTAGAAAGGATGGAAGGCAGAGTCAACCTTGAGCCTGGCGAGATTCAAATTTACAGTAATTGCAGGCAGCTGGTCTTAATAACAGGGTGCTTTAGACCACTGTACTACCAAGGCTCCTTTGGTGCCTAACAGCAGGATGATGATTTTATCTAAATCCACTATATTCCCATTCCTGCCAATCTGTTCCGTCTATACTAGGGGTATCCAACGTCGGCCATTTTAAGACCCCTGAACTTCAACTCCCAGAATTCCTGTCTGGCTGGAGAATTCTGGGAGTTGAAGTCCACAAGTCTTAAAGGAGGCCAAGGTTGGACACCTGTGATCTACTGCCTTGTTCAACAAGCGTTACTGGCCAAGATTTGAGTGAATTCTGAATGAAACCCTTCAAGGGGAAAAATCGTAATGTATAGATAAGTCTTCAGGTTACGTCTGTTGCAGTCCGCCAGCAGAGCTGGCAGCGGAGTCGGACAGTGAGGAGGTTGGGGAGGAAGATGGGCCAGTCCTGGAATCTGGGGAAGGCTCGGATGAGAATTCTGCATCGGAGGCAGAGATGGGGCCAGGGCCACCTGGGAGTTATGCGCGGACTCCGGAGCCTCCAGAGTCGGATATCAGAGGCAGAGGAACAGGAGGAGCCTGTTCCTAGTGTGTGCATGTGCAGAGCTGCCAGAAGGCAAGAACAGTTGAAACTAAAGGGACGACTCAGGAGTAAGGCCTGGAGATGATTGGCTCCTCCCATAAAGGGAGAGCAAAGGCACACACAAACACAACATTTCTATAGTTGTTGTTAGGAAATGGTTGTCTAACTAGTTGGTCAGGCAATATATAAACCAACAATGGATGTTTGCAGTCATATTGCTTTAAGACTGTATTGCATCATCTTGTATCCTGATTGGCTAAGCTCTGTAGCCAATGTACTTAAGGGAAGTCAGGATCATGGCTTGTGTGGGTACTACATCATTTTGCCTGCTTATTTGCTGTAACTCTCTACCTGATCTCTCTGCATGATCACTGTTTGATCATAGCTACATGTTGCTTTCTACTGTTTATTGAATGTTTTGATATTGAACTTGTTCCTGTTTTGAAACTCAAGAAGAACTGTTTTATCGTGTATGACTACAACTGGTAAGAAGACTTTGTACTTGAAACATCCCTGGATTGATCTTTTAACTCTCGTCTTATCTGGGTATGACTTGGATTGTTTTTGGGACTTTGCTTTACTTTTTCTAAAAGTAAAAGACTACAACAACTCAGTGTGTTTGTATGTGGACTGTGATTGTTCACAACCACTCCCAGTCACTTTTCATGCGTTTACTCAAAGGGTACTCTGCTCAATAATCCACAACATCGGTTATGAGCCAAGAATATCCTTAACAGTTGTAACCGACTTCTTTGCAAGTTCCAGTTTATAAAGTCCGTGTGTTCCTATTGATAGTTGAAACAGGAGGCTGGAATCGTTAGGAAACGGATCACGTTTCTGAACACACACTTAAAACCTCTACAAGTACCTTGAACCACCTTGCAGAAAATAAAAATAAATTATCCAAGTCGCCCACATCCTTTACCTTGTTGTTCTCAAGACGTTTTGCCCTCTCGTCTGGGGAGAGCCCAGCTGTCGCAGTGAGGAACTCTTTTAATGCAGATCCTTCGTCTGGAAAAAAGTGACATTAAAAAGGGATGGCGTTGTACGGGGTGAATAAAGAAGCACAGAATAGAATACAGAACAATAGAGTTGGAAGGGACCTTGGAAGTCCTTCTAGGCCCGTGATGGCGAATCTATGGCACGCGTGCCCACAGGTGGCACGTGGAGCCATGTCGCCTGGCACACCAGCTTAGCTCCAGGAGTCTCTGGAGGCTGGGGACAGCAAAAAACATCACTTCCTGTTCAACTGGAAGTTGGGAAATGGGCCGTTTTGGGCCTCCGAGGAGGTGGGGAAGGCTGTTTTCACCCTCCCCAGATGCATAGAGAGGATCTGGAGCCAGGTGAGAAAGAAAAATGGGCCATCACGTGCCAAGAGCGGGGAGGGGCGGTGGGCTGGGGAGGTCGCGTACACATGCGTAGAATTATGGGTGTGGGCACGCGTGCGCACGAACCTCCCCTGCCCCCCCCTTCCTGGCACGTGATGGCAAAAAGGTTAGCCATCACTGTTCTAGGCCCATCCTGTGCTCAGATCCTAGCCCTAACCCTATGGCAGTGTTGGCGAACCTTTTCGGCACCAAGTGCCGAAATGGGAGCGTGCGTGCGTGTGAGAGTGCTGAAAACCAGAAGAGTAGCTCCCCGGTGCGCATGTACGGGAGCGCCAGAAACCGGACGAGCAGTTCCCTGGCGTGCAGACGTGCACCGGGAAGCTGAGCTTCCGGTTTCCCACCTGGACTTCCGGTTTCTGGCACGCATGGTGCGTGAAGCCCATCTGGCATGCACATGCTGGAAACCAGAAGCTCAGCTTCCCGGTGTGTGCATGCGCACCAGGGAGCTGCTCTTCTAGTTTCCAGTGTTCCCCGCGTGTGTGAAGACCAGCTGGCCGGCGCGCCGGAACTCGGAAAAGCAACTGCCGATGGCTGGGGTGCCTGGTGAGATGACTCTGCGTGCCACTTCTGGCATCTGTGCCATAGGCTCACCATCATGGCCCTACACCACTTCAGACCAATTGTTATCCAACATCTTCTTAAAAACTTCCAGTGTTGGAGCATTCACAACTTCTGGAGGCAAGTTGTTCCACTGATTAATTGTTCTAACTGTCAGGAAATTTCTCCTTAGTTCTAAGTTGCTTCTCTCCTTGATGAGTTTCCATCCGTTGCTTCTTCTCCTGCCTTCAGGCGCTTTGGAAGATAGCTTGACCCCCTCTTCTTTGTGGAAACCTCTTAGATATTGGAACACTATAGTACTACAATATTACTACTGGTACTGCTACTACTACAGTAGCAACTGATTCCACCAGCTACATCTGCAAGCTTGGTACATTCAATTCTACAGGATTAACACTACGAGTATTTTAAAGTCTAGAACAGCGATGGCTAACCTTTTTGCCGTTGTGTGCCAAAAGCGGGGGGAGAGCGAGGCAGGGGGGTCGCGCATTCCTGTGGTCACCCCCATAATTTAATGCGCTCCACCCCCCGCGCATACGCACACAACACCCCCATGCTCCCCCTGCTTTTGGCACGCGATGGAAGTGGGACCTGTAGGCCCATTTTTCACCTTCTGCAGGCTCCTAGAAAGCATCTGGAGCCTGGGGAGAGCGAAAAACAGGCCTTCCCAACACCCCTAGAGGCCCTCTGGAGGCCAGAAACAGCCTGTTTCCCGACTTCCGGTGGGCCCGGAAGGCCTGAAAGGAAATTTATACCACGTCCTCTGTAAGTTTTGACTACTCCCTCAATTCCTAGTGGCTCGGAAAATATTTTATGTTCCCCTGAAGCTAAGTCCACATCATCAACTACTACAAAAGTAGTAGTTTTTAATTGTAGTTAAAAAGTAGTTTTTAATTGTATAGCTTTAATTGTATAGTTATAATTGTAGAGCTTTGGGGTTTTAAATTGGGGGCCGATTGATTTGATTTATTTTAGCTATCTTAACTTTTATATTGTATGTATTTTAATTTCGGCTGTTCACCGCCCTGAGTCCCTAGGGGGAGAAGGGCGGTATACAAATTCAAATAAATAAATAAATAAATAAAAATAAACCGACAATTTAGGGTACAGTAAAGTCCACAAGATTGATATCCACTGGAAAATTCTCCCCTGGTACTTACCGAATCGAATTTTATCTTGGTTATTAGCTACGGCGTGGATAAGGCCAATGGTTCCACAGGAGTTACTCGCCGTCTGCTTCACAAAGTAGACTTCTGAACTCACTTCTTGGCCCTTCAGTTCGTCAATTTGCTTTTTCCGGAAGTTTTCATGCTACGATTTAAGCGCAAATTCACGGCATTTGTCATTGGGGAAGCCAGATTCACGTTAACAACCGACTCGCGAGTTATCCGATGGCAGTGTTTCACTTAACAACAAGAGGCAAGAAAAGTCGTAACATGGGGCAACATTCGTTTAACAAGCGTCTCTTCATGACAGAAATGTTGGGCTCAATTGTGGTCGTAAGTCGAGGAACACCGCTGTTCAGTGAATCTGGCTTCGTCGACTTTGCTTATCAGAAGGTTGCACAACGGGATTATGTGGCCCCGTGATTTACAGCCATTTGTTTAGTGACTGTTCCAAGTTACAACGGCACCGAAAAAAGTGACCTGCAACCATTTTTCACGCTTACGACCATTGCATCATCACATGGTCAAAATCCAGAGGCTTGGCCACCGACTCATATTTATGACCGTTGCACTGTCCCTGGGGTCACGGGATCCTTTATTGCGACCTTCTGATAAGCAAACTCAACTGGGGAAGCCAGATTCACTTCATGACGGTGTTACTCACTTTGCAACCGCTGCGTTCACTTAACAGCTGTGGTGGGTTCTAAAATAGGGACAAAACTCACTTAACTATCTTGCTTAACAACAGAAAATTTCAGACTCAATTGTAAGTCAAGGACCACCTGTATACAAATGCCAATATTGTTTTAATGCTCAAAAATAGGGTCTTTCTTTTGAAATTAATACATTCCAGGGTGAAAATAATCGTTAATTCTGGCTTCTAAGCAAATTTCCATGGATATTATCAGCAAACAATAGCTGTTCTCTAGAGTATTTACTGTAAATTTGCTATCCAGGTTCAACCCAGTAAATTGTTTTGGTCAAGATCTCCCAAGGCAATTTTGCAAAAATTCCTTTGCAGGACATTAAAAGTACAAATCTACTTCAAGGGGAGATCTGTACTTTAGATTAGTAAATTATATTCCAACGGTATTGCAAAGGATTGTAAAATGAGGCAAGGGTCTCTCCATCCTTGGCAACGTTACGACTTTGTGGACTTCAACTCCCAGGATTCCTCAGCTAAACCATGCTGAGGAATTCTGGGAGTTGAAGTCTCCAAGTCGTAAAGTTGCCACCACGGCTGGAGACCCCCCTGCAATAAAAGAGATGGAAGGTGCTTTGTTTTTCATTTAAGGTAAAGGTTCCCCTCGCACATACGTGCTAGTCGTTCCCGACTCTAGGGAGCGGCGCTCATCTTCGTTTCAAAGTCGAACAGCCAGCGCTGTCCGAAGACGTCTCCGTGGTCGTGTGGCCGGCATGACTGAACGCCAAAGGTGTACAGAACGCTGTTACCTTCCCGCCAAAGGTGGTCCCTATTTTTCTACTTGCATTTTTTACCTGCTTTCGAACTGCTAGGTTGGCAGGAGCTGGGACAAGTCACGGGAGCTCACCCCGTTAAGCGGCACTACTAGGGATTCGAACCGCAGAACTGCCGACCTTTCGATCGACAAGCTCAGCGTCTTAGCCACCGAGTCCCCGTTTAACCTTTATTCAGCTTTAATACTCACCTGAGCAGTAAGCGGAAACAGCAGAAGCAGCGCGCAAGCCGGACTTGGCACAGCGCTCAATATATCTTCATCCAATCCCAGCACATCCACAAATTGCCACCCGGGGGCAACTCCTAGACGACAGAGTATCTACACAATCAAGGGAAGCACACACAATACTGGGTATCTCACAACCGCCGGCGAGTCGTGGTTTGAACACACCACGAACCAGCAATTGTTATTTTGGTCAGCTGAGCCACAAGCGTTTCTATGCTCTGGGTTCAAAACGGGGATTTAATTATTAATTTTGGGTTTACTCCAGTAATTATTATTATTATTATTTATTAAATTTGTATACTGCCCTTCTCCTTTCGGACTCAGGGCGGTGAACAGCCAAAATAAAAACATTTGTACAAAAGTTAAAATAATTATTTAAAACTAATTAAATAGAATTTAATGAGCAGGGGGTAAATCTGAATCCGGCGACAGATCAGTAAACACTTCCAATTTAATAAAACTAAAAATGAAAACGTTCCCCCGTTTTATTCCCACGTATAAGTAATACATGATCATAAAGAAATAGGCAATAGAAAGCTTAGGACCGTATAGGTTGTTGGTGAACCTTTTCAGCACCGAGTGCCAAAAACCGGAAGAGCAGCCTACCTGCTGCACATGTGCGTACTGGGAAGATTATCTTCCGGTCCCCGGTGCGCTCATGTGCACGGCAACCTGGCCTTCAGGTTTCTGAGTCTCCCACGTGCATGAAAAGCAGCTGGTCGGTGCGCTGGAACCCAGAAGAGCAATGGCTGACAGCTTGCATGCCCGGAGAGATGGACTCTGCATGCCACTTCCGATAGATTCATCATCACGGGGATAGGTAAATGTAAAGGTTTCCCTCGCACATATGTGGTAGTCATTCCCGACTCTAGGGGGCGGTGCTCATCTCCCTTTCAAAGCTGAAGAGTCAGCGCTGTCCGAAGACGTCTCCGTGGTCATGTGGCCGGCATGACTCAATGCCAAAGGCGCACGGAACGCTGTTACCTTCCCACCAAAGGTGGTCCCTATTTTTCTACTTGCATTTTTTAACGTGCTTTCGAACTGCTAGGTTGGCAGAAGCCGGGACAAGTCACGGGAGCTCACCCCGTTACGCGGCACTAGGGATTCGAACCGCTGAACTGCCGACCCTTCCATCGACAAGCTCAGTGTCTTAGCCCCTGAGCCACCATGTCCGTATCACAGGGATAGACAATGGCTAAAATGGTAAGTAACAACACAGTCAAACTTGAATCTTGTTCTGGGTTGAAATTCCCAATTCAGCATCCTCATATTCCACTTTGGGGTTTACCAGATTCTAGCAAAATGAAATCTACGTTATTTACTAGATTTTAACACAGCCATCCCATTCTGCACATCCGAGGTCTGTTTATTCTGGCAAATAAATGAGAAAGGAACAAAATTTCTCATTCAAACTCCAGGGGTAGATAGGAAGCTTGATTGTTCCTACCACTGTTATCAATAAAACACACACACAAAAAAAACCACAGGATCTAATTTGAGGGAAAATAAGAGAAAATATAGTAATGAAACTTATGTTCTCTCTCTGTGATCCTGTGGTTTCCATTTCGTGCCACGGGTCATTAACTAAATAAAACAAACCCAGATGTGGGAATGACGAAGAATCAGCAATCAGGTAGATGACTCACCTTTTACAGGATACCCTGCTCTGTTCAAGCTATTGGGCTTTTAAACTCACCTGCCTGTGAGTGTGGGCAACCATGGACTCCCTGCGGACTTCAACTCCCAGAATTCCTGAGCCAGCATGGCTGGCTCAGGAATTCTGGGAGTTGCAGTCCGCAGGGACCTAAAGTCCGCAGGGTCCTAAAGAACGCACCTCTGGCTTTTAAGTGTAAATTTAGCAATTCTGCTCCTCGTGCACGAATTAAGAGAGCCAGGAAGGAAAATGGGAGAACCTTCAATTCCGCTCCAAACATCCCTTTGAAGTAGGGATGCGAAGAAACCAAAATAATCCCAAATTAAAAGAGAAGCCAAAAAAACCCGGTCCCTTTTTTCCAGATGCAATTTGGAGCAAATAGGAAGTTCTATCCCTAAAGAATTGTGTTTGCATCAGCAACCGGGAGGAGAAAAGGGTGCGTTTGCACACGGCCACCGTTGCGGGTGAGCTTCCAAGATGATGGAGCGGTACCCAGAACAGATCAAAAGATGCTCACACTTCCCAGATGTTGATGGAGATGTCGGGAAGGGCCCAATGGCAAGCACCAGGACCACTACCACAGTAAGGAGAGGGAGGGGATATATAAGATCCTAGTCTGGCAATCCTCCCCCCCTCCTTCCCCTCCCCTCCAAGCAGCCCCTCCCCACCCCGGACCCAGCCCTTCGCTTTGGCGTGACACAGCACAAACCTGCGGTCCGCAGCGCCCCCTCCTGCCCAGACTTGGAGAAGCAGCCTCTCTTGGCTTTGAAAGGAGACCCTCCCCACCTCTTCTTTCCCCCCCCCCCCAATGTCTGTCCCTGGCCCCCCCACCCGCTTCCAACAGGGCAAGGGAGGGGAAGGGGCCTTGCGGACCCTAACCCCCTCCTCCCACCGTTTGCAAGAGTGGGGAGGGGGAGAAAGAATTAAAACAGGTGCAATGCGAGCGTGGAAACGCCCAGCCTGGCGAAGAGGCATCTCTTTCTCTCTCTCTCTCTAGCCGACCCCCTACTCACTTTGTTCAGCATCTGAAAAGACAAGAAAGGGAGAGGGCGAGGAAGGGAAAGTCAGCCTGGCCTTATGGGACGGAGCCCCCCTCCTCCTCCTCCTCCATTTTCCTTCCCCCCCTTAGGGGTCTTTCCCCCATCTCTCCACCGCCCCATCCCCCCCCAGCCTCTTTCCAGGGCTGCAAAGCATGGGAGACCCCCCCCCATCTCTCTCCCCCTCCACCCAGGCAGCCTCTTTGCAGAGGTTGCAAACCCACCCACCCAGGACCAGAAATGCATCTAACCAGGAATCCCCCCCACCCACCCAGGACCACCAATGCATCTAACCAGGAATCTCCCCCACCCATCCAGGACCACCAATGCAGAAATCCTCCCCACCCACCCAGGAGCAGAAATGCATCTAACCAGGAATCCCCCCCACCCACCCAGGACCACCAATGCAGAAATCCCACCCACCCACCCACCCAGGAGCAGAAATGCAGCTAACCAGGAATCCCCCCCACCCATTAAAGCCGACCAGCCTGCTCACCCCCCACCCCCCACCCCGCTTTCTCTCACCTCCGGGTTGATCTCCATGGGCTGCCACGCCATCCTGCCACTTGCAAAGCCGCCGCCTGCCGAATCCAGTTCTGGGGCTGAGCAGCCGCCCCGCCCACCCTTTATATAGAGCTCGCCACCGGACCGGCCCATTTGGTCGAGGGGGAGGAGGGGGGGAGGAGTGTTGGGCTGGCCAGCTGGGGCAAGAGGGGGGGGCCACCCCTACACCCACCCACCTACCTACCTACCCCTCCCTTCCCAGGCCCTTTGATCCCCCCCCTTTTTTTTTCAAGATGGTTCCGTCCTTCACTCCTCCCTCTTTTCCTCCCTCCCTCCCTCCCCCCTCCCTTCCCAGGCCCTTTGATCTTCTCAGGTCGCCCCCCCGTCGAGTGGGAAGGTGGGCTCTCCCCCCCCCCCCACATCCCCGGGGTTGGGTAGTACAGCCCTCCGGTGGGCTGATCCAGAAGGGGAGCCGGTGCCTATATAGCAAAGCCAAGCTTGGGCCAGGAGGAAAGAGGCGAGGAAAGCCCCGCTTGCGGGGCCGCCTAGATGCCCTCGGGGGTGCCCTTCTCTCTCCCCACCTCTGGATGCTTTGCAAAAGGGCTGGGCTGGAGCTTTCTCTGGGGAAATGTCAGCCTGCCCACTACGCCTGCAGCCCACTTTCCATTTATTATTTGTTGTTGTTGTTCTGTTTGCATCCTATATTATTATTTTTTTTAATTAATAAATAACTCAAGGTGGCTAACGTATCCAACACACTTTCCCCCTCCTCTTCCCTCCCGCCCCCACAACAACAACAACAACTGTGAGATGAGCTGGGAAAGAGAGGGAGGGAGAGAGAAGGAGAGAGAAGAAAGAGAGAAAGAAAGGAGAGGGAGGGAGGGAGACAAAGGAGAGAAGAAAGAGAGAAAGAGGGAGGGAGGGAGAGAAGAAAGGGGAGAGGGAGAGAAAGGAGAGAGAAGAAAGGAGATAGAAGAAGAAAGAAAGAGAAAGGAGGGAGGGAGGGAGACAAAGAGAAGAAAGAAAGGGAGGGAGAGAAGAAAGAAAGGGGAGAGGGAGAGAGGAGAGAAGAAAGGGAGAGAGAAGAAGAAAGAAAGAATGAGAAAGAGGACGGAGGGAGACAAAGGAGAAAAGAAAGTAGGGAGAGAAGAAAGAAGAAAAAGATTGAGAAAGAAAGGAGGGAGGGAGGGAGGGAGACAAAGCAGAGAAGAAAGAAAGGAGTGAGAGAAGAAAGAGAAGAAAGGTGAGAGGGAGAGATAGGAGAGAGAAGAAAGGGAGAGAGAAGAAGAAAGGGAGAAAGAGGAGGGAGGGAGAGATGGAGGGAGGGAGACAAAGGAGAGAAGAAAGAAGGAGGGAGAGAGAAGAAGAAAAAGAGATTGAGAAAGAAAGGAGGGAGGGAGGGAGGGAGGGAGACAAAGCAGAGAAGAAAGAGAAAGGGAGTGAGAGAAGAAAAGAAAGGGGAGGGAGAGATAGGAGAGAGAAGAAAGAGGGAGAGAAGAAAGGAGATAGAAGAAGAAAGAAAGAGAAAGAAAGAGATGGAGGGAGAGAGACCAAGGAGAGAAGAAAGGAGAGAAAGGGAGGGAGAGAAAGAAGAAAGGGGAGAGGGAGAGAGGAGAGAAGAAAGAGGAAGAAAGAAGAAAGAAAGGAGAGGGAGGGAGAGATGGAGAGAAACAAAGAAAGAAGAAAGAGGGAGGGAGAGATAAGAAAAGAGAGAAGAAAGGAGAAAGAAGAAAGGAAAGGGAGGGGGAGAGGGAGAGAGATAAGAAAGGAGACAGAAGAAAGGAAAGAGGAAGAGAGGGAGGGAGAGAAAGACTGGCCCAAAGTCAGCCAGGTGACTTTCATGGCTAAGATGGGACTAGAACTCACCGGCGCCTGGTTTCTAGCCTGGTATCTTAACCAGTAGACCAAACTGACTTTCCTATTCTCGCAATCCGTGTCTTCAGATCTTGTGGAGTTGAGTATAGCGTGGAATCTCCATTTGGTTTCTCTGACCAGGTAGTCCTCGACTTAACGACCACAATGGAGCCTTTCTACGAGCCACGTTTTTTGAGTTTGTGGGAAATACCACGTTAAGGTGGAGGGTGACAGCCAACCCCGTATTCTGATTTAAATCCTCCAAGAACAATTTGTACGCTGAATGATGTGATTCGGGTTTTCTCCCGCGTAAAATTGGAAGTGTCTTGGCGACGTTTCTACGAAGTCTCATTCGTCATCTTCAGGCTGGTGTTTTCGGCTTTGTGCTTCTAGAAGCAATGGCTTCTAGGAACCATTTGCTCCTAGAAGCACGAAGCCAAAAACACCAACCTGACACTTATATATAGCGTTAATTTTATTTTTTTATTCTAATTGCCTTGATTTTATTATACAGGTAGCCCTGGACTTACGACCACAATTGAACCCAACATTTCCGTTGCTAAGTGAGATTTTTGTTAAGCGAGGTTTGCCCCATTTTACGACTTTTCTTGCCACCGTTGTTAAGTGAATCTGGCTTCCCCATTGACTTTGATGGCCAGAAGGTCGCAAAAGGAGATGACGTGACCCGGGCACCTCCACAACGGTCATAAATGTGAGTTGACAAGTGTTCTGATTTTGACCACGTGGCCCATGGTCGTAAGCGTGAAAAATGGTCATAAGTCACTGTTTTCAATGCTGTTTTGTGGCAAGCAAGGTCGTAAAACGGGGTAAAATTCACTTAACGACTGTCTTGCTTAGCAGAAATTTTGGACCCAGTTGTGGCCATAAGTCGAGGACTACCTGAGTCAGTCACTAGGGTCTTGCATGATTCAAAAAAAACACCTTGTTGACAACACAAGTGTTTCTTCCCTGAGCTACATTTGCTAACAAGTAATACTTTATAAAAATAATATATTTGTTATATTCTAGTGCAGGGGTCAGCAACTTGCGGCTCTGGAGCCGCATGTGGCTCTTTCACCTGTCTGCTGCAGCTCCCTGTCACTCAAAATATGCGTCACAACTGGCAATGCGTGACACCCACCAACACGCAATTTATTGAGCTTTTCAACCTCGGGTAGGCCAACCATGGAGAAATCCAAGAAAAGAAAAGTTTCAGAAGAAAACAGAACGTTTAATTCAACTACATAGGCTAGTTTTGTGGCCGCTCAAGAAATAGTCAGGCACGGGAAGGGTTTTTGTGGCTCCCGCTGTTTTCTTTTCTGTGGGTCCAAATGGCTCTTTTGCGTGTTTAAGGTTGCAGACCTCTGTTCTAGTGAAACCATCTCATTTCAAAGTAAATATAATAAGAACTGGTTGTAAATCTGCTTCAGGATCTCCAGATTTGGACTTGAGGCCCACTGCATAAATCATAATGAAGGATCTGAGCTGAGAGAGTAACTTTGCTGCCAGTATTTTAGTCTCTTTATTCCAAATAAATATCAGAATGTATTTATTCAAATATAGAAAAGAGGAGAGTGGAATAGAATATAAAAATAATTCAGAACAGAATAGAAAAAATAATAGAGTAGAATAGAATAGAAAAAAATAATAGAATAGAAAAATAATTTAGAATAGAATAGAAAAAAAGAATAATATAAAAATAATTTAGAATAGAGTAGAATAAAGGAAAAATAATAGAATAGAAAAATAATTTAGAATAGAATAGAAAAAATAATAGAGTAGAATAGAAAAAATAACAGAATAGAAAAATAATTTAGAATAGAATAGAAAAATAATTTAGAATAGAATAGAAAAAAAGAATAATATAAAAATAATTTAGAATAGAGTAGAATAAAGGAAAAATAATAGAATAGAAAAATAATTTAGAATAGAATAGAAAAATAATTTAGAATAGAATAGAAAAAATAATAGAATATAAAAATAATTTAGAATAGAGTAGAAGAAAAAATAATAAAATAGAATAATAATTTAGAATAGAAAAAATAGAACAGAAACAAGAATAAAGTAGAACAGAAAAAATAATAGAACAGAAAAATAATTTAGAATAGAGTAGAAGAAAAAATAATAAAATAGAATAATAATTTAGAATAGAAAAAATAATAGAACAGAAACAAGAATAGAGTAGAACAGAAAAAATAATAGAATAGAAAAATAATTTAGAATAGAATAGAAAAAATAATAGAGTAGAATAGAAAAATAATTTAGAATAGAACAAAAAATAATAGAATAGAAAAATAATTTAGAATAGAGTAGAAGAAAAAGTAATAAAATAGAATGATTTAGAATAGAAAAAATAATAGAACAGAAACAAGAATAAAGTAGAGTAGAATAGAACAGAAAAAATAATAGAATAGAAAAATAATTTAAAATAGAAAAAAGAATAGAATAATTTAGAAGAGTAGAAGAAAAAAGAATAGAATTGAATAATAATTTAGAATAGAATAGAAAGAAGAATAGAATAGAAACAAGAATAAAGTAGAGTAGAATAGAATAGAAAAAGGAATAGAATAGAATAGAATATAAAAATAATTTAGAATAGAATTAGGATAGGATAGGATAGGATAGGAGCTGGAGGGACCTTGGAGGTCTTCTAGTCCAACCTTCTTAAAAACCTCCAGTGATGAAGCTTCTGGTGGCAAGCTGTTCCATTGGCTAATTGTCCTCACTGTCCGGAAGTTTCTCCTTAATTCCAGGTTGCTTCTCTCCTTGATGAGTTTCCATCCGTTGTTTCCAACTATAGGCATTCCCTGACTTACAACAGTTCGTTTAGTGACCATTTGAAGTTACAATGGCACTGCAAAAAAGTGAGCTATGACCATTTTTCACACAACCATTGCAGCATTCCCCATGGTCAGGTGATCAAAATCCCCACGCTTGGCAACTGACTCATATTTACGACCGTTGCAGTGTCCCGGGGGGGGGTGGGGTCACGTGATCCCCTTTTGCGACCTCCGGACAAGCAAAGTCAACGGGGAAGGCAGATTCACTTAACAACCGTGTTCCTAATTTAACAAGTGCCGCAATTCACGTAACCACTGTGGCAAGAAAGGTCATAAAATGAGACAAAACCCACTTAACAATGGTCTCACTTAGCAACAGAAATTTGGGGCTTAATTGTGGTCGTAAGTCGAGGACTACCTGGAT
>NW_027256888.1:4006471-4013971 GCF_029215685.1 Pituophis catenifer annectens
GTAGAAAGGATATGAATAGCTCGACCGATGTTAGCTGATGTTTATTTTAAAAAAAAAAGTCCGCTAAGCAACGTTGAGATATATTGCTTATGTTCTGATGTTTCCTGTTCTTCATTGATTAATAGTGTCTGATTCCACCCGTTCCTTCCCAAAAAAATCCAGACAGGATGCAGCATTGTGAGCGAAGTCTTTGTCATCGGATTTTTCTTTCTTTCTTTTTTTTTTAAATGGCTGCTGGTTTTTTATTTTTGGGGGAATGGAGCTGATTTTATTGGTATTTAGTGTCTGTGTAAAAGGTATTATGCAAGATTTTGCACAAATATTAAATAAGTAGGCTTAAGGTAGGTCTATGTAATTCCCCACGCAGCCTGAGATTTAAGAATATCTGCAGACTGTAACAAGCCCAAGATTCTCCGGGCAGCAGCTTAAACCACAAACCGTAACTCACAAACCACGATGGCTGCATGGAAAACACATAGTGGTTTGGCTTAGCATGTCATCTAATCCTGGGTAGTGGTTTTATGGCAAGGCTGTTAATCATAGGATTTCTTCTTAGTAAGGCAGGGGGAAAAAAAACATGGCTTTGCAGGGGTATTTTCCTGAGAGGCAGCTCTATCGACTTATTGGATGATCTCCTCCAGAGGAAATCTGTTTGGGAGATCGACTGATTTAATTAAAAAAAAGATCACTTGGTCCAGCAGCCCCACTTTTTCAAATCAAGATGAAAAAGAAGAATTTGAAGGATTGTTTTTAAGATGGGGAAACACAGATTGTATGCGTTATCTCCCATTTTAATTTGTTTAAATTTGTTTAAATTTCTATACCGCCCTTCTCCAATATAGGACTTTAGGACAAGAGTAAATAATTAATTGGCCCCAAATCCAATTTGGTGGCTTCAGAAACTTGTCCCAAAGGTATTTTTCCCCCCTTCAAAATGCAACTGGACTTTCTTGGATTTTTCCCCCCCTCTTGGAAAACATTTCACTTCTCATCCAAGAAGCTTCTTTGAAGGGAAGCAAAGGGGAGGGGCGAGGAGAGGAGAAGAGAAGGGAAGAGAGGAGAGGAGAGGAGAAGAGAGGAGAAGAGAGGAGAAGAGAAGAGAAGTAAATGGATGAAGAAGGAAAGGGGAGGAGAGGAGAAGAGAAGAGAAGGGAAGTAAATGGATGAAGAAGAAAGGAAGGGAAGAGAAAAGAAAAGAGAAATGAGTGGAAGGGAAGAGAAGAGAAGTAAATGAACGAAGAAGGGAAGAGAAGAGAAGGAAGTAAATGGATGAAGAAGAAAGGAAAGGAAGAGAAAAGAAAAGAGAAATGAATGGAAGGGAAGGGAAGGGAAGAGAAGAGAAGAGAAGTAAATGAACGAAGAAGGGAAGAGAAGAGAAGAGAAGGAAGTAAATGGACGAAGGGAAGAGAAGAGAAGGAAGTAAATGGATGAAGAAGGGAAGGGAAAAGAAGGGAAGAGAAGAGAAGAGAAAAGAAAAGAGAAATGAATGGAAGGGAAGGCAAGGGAAGGGAAGAGAGTAAATGGATGAAGAAGGGAAGGGAAGGGGCTTCTTAGATGAGAAGCGAAACATTTTCAAAGGAAAAAAACCGCGAGAAAGTCCAGTTGCATTTTGGGAAAAAAGCACTTTTAGGACAACTATGACCTGGATGATGGAGAATCTCCAATAAGCTTTCTGCAGCTAGCTTTCCTTAAGATCAATGATGGTTTGTTTGCGTGATCTTTTTGCCACTTTGAAATAGGAGATCTTACTACTGTAAGTTCTACTGTGTGAGGTGTACACTTGGAGGGATATAACTTTAACCCCCCCCCCAAATGTCAGATCTTCTCATACTTCAAGAGATCAAAAAGAGAAATTCCATCAGGCTGTAGAAAAAAAAAGAGAGAATTAGGATGATAATCAGGGTGGATAAAAATCAATGATTTTTTTGAAAAAATAAAAAAAATCAGATTTTTTTTTAATTTAAATTGGATTTTTTTTGATTTAAATCGGATTTTTTTGATTTTTATCGAATTTATTTTAATAAAAAACTTATGGGGTAAAAATCTGTCGTAAGATAGTTTTCTATTTAAGATACATAAATAATTTAGTTTATTCAGCATGAAATGGAGCTTAGTTATGTAGCATGAGGCTGTATATTCTGCAACACTGGGACTATCGGTACGAAATATCCCAGATCTCCGTGCTTTCCGCCGTGCCCTCAAAACCCTGATGTTCCAACAGGCGGGGCTAAACATATGAAGATGTGAATGTTTTTAAAATGTTATCTAATTTTAGGTTCTATTGAATTGGGCCAAACTATGTTAGAATAATAATTTTAATTAGCAATTTTATGATGTTTGTGTATCTATATGTTTCTTTTTTTTTATTATTATTGCAAAAGTTTTACAATTACATTTTCACCCCATTTTTTCCCCCCAACCCACCCCACACTCCCCACCCTAACCCCCCCAAAAGCCCCCCTAACCCTCCCCCCCGACTTCCACAGAGTATAATCCCATCAAAATCCCCTTTTTATAAAACTTGAAAAACTTGAACCCCTCAAACCCCCTTATAATCTTTCATTTTCACAAAATTCATACATTTCTATTTTTATATAATACTTTCAATGAAAAGCTACTTGATACTTCCTAATTTGATATTTGTTCTGCACATAATCTATCCATTTTTTCCATTCCCACTCATAAGTCTCTTGTGAGCGATCTTTTAAATATGCTGAAATCTTCGCCATCTCCGCAAAACTGGCCATCTTCAAAGTCCATTCTTCAATAGTGGGCAAAGCTTCATTTTTCCAATATTTACCTATCAATAATCTCGCTGCCGTTATCATGTACAATATCAACTTAGTTTCATCCAATGTAAAACCCTTTACTATACCCAATAAAAACAATTGTGGAGAAAATTGAATTTTTTTCTTCAAAACATTCTGCATAACCCACCATATTTTTATCCAAAAAGCCTTAACTTTCTTACAATTCCACCAAACATGGTAATATGTAGCATCTAAACAATCACATCTCCAACATATCTATATGTTTCTTGACTGTACACCGCCTTGAGTCCTACGGGAGAAAGGCGGTATAGAAATATAATAAATAAATAAATAAATAAATAAATAAATAAATAAATACATACATACATACATACATACATACATACATACATACATACATACATACATAGATCCTAAGAGTTCAATTGCATCAACAGGAAAGTGATTCACTCGTCTGAATGAGGTTGGGCTCGTAGTAAAGCATGGGGTGCTGGAAAACTCACGACGGGTGGGGTTTGCATATCAGGCCAAGCCATAAAAAGCAAAGTTTGCAATTTAGCAGTCTGGCTTAAATTCCTCCAAAAGGCTTAGCGGACAGCCAGTCTAATATCTGCTGCTGTTAAAGACAAAAAACCAGATGCTTCCCATGACCACGTGGAAACCAACTTGACATGTCAAGGAGTTCCTTGAGAAAATTGTCCCCTCCAGCTACTGAATTCCACCCGGAAAGCTGGGTTGGGTTTATACATACGTGATTAATTCAACGCTGTTCATTGACTCTTGGTGAGTCAGATGCCATTGGCTAAGTTCAAACAAGCCTCTAGGGTAAAAACCTCATGTGATATAGGCTAGGCCAAGAGTCTGCAACCTTAAATACTCAAAGAGCCATTTGGACCCGTTTCCTACAGAAAAGAAAACACCGGGAGCTACAAAATCTGGGTGGGCGTGGCATCTGAATGTGGAATCACATGACATGGGGATGCCGCAAGAGTTGTTGACGTATGAAAAACGGCTGTGTCACTTTAAACGGTCATTAAGTGAAGTGTTGTAAATTGAGGATGATCTGCGCTTTGCACTTAAGGTTTTTGTTCCCGTTCGTTGAGTTTTGGGACAAGCTTGATAGGCATGGCATAAGTTAAATAAAAGGAATAGACCAAAAGGCAGCAAATCCATGTGTGGGATTAGGAATGCCGGAAATTCACAATCTCCAGAAGACTTTGAGTCTTGCAAGGCAGGAGAAAAGGGTGATTTATGGACAGGCTGCAGCTCCAAACCCTTTTGCTTCTTGCATGAAAAAACAGGAAAGCTGAAGGAATGAGTAATCTTATAGTTTCCATACTTAAGGAAATGAGCAGGGTGGGTCTATACTTCACTGGAAGGCCTTAAAGCCAGGCTGCATGTACCTAATAACAGAGGTGTGCAACCTTGGTGATTTTAAGACCTGTGAACTTCAACACCCAGAATTCCCTGGAAGTCGAATCCCAAAAGTGGCCAAAGTTATATATCTATATCTATATCTATATATATGTTTTCTGAGGTTTTTGCGGGTGTTTGTATGTAGGTCTTTGGTTATTCAGGTTTTCTCCCGCGTAAAATTGGAGGTGTCTTGGCAACACACCCCCACTGGCAGTTAAAAGGAAGAAACAGCTGCGATCACACACATTGCTCCTAGAAGCACGAAGCCGAGAACACCAGCCTGAAGATGACGAATGAGACCTTGTCGAAACGTTGCCAAGACACCTCCAATTTTACGCGGGAGAAAACCCGAATAACCAAAGACCTCCACACATACATACATATACATAATTTGATTTATATGCCTCCCTTTTCCGGAGACTCAGGGCGGCTTACAATGCGCTAAGCAATAAGCAATAAGCAATATTGCTGGTCTTGTTTATTCTTGTTTCTTAATAAATTTGATAAGGACCATTGATGTGTGTCAATATCCTCGGAAATCTGGAGCTGGGGCTGCTCGTAATATAAGCCCTACCACCAAAATAAACCCCAGTTAAGATTGTCAGCCAGATGGATGCATTTAGTACTGTATTTCCCCCAAAGTAAGACCTAACTAGAAAATAAGCCCTAATGCATCTTTTGGAGCAAAAATTAATATAAGACCTGGTCTTATTTTCAGGGAAGCACGGTATATCCAATATATACCTTTTTTGACTTTTTTTTTTAACACATTGGTGCTGTTAACTGATAGTTAACTGATTAAAAACTTAGGGAATTAGATGAATGAGTGAAGATCTGGCCAACATAACCTTGTTCTCATTGCTGACACAGGGCATTAAACCATAGTTTAACCATGCTTCGTTCGATCATCCACCCAGGGCAGGTTTCATTCCTTGCACGAAGACGTCAATCACATTCTGACTTGCTGCAATGTAGGCCCAATGTTTTCCCCTAATTCCTAGAACATGATTTATTTTTTATTTATTTATTTTATATTGGATTTCTATACCGCCCTTCTCCCTGAGGACTCAGGGCGGTGTACAGCCAGATTAAAAAACATGCAGAACAAATATTAAAAACAATTAAAAGATATATAAATTTGGCCCAATTAAAACTCATTTACCAATTAAAAACGTTTAAAACATTTAAAAAAACAGTTAAAAATTTCATCTTAAGCCAGCCCGGCTTGTTTAAATAAATGGGTTTTAAGGGCGCGACGGAAGGCACTGAGGTCTTGGATTCTCCTTATCTCTGGGGGGAGCTGATTCCAGAGGGTAGGTGCCCCCACAGAGAAGGTGAGCTTGTTGACTTGTTGCATGGTTGCTATGGAGACCAGGTCTTAAACTTGAGGTGCAGGTGTTACCTATTCCCTGTAGTTCATGTTTTCATTAGTTCACCATCTGCGTCTCACCTCAATCAAAGCTTCGGGTTTCTTGAGGTAAATCCCATCTACCTCACAACCTCCACAGTCCAGGTCTAGTAACAGCACAGCTTCGGAGGAGAAGGATGGTTAATACCTCAAGGGTCTCCAAAATTGGCCACTTGTGGACTTCAGCTTGAAGTAGTGGCTGCCTGAGGAATTCTGGGAACTGGCATTCACAAGGTCTTCTTGCTCGAGCGGGGGGGTTTATTTATTTATTTATTTATTGGACTAGAAGACCTCCAAGCTCCCTTCCAACTCTTATTCTATGATATTCTACATCAGTGGTGTCATCAGGGCCGCATCAGGATTGTTTTTGACCTTGGGGGGTGGATGGGAGCAGGGGTGAAATGCTCCCGGTTCGGACTGGACCGGCCGATCCAGTAGCGATGCGGGCAGGTGATTCGGAGAACCGGTAGCAAAAATCCCTGCCCCCCCAAGCCCATGTCCACCCAATCGCCCGCTTGCCGCTTCTTTTAAAAGTTGCTTTTAAAAGTAAAAAAAAAAAAAAATCGCGCGCCACAGCTGATCACATCCCCCCTGCGCTGTTCTACTTACCTCATGCCTCCTTTTGGCATATATGGTGCACACTGCATATGTGTGCGCAGCAAGCGAACCAGTAGTAAATCGGTTCAGATTTCACCACTGGGCAGGAGGGCATGGCCAGCTTGACGTCACTCATGTCGGGAGCACCTGTGGTGGCCCGAGCGCTCGGCCAAAGAAAACGGAGCTCGGGAGGGCCGCGCGAGGCCCTCCTGAGCTCCATTTTTGCTGGCAGAGGGTTGCAGGAGGCTGTCGCAGCCGAAAACAGAGGTCTGGTGGGCCACGGGCATCCCGCCTGAGCTCCGTTTTCACTGGCAGAAGCACTGTGGGCCGGTCCTTCACTGTTTCCAGGGCCAGATCTAAGCACCCCGCGGGCCTTGAGTTTGATACCCGTGTTCTACGTTATGGCTTAAAGTGGCCAAATTCGGAGGTCCCTTGTCATATACGGGATAAGTCCGTTGCCCGAAAACCAGAACAAAATATTAGTTAGTTGTGGGTATTTCAGCTTGAAATAATGTAAACATTTTCTTAAGGCTGCCTTGCTTGTCTTAGAATGTCGTTTGGGATCTGTCTTCGGGCCCACTTGTCAAACAACAGGAGATTTCCCTGCCAGAATATGCTGGATATTGGCTGGGCTTCCTTGTAATTCGTTTGCTTCATTTTCCAACGCAAGTGTGAATCCCAGCCATTATAAAACTGTCAAGTTTTGGCTGTGAAATCTCAGGCCTTCATCTTTTGACGGCTTCGATTGGCGGTAGACTTGGTCTCTGTTGAAGTTTTTTTGGAGGCCGCTAAATAAAAATTATTACTGCAAACTCGAATTAAAGGTAAAGGTTCTAGTGCTAGTCGCTCCCGACTCTAGGGGGCGATGCTCATCTGGTAGTGGAAATTTTGAGTGGTTCAGAGAACCGACAAATGCTACCTCTGACTGGTCCCAGAGTCGGGTGGGAATGGAGATTTTGCAATATCCTTCCCCCAGGAGTGGGGAGGGAATGAGGATTTTGCAATATCCTTCCCCTGGAGTGGGGTGGGAATGGAGATTTTGCAGTATCCTTCCCCTGCCACGCCCAAGCCACACCACGCCCACCAAGCCTCGCCCACAGAACCAGTAGTAAAAAAATTTGGATTTCACCACTGACGTACAATGACAATAAAGTTGTTATTATTATGCGCGGAAGGCAAGCGCGCACACGAACCGAACATGCGCGCACGCGGCGAACCGGTAGCAACATAACGTGCAACCCACTACTGCAATCTTGGCCCTTTGTTTCACAGCCCGGGAACTGAACAATTTTACCTACCCGACATTTC